>NC_090445.1:1655640225-1655943748 GCF_031143425.1 Pleurodeles waltl
AGAGAAAAGAGGACGGATGTTCAGAAATTACAGGCTATCATCTTTGAAACTTTTTACATGTTGGTTTTTTTATAGACAGGCCTTTGATTTTCACATCAGACATTATTTTTCGTAGTTGCAGCTTCATCAATGAGAAGAAACCTGTTTTCATCAGGGTTCCTTTGAGACAATCCCCGTTCACCTTGTTAAAATCTTTCTCTGAATAGTTTATTTGCTTTATCTCTCTTCTTGTAGTACATTTGCTTGGTTTCCAGGACATTAAAGGCCACCACTAATGTTAAATTTCCTCTTGCTTTGCAAAGCAAACTATGTTTTTCTTGAGCCATCAGTTGTATGTTCTATTTCCAATCTGGAAAGTTCCATTTCTAGGTCAATCCTCTAGCTTTTGCAAGCTTACAAAGGTCATTGTGTGTACAATAAGTATCCCCTCAGAGTAGCCTTCACCTTACCCAAATTGAGGAACAGGGAAAGTTTCTGCTACATTGTCTTCCAAATAGTTTTCTAGTGCTTTGTGTTTGCTTTAAAAACTATGTCCCAGAAATCAATGTTGTTCATTTCCCACCTGCAGCGATGTGTTTGTTCCGGAAGGGGAAAATATCTAGTGTCATTGTCACTGGTGTATGGTATAATATTACTTGGGCCCTATTTTAGAGTCTGTTACTGTTTCCATTAGAATACAGGAAATCAAAGGGATCTATATGTAAGTGAGTCGTATGTGTGTTAAAAGTATAATCTCTTTCTCTGGGGTGTAGAGTACACCATATATCTATCAAATTTAGGTTTAGGTTGCTTATGCCTCTATGTAGCATCTGCGTGTGATGTGTCCTCCAGTTGAGGCAAAGTTAGTTAATGCTGGAAAGAACTGAGCAAGATATGGTTCCTTTGTTTTCTTTGGGACCACAGACCGAAATAATTGTGCATGTTCTCCCATATAGCATTCCCTGTAACCCTATAATTCCCCCTTCTCTATTCCCTTGTGCTGTGTTCAGTTTAATCCTGCCTTACTTGGAATTGCATCACCCCTAAACTTACAGTGCACTGTGGAATGAAACTGTAAGGGGTACAATCGAGACCCCGTTCCTCGTGTGTCTATCGTTGCGGAAATGTGCCTTTTGCAGGAGTACCACGTCAGCTCCCTTTATTTGGAAACATTCCAAAAGTGCGATTCTCTTCACAGGATAGTTTGAGTCTTGTATTTTCAGTGTTTCTAAATTAATTGTATGATTATTGTTCATGATCGTTTTTTCTCGTCTGCTTTGTTCTGTAAATGCTAGGCCTCGAACTTCTATCCCATGTGGTTTCTACCATACTGTCAAGTCTCCAGGTAAAAGTATAACATTGCATAGAATTTCCAGAACGTCACGACATTTGTTTGGTAAATTAAGAAGCCCAAATTTGACATGCTTCATGCCAGCTGTATTCCAGGGTGCCATCACTTCCCCTTATGCCTGTATCAGTGCTTAATTTGTAAATAAAGAGGTGCCGGTGCTGAAAGCCCTTCTCTTAAACACGAGACTGCTGTAATTAAATCTGCCAGCACTGAATACTGAGGTAGCGTAATCCTGAAGGCATCTCGGGCCTCTTCAATCCATTTACGGCCACCCCTGCCCCTTGATCTCATCCTGCAACTTTCTACTTTCTCCCTTTATGACGCTTTTTAGTTTTGTCTTCTTCCGTCTTTACCATATGTGTCTTTTGCTCGCAGCAAACGCTTGAGGCATAAGAATAAGGCCCAGCCCTCACAAATAAGTGCCGGTGGTCAGCACCGGAAACAACAAGCACAAATTAAGCACTGGCCTGTAGTTCCATGAATCTCAGAAAACAACCCTCCTGATGAGAGAAGGGAGACATCAGTGCATCCAGGGTGAGCCAGACGCTCAGATACGGACTGAGCAAAGCATGTTGGAAGACAATGCCTGGCAACCCATGAACCGCTTCTTATTTTCTTAAATGAGGATGGGGCATGCTTATAAGTGGAATTGCCTCGCTCTTGCACCAGGCAACGGAACACAAGAAAAAAACTGCCCATTCTTGAAATTTTTCACTTTGCTGCCACCTGGGAAGAGTACAACACATATGGCCCAACTACAAGTGATTTGTAAAACAACATGCAGTGTATATCTGCTGTCCCTCTGTGCCTGGCTGCACCTCTAATCAGATTGAAGAGCTCACCTAAAGGCACCTACATTAATGTTCATGAGAGAGTGATTTTTGTGCACTTTGGACACTTTGCTGTTTCTCCTTGTATGGGACTACATCCCCCGGTGACACTGCTGCTGTAGGGAGGAGGAGCTGGGTCTGCCAACACCTTAAAAGCACCTCAAGGCCTCAGGGGCACGAGTCGCCCCTGGGCATGTGCCCTGGGCAAAACCAGGCTTAGAGCAGGCCCCTCTGTGCACGTCCGCGGCCGGGTGAGGCTGGGCTGGGTCCACCCCCTGTCACTGTACTTTTGGGGTGAGTGCTGTTTTGTTTGTTCATCTGCCCTTTCCAAGTGATTACTGTTTGGCAGTGCTCCACAGCAGCCCATATTCTTTATGGTGGTATCTATTTGGCTTCTTCTTACTCTAATCTGTCACCTGCTAGGATGCTTGGGTGCTCATATAATCTAATTATTATGCATTAAGGTCAAGAGGAAAGTCCCAGGAGACACATTCGCCACCTAGAACAAGTATTGATAAGATGCTACAGTGGACGGTTGGAATTATTTCTACTGAAATTGCCCTAATGGAGAGGAGATTGTTCCTTGGTACTGGTCCGCCCATGTCTCCAGACAACTCTCTTAATAATTGCTTTAATAGTGTAATTACTAATGTGAACACTAAAGGAAACTTACCCGCTGATTCTACCAGTGATGCTACCAGCCCTGTGGAAGCACCAAGATCAAAAGCAGTCTCCCTAACTCCTGGGGCTCACCCAAAGTACCATCTGGGGCCAGTTAAAAATACCAAACAATCTAAACGATGGGTCACAGCAAAAGCTGGTTCCTGTGTGGACAGCCCCCAACAATTATGTGCCCCTCAGGATTTTACTAGACAGGACCATGGGGAAACTGTATCTATTATACCTTGGGCAAATGATTTACTGGAGGCCTGTATTGAGTAGATTAAAACTATGGTGCAAACTGAACTCTCTTCAACTTTGAAATGTCTGGCAGTTATAGAAAATGGGATTGGGGAGATTAACTAAGTTCAGAACCAGACATCTAAGCCCTCTAATATAGCACCAAGGGCCTTGCTTGAAGCTAACCCCAACTGTTTGAGAAGAACACACGTAAATAGTCCACAAGGTTTGTATCCACTATGCCAACAGGAAGATGCAAATTCCATTAATATTGCCCAACCTGAGGTTTGCTGTCTGCATAGTGTTTCTGTTTACTCCTGGGACTAGAAGTGCAGCAAGCCGTTTGGTGGGGACGGGGGATTTGAGCCAGCCTCGGGTGCATTTACTACACCCTTACCAACAGCAACCTATCAGAGATCTCCCGCTAGCTTTCTGTCATATGTACTAATTTTATCAAGTGTACCTCAGCTGTGTGAGAACCAGAAAGAGGGACAAGAAGAGCTTGCCAACAAATGCTTAAATTGGCTGTCTCGCCACAGGAACTGCCCTCTTTCTATGGTAAATTACACTTTATTGACTCAAAGGGTGGGCTGGTTGAGGTCAAGGCCTGTGTACCATTATGGTCGATTGTATAGTGGTCAACTTTAGAACCCTTTGGGTAGTCAAAAGCCTAATCATGGCACATCCCGTTGGCCTGAAAAGAGAATCTCCAATCGATTTGCTCTCTCTGGGCTATTTCTACTAGAACTGTCTTGTATGTGGGCACACTTCGAGCACCTGTAAAATCTACACTCAAACCGGTGGGATACTTTCATCTGCTCCAGTCTGTCCTGCTAGGTAGCCAGGTGTATTTGATGTCCCTGATAGTAGCCATTTTTACACGCTAGAGGGAGTTTTTTGACTCTCCTCCCCCGGAGGCTTACCTTGAATTGACAATTCTGTGCCACCTGAGTTTCCACCTGCTGCATTAGGCAAGGGCTTAGGGATGGAATTAGCATCATTCTTAAGTAGTACTGAGGTTGAGATATCCTGGGAGCTGAGTGATCAGTGTTAAATCAATGGAGCAGCACAGAGTGTTTCAAGAGCGGATGGGAGAGTCCACAGCTGCTCATGCACCTCTGGTATCACCTTCCCAAGCTCCAGGTCACATTACCAAGGTTGTGCAATCATGCCTTGATACTGTTGGTAATCCTGTGATTAAATACCCTAATACCCATGTAAAATTGTTATCTTGGAACATAGCTGGACTTGTCTCTAAGATCGAATCTTTGGAATGAGCTGAGTTTGTAGATCTGCACTCGATATGTGTATTTCAAGAAACACAGTCTACAAAGGCAGCTTTCTTTTCTGGGTATGCTAACGTTAGCAAAGTATCAATTACAAAAGGGAGGGGCAGACCATCAGGGGGGTCTAGTAACCTGGGTGAGTACAGCCCTTAACAGCAAGACCCAAGAAATAGCAATAGCCTCGCAGGAAATTCTTTGTGTGTTACTAATTTTTCCATCCCTCTCCATCTATACTTATAATGTTTATCTAAGGCCAGGGGGGCACACATTATTTCCTCAACCATCGAGTTACTGAACTCTCATATGGCATGTGCCCTGATGGCAGTGTTTAAGCTTGTGGTGGGAATTTTAAATGCCAATTCGAGCCCCTGATGCCAGTGCAATCCCACTTAGCGGGGCTGAGGATTGCGCTTGGTCTATCCCCAATTTTGGGATTGAGCCAATAAGGAAGTGGACTACGTTGCACTTCAATTGAATGCGCTAAAATTGAATCAAGGGCTGCGTGCTGGAAATGGCAGGACTCGGTCTGATAGGGCAGGGAAGAACACTTTCAATCAAGTGCCTCGTAGTAGCCTTAATGACTATCTCCTGGTGGATGCAAGGACTTAGCCATATATAAGGCATATGGAAGTACTGGACTGGAGAAATAGTGATCAAAATGCACGCGTGTAAAATGTTGAGCTCCCAGGAGGACATGGGAGGGTCAGTAAGGTTGAGCCCTTTGACCGTAGGCTGCAGATGACCAGTAATCGGCAGAAGAGTCAAATGGTCCACTTTGGTCAACTCCGAAGAGCAGATGGGGGCGTTTATCAACTTGTTGCATGCAGTATAGGTGAGCTCGAGGCTTTGGATTGAAGTATGGGTCAAGGGGCTTATTAAAATGAAGTTCATTCTATCCATAATACACTCTTTACTTGGCTAAAAGAATACTTTTATGGGATAACAAAAATGTCAGTGACAAAGAAACTCTGCCAGTTCTGGTATAATAAAGCCTACAGGCCAGAAGCTCCCTTATGGCTGCCATAAAACAGCAGGATATATAGGGGTCATTAAGGAGAAAAGGGAGACATATAAAGTGTCTATTCGAATTGCCAAACAAGAGTGGGATATGAAGAAATTAGAGAATTTGCTTGATGCTGGGAGGGTGGGCAACCAGAGTGTCTTTTGGAACTTAGTTGCATCAGGATGCAAGGATGGTTTCAGCCAGATTGAGGTGAATTTTCCCACTGCAGATTGGGTGCCCCACTTCTCTGGCTTGTACTCAGAGATTAATGGTGAGTATGCTCTCATATCTGTAGGGGAGGTAATGAACCATGCTGCATGGAGCAGCAAATTGATGCAAGGTCAGTCAGCTTTGAACTCCCTGACTGAAGTGAGGTCTGCAATTTGTGGGATAGTTCTGAACAAAGCCCCAGGACTTTACAAAATCCCAAGAGACCTGTTCGTGGATGAACCTGATGTTTGGAGCCCTTACCTCAGAACAATCTTTAATTCAATGTTGCTAGGGGTGCCCATTCCTGCGACATGGGTAGAAGCCAAGATCATTCTAATATACAAGAAAGGGTCCTCTACAGACATAAGTAATTACAGGCCGATCAGTCTGATTGACTGTGTGCAAAAAGTGTTTAGTAGAAAACTCTTAAACTGACTTATGGCCTAGATGGGTGCGAAGGAAGTACTTTCCCCTTTACAGCTGGGCTTTTGGGAATAAAACAGCACAGTGGACCAAGTCATCAGACTAAAGTTCATTTTTTGGAAAACGTGGTACTGGGGCGGAGATTGACTTTATGTAGCATTTGTTTACCTCAGTTCGGCATTTGATCTGGTTCCTCGGGCCACATTATGGTGGGTCCTGAAAGATATGGGGGTTCCTTGCGACCTTCTGACTACTCGAAAAAAGTTACACAGTAATAATTTTGCAGTCCATTGTGGCTAAATGGGTGAAACGACTGAACCATTTCCGGTCAGCGGAGGAGTGAGACAAGGCGGTGTTCTAGCCCCTACCCTTTTTACGCTTTATGTTAATGATTTAGTTTCGTTCTTGACACAGTGTGATGGAGATGCACCCTGTCTGGCAAAGGCTAAGTCTCTGGCCTTACTGTTTGCGGATAATACTTTATTGTTATCAGAATCTCCAATGGTGCTGCAGAAAATTCTACATTACATTGAGAAAGTTTGCATTTTGATGGGGCTAGAATTTTGCAAAGACAAAGAATATGGTTCTTAATCCATCCCCTACTTCAAGACCTAATCCTACGTAACAGGGGGTCCCTCTGGAGCACCTGAATGTATTTGATTATCCCAGGTAACGCTCACAGAGCACTTAATTTGGCGATGCTGCATAGACAAGTATAGGCTAAAACTGTTGCAAAAAACTGGGGCTCTAAACCGAATATTACAGATGTCATCTTTTCAACTCCTGTCCCCAGTTATTCAAATTAATAAGCAGCAGGCATTAGGTTTTGCTCTTTAGGGAGTAGAGCTGTGAGGCCATAAGGACCAGAGCAAACTTGTCGCAGTGGAGAATATTTTTTGAGGCAGCTACAGGCACTTCCAATGAGTACACCACTGCTGTCTCTCAGGTTAGACATGGGCCTTAGGCCGATTTCAGAGTTGATCAGAGTTAGGCCTGTCCTTTACTGGAAACATATCTGGATGACACCTGAACTCGTGTCCCATTGAGGAGGGCTAAAAGAAATATTGAGTATGGTCGGATCAGCTAATCTCCCATGGACTCATTGGGTGTTTCTGCTCTTAGTAAATCATTCTTAAAGGGAAGATATAGGGAAATTATAATGTGCCACTCACAGGTGTCCATCCCTTGGGGCAGACTTACCGACTTATTTCTCCTAAGTAAGGATGTTTATACATTTGAGCAGTTCTTTGATGAAATTGTGCCCCCTCATGCTTGGAAGCTGTACCTACCGTTTAGATAAACCACTCTCCCACTTGTCACTTTTAGTGATAGATGAGGCAGTGTGCCCATGACAGCTGAACATACTTGCCCCACTTGCTGGGCGAAGGAGGAAACAGAAGGGCATTTTTTTTCATTTGCCCAACTTATTGAATAGGCAGAAGAAATTGCTGGTGGCAGCATGTCGTATGATTGATTAAGGAGATATGTTGAGGATCTCTGTATTTTAAATTCAGACTCTAGATAAAGTATATTCTTTGCTGTATCTCGCTTTTTATTGTTTATGTGAAGAAAGAGGCAAAAAAGGAAGCATGTCAAGGGCTACCTTGAGTGCCTAAGTTGTTGAAGACCATGAGCCTCATAGTTAGGCGCTAAAAGTTAGAATTGATCATTAGAGAATGTTCCCGTGATCTGTTTCCATGGTCGCGGTGTATTTATATTATTGCAGTGTTTTATGTCATATTTATTTTTTAACTTATGATCCTTTATATCTGTATTTTATGTTTTTATGGCAATTTGCCAAAAAAAGGCCCCTATTAAAAAAAAGTGTCACGTCAGCTATGATGTGCCACTTTTCTTGCACCCCCCGCATCTTACGATACCATGGTTGCGCCGTAATTATAATATTGTGCACCATGGTGGTCGTTAGCATAATAATGTCAACATTTTTGACGCTATTGTGGCGCTTTGCTACACTAGCCTCAAAATTGTTGACGCTAGTGCAGCAAAGTGCAAGAAAGCCCATAGGTTACTATTGGTGCATCATTTTAATGCCTGCTCTGCGCAGGCGTTAAAAAAAACACCAGAAATGGTGCAGTGAAATCTTAAAAATGTCACTGTGCCATAATTGTGGGCCCCCTAGTGCCAGAACGCCCCCCCTTGCACACATTATGCCTGGTGCCGGCATAATGTGGCGCAAAGGGTTAGAAAGTGGTCAATGTATGCATTGCACCACTTTGTACACATGACGTAGCAGAAAAACCAGATTAGCAACACCTTAGGTTAAAAAAAACATGCTATGGCGGTGCTAAGGTGGCACTAGGGGGTCTTAAATATGCCCCAAAGCTTTGTCTTTGTAATATCCATGAGGCAACCTGTTTGCCCCTAGGTTGCCAATATCACTTTGACCTGCATTGATTTAATATATCCATGGCCGGGAAATGTATGGCCACAGAGAAGCACTGTGCAGTGCTGAAATCAAACAACCTTACATTTGATGGCTTTTTTTTATGCCAAATAGGAATGTGCCAATTTGTTTTTTACTCGGATCAGGTCACTCTGACCCAAACGGCCCTGGGAAACAACTCTCCGAGTAAACAAATTAACACAGAGGGTTCCACTTGAGAGCATGACTCGTGATGGCTGTCAGGAAACAGGTTAATTTTAATAGGTTAGCATGTCAAATCATTTTCACATTTTCACATTTGCACCAAGGTTCCCTAGAGCATCAGTGGTGAGCGCTCTTGAGTGGTGAGTACGAGATATGCTTGAAGCATTGGGATAAGGGCCCATATCAAACTAGGGTTATATGTTCCATCTTAAATGGAATATGTGGGTATTAAAAACTCATAAGTAAGTTCATAAATGTGACACATAAGTGTTACACGAAGAGAACGATACCTTCATGCAGCCACTAGGCTCCCATAAAAACTGCAATAAAAGAAATAAACAGAAAATTTATGTCGTCGAGCCCCATCGAAGCAAGAAGAACAGTCACCTATGCACTCGTCAGCAGCAAACTCAGCTATGGCAACGCATTCTATGCCGGCATTAACAAAAAACTCCTAACTAGACTACTGAGAATAGAGAACACCATGGTGAGAGTCATCCTGGACATCCCCCCCCCCCCCACGGCCACATCTCCGCTCATCTGAGAGACCTACACTGGCTCCCCATCAACAAACACCTCTCTATCAAACTCCTGACACACGCTTACAAGGCCCTACACAACATTGGATCTTCCTACCTCAACCACCTCCTCTCCTTTTCTGCACCTCCTAGGCAACTCTGTTCTGCTCAATTTGCTCTCACTATCACCCCTAGGAGCTGGAAGAACACGGCTGGAGGAAGATTCTTCTCCTATGTCGCCGAGCAGACCTGGAACACGCTGCCACTTCACCTCCGGCAGTACCCTTTGCTGGCTCAGTTCAGGAAGGACCTCAAGACTTGGCTTTTTGACTGATCTGCATCCCCACCAGCGCCGTGAGACCCTCCCCCGTGATAAGCCACACTATACAAATATGTAATTTGATTGAATATTATATTTATCAGCAAACGTTTTTGTCCATCTAGTCTGCATATTGCTTCCCTGGTCTTAGCACGATCTTCAACTTTTATTTCTTAGTACTGATGCTCTCCTATGTGAAGCTGCATCCAGGCATTTTCTCTCATTTCCATGAATATATGAAGCCCAATTCAGAACTTTATTTACGGGTATAAATTACACCTTTAATCAGCCTTTTTAATGAGTGTAAATGTGCGTTTTCCAGGCACAAAACCTGGTTTCATACTTGTAAAAAGATATACTTACACCTATGTTTTGGGGAGAGTAACTCTTCTGACAGTTGTTAGAAACTGCCCAGATATTTGGGAAATCCCCCAAATATTTTTGTTTGTGAGTAGTGAAGTCATGATTTTTTTCTCCGCCTCCTCTCACCCGTGAAACGATCAACAATTCTCTCTTTTCAACGTCAGGATTAAATGCCTTTTCAAGGTGGGAATGAGAAAGGAACATTCCCCAAAAAACTGATTTCGTCAAAAGAGAAACATCTTACTATGTAGAACAGAAGAGTTATTGAGCGCAATTACATGCATGAGAGCTGTATTTCCAGTTTACACTTTGTACCATTGTGTATTCACAAATGTTTCCAAATGTGAGTTAACCTATTTTTCGAGAAATGGACTGGAAAACTGCTGTTGTGGCAGTCACTGTTCAAAATCTCCAAAATGTGTAAATTTGTACTAAACAGTAGTATATGTTGTGTCATGGGAGTAGTAATGACAGGATCCTTTTGGATCATGAAGGATTCTGTAGAACTGTGACGTGAGTGTTTGGGCGTAGTGACTGGATTTTAGTTTTAGAATGTTACACTTGCGCGCAGAAGAATAAAGATGTGTGATACCAACCTCCGAGTGTAGTATGTTCATTTAAGAATACCCAGGCTGGGGTGGATGGTACAACTGGCACCGAAATAGGGGATACTTAACACGAAGAACCAACAGTGCTTCATTCTAAGCAGATGATGCTGGAGAGAACTCCAATATCAGTAAGTTTCACACATGGTTGTAATGCTACTTCCATTCAATACTTCCAAAAATATTGATGAAAAGTGTGTCACACAGAGAAAACAAAATAGACACCTGAACATTCCAAGTGCTATGTTCTACACGTGCCCACAAGGCCAAGTGATATCAGCTGGGGCAACACTAAACGAAGTTGATCACCATCTAAATCTTCATCTAAGAGTTCTTCATTTTCAATGTTAAGTGATAGTGAAGAAGATGAATGTGTGATGTTTACTTCAGAAAAACAAACACATTTCAGACTGGCTGCAAGTGAATTAAAATGTGAGTCGAAGAAAAGTCAACAAAAAAAATCACAAAAGTCAGTCAAACATTTTCCAAGAATCACACTGAAGATAAAAGGCTGTCCCATAACTTTTATTATTGACAGTGGTGCTTCAATAAACATTATGCCGGAGGGGAAATACAATGAACTGTCTCCATTGCCCTGTCTTACACTGTTGAAAACTAAAGTATATACATGGGCTGTATCAACATAATTAAAGAGTCAAGGTTGATTTGCAGCAACCCTGAAACATAAAAGGAGCGGTGATCCTCCTCTGACCTAGGTCAGGTCAATGCTTGGGTGGATTCCCAGGGGTGGAGTGGAACTGGGTGGGGTGCAGGAGGAGGGTGGAGGGAGCACTGGGTGGGGTTTATAATAGTGGTAAAACAGATTATCTTTGGTGTAAGTAGTTTGGGGGGAAAGGGAGGAAGGGGTGGTGATGGTGAGCACTGGGTGGGGGAGTATATTACGGGAAAAAAAGATCCTCAATGTGGTAGGTGGACCTTGGGGGTGGGGGAGGGATGAGGGGGTGGGGTGGAAGAAGGTAAGCGGTTTGGATGTCGGAAAATGGCAATGAAGAACTTGAGACTCCTGTCCTGGAATATAAATGGTCTCAGGGTAAAGAGTAGGTAGAAAAGGTTGGTGCAATATCTGAGAGATGTCCCATTTGATGTCTTGATTTTACAAGAGGCTCATCTTTCCAGGGAGGAATGTTTTGAAGTTTTTAAGACATGCTGGTGGGTCCAGCAGATAGCCAGCTCAAATTGTTTGAGTGGTAGTAAAGGAGTGGCTGTTTTAATTAAGAAACATGCCAGTATTACTTTTCTGGAAGGCCCCATAGATAACTCGGGGAGGTGGGTGATGGGAAAGCTGTCTGCTTTTGAATATCTCTTTACCTTGGTAGGATATTACAGTCCTAACAGGGATGATGTAGGCCCTTTAAAGGAACTCACAGATTCTCTTTTACAATATTTAGATCCAGTTATATGGGCAGGTGATTTCAATGTTGTTTGGAATTACGAAATAGATAGATCAGCGGGTAGTAGGTCCAAAGTAAATGAGAAAATGCAGGGTCAGATTCGGGTAATGATGTCCCAATGGGGGTTATATGATGATTGGAGGGATAAAATGGGGTCAGAGAGAGGTTACTCTTATTATAATAAGAAGTATCGGCATCAGTCCAGAATTGACTATTTCCTGTTGGATATGGGTTTGAGGGACTTTGTTGAATCAGTTGTACATATTGGGGCCCATTTATCAGATCACTCAGCAGTTAGTTTAGTTCTTAGGTTGCCAACAAAAAGGAGGGAAAATAGGTGGACTCTAGATAGAACCTTGCATCTGGAGGATGAGGTGGTTAAGGAATTGCGGGCGGATTCAAAGGAATTTTTTTGGGTAACTTGGGTTCAGCTCCTTTAGCGATAGTTTGGGATGCATTTAAGGTCTTTTTGAGGGGATGTCTGATTAGGATTGCTGCATATAGGAGGACATCATATAATGAAGAAATAAGTAGGTTGGAGACTCAAATACGACAATGTGAGCAGGGAATGTTAAGTAACGAGCAGGGTGAAGAGTTGGATAACATTGTTAAGCAACGTCAGACAGCTAGTCTGGAGTTGGCAGCCCTTTTGGATCGCAGGGTTAGATTGAGATGTGAAGCTAATAGGGTGGTGCATTTCGAGTATAGTGAGAATAGAAGTAAATTGTTGGCTTGGAAGATAAAATCAGATAGGGTCAGGAATTGGGTGACAGAAATACGAGATGAGGACTCGGGTGAGATTAGTAAAGGTGCTGAGCAAGTGGAAGAGTTTTTTTTAAATTTCTTTAAGGACTTATATATGAAAGATTTGAAGCCGTCGGAGGAGGAATTGAAGGAGTGGCTTGGTGAATTAGAGTTACCGCCTCTTGATGAAGAGGAGAGAAGGATGGTTAATGAACCGGTACAGCTCAGAGAGGTAGAAAGGGTCAATTCAGCAGGTAAATTGGGGAAGGCAGCAGGACCAGATGGGTTACAGATGGAGGTTTAACGAGCTCTGGGTAGCAGCATTTTAAAAATCCTGAAGCAATTATGTGACAAGATTATGGGGGGAGATGGGAATCTTCCTCCTTCTTCGAAAGAGGCGATTATTACGCTAATTCTAAAGACCGGTAAGGACCCTAGGAAGTGTGATTCATACCGCCCAATATCACTCTTAAACTGTGACTATAAATTCTTTGCTAAACTCTTGGCTGATAGATTAGCGATGGTGATGGGGAAACTCAGGGATTGGTAGGGTTGATTGATTTAGCTATGTCTTTGCATATCCCTTTGGCAGTGGTAATGGTGGATGCAACAAAAGCATTCGACAAGGTTGATTGGAGTTACTTGATGACGGTTTGTGAATTATATAAAATCAGAGGCCAATTTATTAGAATATTGAAGAAAATCTATCAGGACCCAAGCGCAAGAATTTTGGTTAACGGTACGCTCACTCCTTTAGTAAAGATAGAAAGAGGGATGAGACAGGGGTGCCCATTATCACGTCTATTATTTGATCTTTGTATTGAAACTTTAGCCTGTAGAATTAGGAGAAATAAGAGCATACCGCCTTTTTGGTTTGGAGACCTGGTTAAGAAGATCTCTTTATATCCAGATGATCTAATGATTTATACACCGACGCTAAGCCAGGCTAATCCAGTTCTACAAGTGTTAATGGAGGATTTTGGGGGGATCTCTGTTTATGCGGTTAACAATCAAAATTATGGCATGGAAAATGGAACTAAATGATGAGGTAGCAAATGTAAAAAAGAAGTCAAATATTTGGGGATTACGGTGACACAGGATATATGTAAAATGGCGGAAATAAAGCTTGCTCGGCTAATGAGGGAGGTGGACCTGTTACTGAGGAAATGGCTAAATCTTCCACTAACTATAATAGGTCAAATTAATCTGGTAAAAATGGTGATAGTCCCTAAATTAACTTTTACTTTCAATGCATTGCCATTAATGTTTAACAAGGTTGCTTTAAAGAAATTGCAGGGGAAAATGTGTAGTTTTATTTGGGCATCAAAAGGTGTTCGTATATCATGGAAAAAGCTCAGGAGAAAGAAAGAAAAAGGTGGTCTGGCAGCTCCTGATATACTGTACTATGCATGGGCATATTTGTTAAAAAATGTAAGACAGAGATTTTATGCATTTTATCGTTCTGAGCTGGGGCAGGTGTTAACTGCTATGATGGAAGACCAGGAGGTTCAGAGATTTTTTTTTTATAAGTTTGGGGATCCGAAGTTCTTCAAAATAATTTGATTTAAGATATTGTATGATTGGGCAGTGTTGTGGTATGATGTGAGGAAGATTACGAAGCTGTCATATTATAATGAACAAGTGCCAATTTGGTACTCTCCTGGATCCCTGGAGTGGGCTAAAGATGCCCTAGCTATTCCCCTGAAAGAGTCAGGTTTTTTGCAATGGAAACATCTTTGTTATAATGGTGAACTTAGGGACTTTGATAACCTTAATATTGAGGTAGGAGTAGGGCTGTCTAAATTTAAATACCTTCAGATGAAGTCCTGGGTTAGGAATGTAACAGAGGAAGTGGGAAGTACTAGTGGACTGGTGGACCAGATGCAGCTGGACATCTCAATGAAGAAGGAAGTGGCAAAGTGGTATTGGCTGATGTTGGATATTGTGGATGGGGAATTTAACCTCCCGGAAGAAATCTGGAGGGAGTGCTTGCCGGAGCTGCAGCTTAAAGACCTTTGGCAAGTATCCACTACACCTTTGTATCACACTGTTAAACCCGCTGCGTTAAGAAGAAATCATCTATTCTCTATCCACAGAGCTTTCTGGACTCCCCAAAAATTGTCCGGGCTGAGACAAGACAACGTGGTGAGGTGTAAGAAGTGTGGTTCTGCATCAGCTGATGATCTATTGACTGTCCTTTACTTCGTACGTTTCGGCAAGAGGTGGGGGATGCAATTAATGACATTCTTCCCTCAAGCCCAAAGGTAAGACCTTCGCTTGTGATGTTTGGCTGCTCATATGAGACACAGAAGATGGGTAGAGATGGAGCTAAACTGTTGTTTTATGTGATGCTTGTGGCGAGAAGGGCGATTTGTAGGAAATGTATCAGCCCTGTCCCCCCTACCTTTATTGAATGGAAAAATTCTCTAATTCATTATTATAAGTTTGACTGTTATAAAGGTTATAAGAGGATCAGATTTTGGAATCCGCTGAAGCAATGGTTGGGAAGTGGGGAGGTATAAATAGATAGGATGTGATCCTATGATTATATCCTTCCCTCTGCTTTCTGCATTGAGTTTTGGATGGAAGGTCTGTCCCGGGCAGGGGTGGCGAGGTTAGGGTTCGGAGCAGTGCAGCTGGGTGAGAACCTTTGCTGCCCTCCCCCCCCCCTTATTGGTCATGTGAGGGAAATTTTGAAGATATATGAGGATAAAAAAAATAAAAAAATAAACGTAAACATAAAAAGGCAAAGATACAATCACCAATTTGTGTATTTCAAGCTACTGTGTCAAGTATCTGTTTACTCAGTTTAAATACTGATATTGGTGAACTACAACATGAATGCTCATCACAAAATAGTAAGTCAATTCCTGTCATCGTTTCATGGATTAGGAAAGCTGAAAACCATGAAAGTGCAACTCTATATCAATGAGGATGTTTGTCTTGTTGCTTAGAGACATAGTAAAACTGCATTTAATTTACATGAAGCTGTTGAGAAAGAGCTTGAGACCTTACTAAAGCATGATATCACTGAGTGATCTACTTGTCCAACTCTGTGGGTTTCATCCATAGCGATAGTACCTAAAAAGGACAATGCAGGAGCTGTACACATTTGTGTTGACATGCATCAAGCTAACAAGGCAATTGAAAGAGAACAACATCCCAGCCCGCAAATTGTCAACATTTTCACACAGTTACATGGTGCCAAAGTCTTCTCTCACCTTGATCTGAACAAAGTAAATCATTAGTTGAAACTTGAAGAAAATTGAATGTACATTACTACATTTTCTACTCATGTGGTTTGGTCAGATTTAAAAGATTATGTTTTTGTGTGTCATCAGCTGCAGAACTGTTTCAAGATGTCATCTGAAGTACAATACAACCTGTCACAAATGTTTTCAATTACAGTGATGACATGTTGATTTTTGGGACCACATGAAGGGAACAAGATAAAGTTTGTTGACTACTTGCTGATGCAAGTTTAACCTTGAATGCAGAAAAGTGTGAGATCCACAAAACAAAACTTAAATTGTTTGGCCATATCTTTTGTGATGGGAGTATACACCAGATCCAGCTAAAGTACAAGCCTTGTCAGCTACTAATCCCTCACAAGCTGTTACCATGTTATGTTCATTCCTAGGCATGGCCAGTTACTAGTTCTTTATAAATATCCAACTTTGCCACCGTAAGTGCTCCCTTAAGAGAATTAACAAAAAAGAATGTTCCATTTTACTGGTCACATAAATGTGTACAAAGCTTTAATAAAATCAATCATGCAATAATGAATGCCACTGGAAGGCCTTCTTTGATCCAAACCTGCAAACTGAGATTGTTGTTGATGCAAGCCCAGTCGGGTTGGACGTGATTCTTGCCCAACACAAGGGACACCCAAGTGCCCGAATACACATTGGCCTATGCAAGCAGATGTTTGTCACAAACTGTACGTGTGAGCAAGTGAACATTTCCACGTATTCTTATATGGCAAACCTTTCACTCTTGTAACTGATCATCAAGCGTTGCCTACTATCTTTAACAATCCAAAAGCTAAGATGCCTCCCAGAATTGAACATTGGGGTTTGCGACTACAGATATATGAATAAATTATTGTGCATCGACCAGGAAAGGATCAAAACACTGCTGCCTACTTTTTACGAGTGCCAGTATACTATCGGGGTACACCTTCCAAAGCATCTGAAGACTACATTACTTTCATTGGGAAATGAAAGTAATGATGCTAAAAAATAATATTAAAATCAATCCTTGATACAGCACACCTGATATTTTACTCAAGAAGTTAGCTTAGCAACGGACATTACCTAATGGTGATTATAGATTAGTATTCTCATTTTCTGCTTGTCGAAGATCTTTCATTGATTACTCAAGAGAAAGTCATTGAAAACTAAGATGGAATATTTGTATTAGGGGTGGTCCCTCAATTTTGAAATCTAGCATTCGAAAATCACACCTCTTTGTCCTCAAGCAAATGTCATTTTTAAACAGTTTATGAGCACAGTGAAAAAGACTGTACAGCGTGCAAAATTAGAGATGCTTAGTTTGAAGTCAGCTCTCCATGCTACTCTTCGAGCATTCACATCGACTCCTCATTAAACAACAGGTGAAAGTCCTGCCGCACTGATGTTTTGGAAGAGCCTTGACAACCAAGTTACCACAATGGACCAACAGATGATCTACAACTGATAGTGAACTCCGTCAGAAAGACTTGAACCATAAACAAAATATGAAAATGTATGCTGGCAAAAGTAGAGGTGCCAATAACATTACTTTTCATGAAGAAGATCGAGTGTTGGTGCGACTAAAGAAGAAGTGTAAATAAGATGGCCCCACGGTTGCTGGACTGTTTGAAGTCATTACCTGTAATGGGCACATGATGACTGCTCACCCACCTGGAAAGTCCACTACAAAAGACTCTTTGCACTTCAGACCTCTGTCTTGACCTTCTCCAGTTCCTAATGTCCTAGCTAAAAATGGTTCAAGTGATACTGAAGAGCAACCCCTGACTGCATCGGTCCCCAAGTCACCTGTGTCAGTCGTGGACGCTACTCTTCTCTCTTCCCAGCTTCGAAGGACATGGTCTGGGCATTTGATAAAAGCTCCAAAGAGACACATAGAAGAGTTGTGATATACGTATATACATCTGTAAAAAAAAGTGTAGTTTTTGTTTAACAAAGAGGGTGTGAGTAGTAATAAAGGGACCCTTTTGGTTCCTGCACAACTCCACAGAACTGTACCTTGAGTGTTTGGGTGTGATGACTGGATTTCAGTTTTAAAAAGTTGAGTTTGTGCTTGCACACAGAAGGATAACGACCTGAAAGACCAAGCTCTGTATGTGGAGTATCCAGGCTGACGAGGCCACTGCAGTATAGCTGTGTATTTAAATTTTAAATATATTATAAAAGCCAAGTCGATTTTGAGTTAATTCATCCAAACTTATCCCATTCTCTGACCACCCAAAACAAGTTATTTTTGCATTGTGTTGCACTTTCTATGGAGTTGGCCCTGGAGTACAAAACATTTCTTAGACTAAATTATATCCTTTGATAAGCAGTGTCTTTACAATATACTTCATGCAGTTTAGGAGTCCACTTGAAATTTTATCTGGTCCAAGAACACTTCATAAGCAGCCAGAAATATTTGTGGCTATTTCTGAACCTATATTCGACATTCCTCACACTGCTCCTTGATAAGAAAACCAGGACAAGCCAATTTTGGACAACATGTCCCTGAGTGAATTGACTTTCAAAAGGATTGCAGGATTGCACAACCTTATTGAGAAATGTTACTACAATATGGAACTATCTGCACCCAGGCTTATGACCCACCATCTTGCTGTCCACATTCACGAATGAGATGAACATTCTTCTGTTTCAAAGACACTTTCAGTCAGACTCCGGTTAATGTTCTTTATTTTCAGTCTACCGTTTTTCTAAAATCACCAAGATTTCCTTCAAATCTGTTCCACCCTCCCTCTAACTTCCTTTCATCTCACTTGATCTCTAGATATTGCAGCGAGTCTTTGTTATTATCAACTTTGCATGATCATCACCTTTCCACAACCCTGGTCTTTAGTTAATGTCCTTAAGCTTTTATCCCTTAAATGGCACTACCTTTTAATTCTTTTTTTGGTATAGTTTCTTATTTTTTCAAGACGTGCAGCACAGGACATACCTTTCCCCATATGTGGCACCATTACATGCATAATACATACAGATACTCATTACTCATACAATGCGTCCCGAGACAGTGTTTTGGGACTGATGTAGGGATCTCAAGACTTGCTCAATGGTGGTCTGGGTGACAGTTATCCCAGTGGCCTCGCTTTGCTGGCCCACAGATGCCCTGCCTCGTGCCCTACCTCCACTAACCTGTGCCTTTGAGCCGGTGTGCCTGATCCCACTGGGTCCTGACTGAACTGGAGGTGGTAGCGGTGGCGCTGCACCAACAGCAGCCAGGACTGGGGGGCACAAAATTGGGGTGATGTTCCTTTGGACACAAGAAGTGGAGGTGTCCATTGGATGAGGGGTTGAAACAGCTGGGGTGGGAGGTGTAGGTGTGGGCTGAGTAAGCCTCACTGGAGCCGTCTGCCCAGACAGACCATATATGCCATGCTGATTCACATTATCCGGACTTGCAGGAATGGAGTCCTCACTAAATGCTTGATTCTGGTCTGGAGTGGAGGTATCCTAAGTGGCAGGTGGTTGTCCACATAATCGTTTGTGTAGGACCTAATATGAATTGCAAAAAGACAAATTGTAAAAGTGTGGATTGTGCATCAAATGTGTTTTGAGCTACAAATGAAGCAAACAAAAATTTATAAATTGTTATTTATAGCATGTTTAGACCTTACACACATCTATTTTAACTTACACACATGCAAACTTCAAAAAAGGCATGTGAAGAGATGTCCTGAAAAGAAAAAGATTACTTAGGAAGTGCACATAAATGATACCATAAATTCAACCCAATCAGTATAGAGGAGAACTGAGAAGTTAACCATTCCCAGGTCTGGAATGCAAAAATTCAGACTATTATAAAACTTAGTAGGATTAATTATTGGTCATCATATGAATTTTGCTAGTAATGGTATTATCGTTACTACATACAACTTGACATGATATAAAAACTTTAAGACAACATACTTTGAGTTGTGAAACCAGTGACATCACTCAATGAAATGACAAGAAAGTGACAACATACAAAATTACATGAAATATTCCACTTTTATTAATTGAATAACCTGTGGTTTGAGAAATGCCCGACATTTTGACATATGTGCATATATGGAAGAAAACAGGGAACAACCAACATCACATTACAAACATATACATACAGTAAACATTTACATAAACAAGGAATCATGATAGTTGTAGTCCTTTCAATTTGAGATTGCCAACACTTGGACAATTATAAGTTGAACATTCCTGGCAAAATATATGCAGTGAAGATCTAGAACCATTTAAACAATTGTGACATATGTGTAATTTGTTAAATGGTGAAAACATAATTACACGCACCACACCTTCATTGTGTAATGGATGGGGTTTTGACTCTGTTATCTAACAAGCTACTTTCAAACATGCAAACAATCAAATGCAAAAAATGATAAATGAAGAACAACACACATATTGACCACACATATTGCCCAGTAGTAAAAGGATTGTTGGCACAAATATTGCTACTAATTTCATGATAACAACAAATTTGTGATTTTTCAGATTTTGCTTATATGTTTTTACAAAGGTGGAAACGCATTATGTGCAGCTGACAGAACAAAAACTACATTTTTGTTTAGTGAGACATACATAAGTCTAACTGTTCTCTTTTTCTGACCCAATTTTTGCTGGCTTTAGGACTCTGCGCACTTTACCACTGCTAAACAGTGCTAAAGTGCATATGCTCTCTCCTTAAAACATGGTGATTTTGGCTCATACCCAATTGGTTTATTTAATTTACTTGTAAGTCCCTAGTCAAGTGCACTGCATGTGCACAGGGCCTGTAAATCAAATGCTACTAGTGGGCTGCATCACTGTTTGTGCACCCACATAAGTAGCCCCCTAACCATGTCTCAGGCCTGCCACTGCAGGGCCCGTGCCTGCAGTTTCACTGCCAATTCGACTTGGCATTTAAAAGTACTTGCCAAGCCTAAAACTCCCCTTTTTCTACATATAAGTCACCCCTAAGGTAGGCCCTAGGTAACTCATAGGGCAGGGTGCTATGTAGATAAAAGACAGGACATGTACCTGTGCAGTTTACATGTCCTGGTAGTGAAAAACTCCTAACTTTGTTTTTACACTGCTGTGAGGCCTACTCCTTTCATAGACTAACATTAGGGCTACCCTCATATACTGTTTAAGTGGTAGGTTCTGATCTGAAAGGGGTAACAAGGTCATATTTAGTATGGCCAGAATGGTAATACAAAATCCTGCTGACTGGTGAAGTTGGATTGAATATTACTATTTTAGCAATGCCACTTTTAGAAAACGAGCATTTCTCTGCACTTAAATCCTTCTGTGCCTTACAATCCACATCTCGCAAGGTTACTTGACAGCACCCTTGTGCTTTTCACTCAGACAACCCCAAACACAGGATGCTCAGTCACACCTGCACACATCTGCATACTGAATGGGTCTTCCTGGGCTGGGAGGGTGGAGGGCCTGACACTTACATTTGAAAGGACAGTGGCTTGCCCTCACACAATGGACTGCCAAACCCCCTACTGGGACCCTGGCAGACAGGATAGAACTGGAAGGGGACCTGGTGTACTTCTAAGCTACTCTTTGAAGTCTCCCCCACTTCAAAGGCACATTTGGGTATTTAAACAGGGCCTCTGACCCTACCAACTTAGACACTTCTGGACAAAATACCACTGGTGAAGAAACTCTGAACCAGAACCTGCAACCAGCCAAGAGGAACTGGCTGGCTGCCCAAAGGCCTCACCTGACTGCTTTTCTGCAAAGGACTGCTGCTCTGCTGTTGCTCTGCTGCCTTGCTGCCCTCTGGCTCTGCTGAGAAATGCTCTCCAAGGGCTTGGATAGCCTCCTGTTCCTTGAATTCTCAGGACCAAAAAGTCTTCCTCCTGCAAACAACTCCTTG
Organism: Pleurodeles waltl; assembly: GCF_031143425.1. Taxonomy (NCBI): domain Eukaryota; kingdom Metazoa; phylum Chordata; class Amphibia; order Caudata; family Salamandridae; genus Pleurodeles; species Pleurodeles waltl. The sequence goes on from NC_090445.1 coordinate 1,655,661,888, forward strand.
TGCGGCGGAAATTTGACGCACAGCCTGACAGAAACGATGCACAGCCTGCATTGCAGTGAGAAATTCACTGCACGCCGAACCGGAATGACACAACCCGGCTCCCCGAGAGGAGATCGATACAGCGCCCGCGTTGCTACCAGAACTTTGACGCATGGCCCTTTGGGTCCATGCAAAGCTAAACCGGAACGATGCAGCCCAACTTCCTGCGAGAAGAATAAATGCAGCGCTAGCTGTGCGACAGAAATTTCCACGCAACGCCCACCGGATCGACGTAGCTCCTGTGATTTCGTCCTGCATGCCCAGGATTCCTTAGCATCCTAAAACCCCGCAACCAGAAGAGGATCCAAGTCTGCACGCTGGAAATCAACGCAAAGCCTTCCCTGCGTGGAAAATTATCGACACATCATCTGTGTGCGCCGGAGAAATCGACGCATACCTCCCCGTTTTCCAGGCATCTCCTCCTCTGCGGTCCCTTGCGAAGTTGAAAAACAACCAGGTACTTTGTGCTTGCAAGAGACACTTGATGCTTTTTAAAGACTCGTTTGATCATTCTCTGAAGTGATAATTAACTTGTACTTATCAAATCTTGATTGTTTTGACCTACATTTAACCAGATAAATATTATATATTTTTCTAAACCCTGTGTGGTGTATTTTTGAGGTGCTATACTGTGTTATTGCATGATTTATTGCACAAATACTTTACACATTGCCTTCTAAGTCAAGCCTGACTGCTCACTCAGTGCCACTCTACCAGAGGGTGGGCACAGGATAATTTGGATTGTGTGTGACTTACCCTGACTAGAGTGACGGTCCTTGCTTGGACAGGGGGTAACCTGACTGCCAACCAAAGACCCCATTTCTAACATAAACTTACAGCCTCTACTCCACCAGGAATTCCTGTCAAACCTTCAGGATGTAGGATCTGTAAGACCTTCTCTTCCTAGGGAAAAAGGTGAAAGGGGGCTGGGAGAGCCACCACCAGTCATCGTGGCCTCCAGGTGATGTTTGGAGACCAGTGAACACACTTGCCCCCACAGATTATTCCACCTCTTCCTAATTTCCTCCTGTGTGTGCAGGTTGTTTGCTACAGCATCCACTCTGTCAACTATTCTGGCCCACATTTGCCTTTTCTCAGATATGGTTGTATTTTGTACTTGGGTTCCAAGCAATTGTGTCTCTACTCCAATAATGTAATCCACCATCACTGACAATATTCCCTCTGTATAATGTGGATTTCTTCTCCTCCTTGCCATTAGGAGTAACTAAAATGAATGAAATAGTGGCCCACAAGTTAATGAAAAAAGTAAAAATTTAGCAAACTAAAAGTGAACAGAGGAAGAAAAAATAACCTGACTTCTGGGTGGCAAATTCAGCAGCAAAATGTGTTCTGCAGTGGAATGACAAAGGATCATGGTCTAAAATGGAGTGTGTTTTATAATGTGGTATACAGGTGTTCACAATTCACTAGTGTTAGAAATGGGGTCTCTGGTTGGCAGTCAGTTTACACTCTGTCCAAGCAGGGACACTCACTCTAGTCAGGGCAAAGGAGAAACACACTTAGATAATCCCTGCTTACCCCCTTGGTAGCCTGTCATAAGCAGGCAGGCTTATCTCAGAAGAAATGTGTAAAGTATTTTTACCAACACACACAGTAATATAGTAAAAACACTACAAAATAGACACCACACCAGTTTAGTAAAATAAGCAATATTTATCTAAATCAACCAAGACCAAAATGACAAAAATCCAACATACACAAGTCAAGATATGAATTTCAAAAGAATAAGGGGCATATTTATACTCTGTTTGCGCCGGAATTGCGTAGTTTTTTCTTATGCAATTCCGACGCAAAACTAACTCCATATTTATACTTTGGCGTTAGACGCGTCTAGCGCCAAAGTCCATGGAGTTTGCGTCATTTTTTAGCGTGGGCACCTACTTTGCGTTAATGATATGCAAGGTAGGCGTTCCCGTCTAAAAAATTTACTCAGAGGCATGTGCGCCGTATTTACACTCCCGGGCAAAATTCACGCCCGGGAGTGGGCGGGTCAAAAAATTTTACGTACGGCCGCTTTTGCGCCGTTTTTTAGCGCCTGGACAAGGCAGGCGTTAAGGGACCTGTGGGATCGGAAGGAGCCCAGAGGTGCCCTCCCATGCCCCCAGGGACACCCCCTGTCACCCTTGCCCACCCCAGGAGGACACCCAAGGCTGGAGGGACCCATCCCAGGGACATTAAGGTAAGTTCCGGTAAGTATTTTTTTTTAAAAAAATTGTAGCATAGGGGGGCCTGATTTGTGCCCCCCTACATGCCACTATGCCCAATGACCATGCCCAGGGGACAGAAGTCCCCTGGGCATGGCCATTGGGCAAGGGGGCATGACTCCTGTCTTTGCTAAGACAGGAGTCATTTCTATGGGGGTTGGGAGTTGAAAAAAATGTCGCAAATCGGGTTGAGGCAAAAAATTTGCCTCAGCCTGACTTGCCCCATTTTTTGGCGCCCGAGCTCCATATCCCCCTACGCCGGCGCTGCCTGGTGTACGTCGTTTTTTTCCACGCACACCAGGCAGCGCCGCCGGCTAACGCCAGCTAACGTCATTGATTAAATACGGCGCCCGCATGGCGCTTCAGAATGGCGTTAGCCGGCGCTAATTTTTTTGACGCAAAACTGCGTTAGCGCATTTTTGCGTCAAAAAGTATAAATATGGCCCTTAGAGTCTTACTCCATAGAAAACAATGGAAATGTTGATTTTACACAGAGTACCTGGTGTGCGGCAAAAATAAAGCTGCACGGGTAAGCGTGCGTCGGAAAACTGAGCGATGCATCGATTCCTTACTCGCAAGTGAGTCATTGCTTTGTTTCTTCTCCGGTCGGGTAGGCGATGCGTAATTTTTCTCATTTGCAAGAGAGCGATATGTCAAATTCCAGACAGGACACCTCGGATCCGCGTTGATTTACGATGACTTTGATGCCCAGGGATGATGCGTGAGAACTCTGGTCACACGGTGTTAGAAAATCACACTGCATGGTGTTTGCGTTATTATCAGCAGCCGCAAGCAGATGTTGCATTGTTTTTGCAGCCGCGATGCATCGATCTCTCAGCCGCCATGCAAATGGAGCGTCGATTTTAGCCAGGAAGCGGATGCTGCGTTATTTATAAGCTGTGTTGCAGATGGTGTGTCGAAAATTTCCCCTCACAGCATTCTGTGCGTGGATTTCAGCTTTTGTTCTGCCAACTTCACCTTTTAAGGGCCCAGGGACTGGATAGGGCACAACTTGGCAGGGCAGGAGTCTCAGCAGAGTGTCCAGGTGCTGGCAGAGAAAGTCTTTGATGGCCTTGAGACTTCAAAACAGGAGGCAAGCTCAGTTCAAGTCCTTGGAGATTCTTCTCAAGCAGGAACGCACAACAAAGTCAAGCCTTTGTCCCCTGTCACAGGCAGAAGCAGCAACTGCAGGATAGCCCAACAAAGCAGAGGCAGGGGCAGCACTTCTCCTCAGCTTTTCAGCTTTTCTCAGCAGGGGTTCCTCTTGGTTCCAGAAGTGATCTAAAAGTCTGGGGTTTTGGGTCCATTACTTATACCCATTTCTGCCTTTGAAGTAGGCAAATTTCACAGGAAAGTCTCTATTGTTCACAATATCCTGCCTTGCCCAGGCCAGGCCCCAGACACACCCCAGGGGGTTGAAGACTGTATTGTGTGAGGGCAGGCACAGCCCTTTCAGGTGTAAGTGACCACTCCTCCCTCCACTCCAGCTCAGATGACTCATCAGGATATGAAGGCTACATCCCAGCTCCCTTTGTGTCACTGTCTAGAGGACATTCACAAACAGCCCAACTGTCAGTCTGACCCAGACAGGAAATCCACAATCAGGCAGAGTCACAGAATGGTTAAAGCAAGAAAATGCCTACTTTCTAAAAGTGGCATTTTCAAACTAACAATCTAAAAACCAACTTCACTAACAGATGTATTTTTAAATTGTGAGTTCAGAGACCCCAAACTCCATATTTCTATTTGCTCTCAAAGGGAAATTATACTTTAGGGATATTTAAAGGCAGCCCTCATGTTAACCTATGAGAGAGATAGGCCCTGCAACAGTGAAAACCGAATTTGGCAGTATTTCACTGTTAGGACATGTAAAACACATCAGTACATGTCCCACCTTTAACACTGCACCCTGCCAATGGGGCTAGAGCCTACCTTAGGGGTGCCTTATATTTATAAAAAAGGAAGGATTTAGGTCTGGCAAGTGGGTACACTTGCCAAGTCAAATTGGCAGTAATAAACTGCACACACAGATACTGCAGTGGCAGGTCTGAGCCACATTTACCGGGCTACTAATGTGGGTGGCACAACCAGTACTGCAGGCCCACTAGTAGCATTTGAATTATAGGCCCAAGGCACCTCTTGTGAACTTTACTAGGAACTTACTAGTAAATCAAATGTGCCAGTCATGGAAAAGCCAATTACACATACATTTTACACAGGAGCACTTGCACTTTAGCACTGGTCAGCAATGGTAAAATGCCCAGAGTATCAGAAGCAGCAAAAACAGAGTCCAGCACACAGTCAAAACATGAGAAGCAGAGGCAAAAAAGAAAGGGGGGACCACACCAAGGATGCCAGGTCTAACAGCCAGTATACATCAGATGTGTGCTGCTGGTATCCAATAGCCACAGCAGTGCTACAATGTTGAGCTGATCCCACGACGGACTCCTGCTGTCAGGAATCCTCCGCCAGAACAATGCCAGCATGGGTGGGAAATCTAAATATGTTTGTGCAATCCCACCACCTTGATGGTGACGGAGTACTGTTAGCCAGCATTGGAGTCTGTCGCGAAGGCAGCAATATGCCACTTACGTGGTGGACTTCACACTGTCAACGTGGATGGAGGTTCAGCCGCAATAAATCTAAATATGGCAGATGTTACTCCATCAGTGTGATGGAGTACTTCAAACCGCCGTCACAGCAGAATGACGGAAATCCCATCACCATCTAAATCAGGCCCTTTGTCTTTTTTTGGAAGTTGAAAATCTCCAGCAAGACAAAGCTGCACGCTGTAGCCAACAGGAGCTCCAATAGGCCAGATACCCTTCTGAACAAGATGTGCTGCTGAAGAGAAGAATATTGTGGGAGCCACTGCAACGTCAGGCAACCAGGGATGCACTTTGGGTGGCTCGACGAGCAGGTAAATACTGGTCTCCCTGTGGTTCTGAGAGCACGTTTTGGCTGAACATTTGGATTTGGGTGATCTGGGCACCTTTAGCACCACATCTAAGAGTCCAGGACAGGAAAGGCACCATGAGGGTTAGGGCTCGCTCATGCAGTGTCTAGGTGGGGTTTAATATGCTTGAAGACTTTTCTGTCGCTGAGGCTCCAAGCAGGAGGCCAGCCAACTAACCCTTTGACTCACTCTGGAAGTCTTGGTTTCAAGCAGCAAAGCAGGTCTCAAACAGCAGGGCAGTCCTCTGAGGGCACAGGCAGGTTTCTGGCAGCATAACAGTCCTCTTGGAGCAGCAGGGTACTCTTCTGAAGTATACAGCAGGCCACAAGCAGCGGGGCTGTCCTCTGAAGGTCCTCTGCATATCCAGAAGTGAATTGAAGAGTGAATTTGAGGGTCCTATGTTTATACCTGGTGCCCCATTTGAAGTGGGACAAACTTCTGGAGTTTTCCTATACTAGTTTGAAGTTCGTGAGGCAACTGCTTTGAAGTGCAATTGGGGCTGGGCACAGCTACACTTCTGATCCTGTCAGGATGGCCTATCCTGCCAACACCCATTCTGCTAATGTGTGCTGTCTGGGAATAATACACAACGCCCCATTACACCTAGTCATGTGACCCAGGAACAGGCTGCAGGCACCAAATGTTTAGAACAAGAAAACATGCCAAACTTGTCAAAAGTGCCATTTTCAGAATTGTGACTTAAAATCAAGCTTTACCAGTAAAATTACGTTTACATTACAATTCCTTAGAAATCAAACATGACATTTCTACCTGCTTCCAAACAAAGGTTATCACTTATTAAATATAATAATGTGACCACATTTTTTCCTATGGGGAGGCAGGTTTCACAATAGTGAGAAGCACATTTGGGAGTTTCTCACTACCAGGACGTGTACAATTTCAAAGTACATGCCCCAGCCCTATGGGATGTTTAGGGCATATCTTAGGTGTGACATGTGTATTAAAAAGGGTGTTCAAGTTCATTTTGCCAAGTTAAATTGGCAGTTTAAAACTTCACACAGACTGCAACGGCCTGAGACATGGTCTTGGTTTAAGGAGCTACTTAAGTGCTGCAAGCCCACTAGTGGAATTTAGGTTACCAGCCCTTAGTCTATGGTATACCACTTTACTAGGGTCTTGCAAATAAATTAAATGAGCGAATCAGGTGTAAGCCAATGTTACCATGTTTTACGGAGTAAGCACAAGCATTTTAACACTATTTAGCGGTGATAACATGCACAAAGTCCTATGGCCAATAAAAATAAATTCAGCAAAACAGGAGTGGGTAAGGAAAAATACTTGCGTGAAGTACACCCTAAGGCTGACAGGTTTAAGAACTTATCAATGCATTAATGAGCACAAGACAGAGGACTGTTCCACGTGAAACCCGTGCATCATCATTTCACTCTGCCATGATCTGTGTACCATTCATACTCTTTTCCCATGGTGCATTACATCTTCATCACTCTTTTATTTAAAACAGACTTTGAAGGATTAATAAGGAGGATGGGGATCACATCAATGACTCTGTCTCCATTTTTTCCTTACACTCAACTTGAACAAAATAGGGGAGAACAAGGGATACATTTTTAGTATATATAGGGATGATTGGTGAGTTCCACACTGTAGAATGCCATGGAGTTACATGAAAACTCTGTGAGATTCCACAAAGTTGCACCAACATGCAGGAAGTATGCATGATGCACTGCAATTGAGTGTCATTAGCACGAGCAGCACTGAAAAATCAGCGTGAACTGCACCATTTGGTGCACAAGGGTTCAAAGGCATTCAAGTTGATTCTACTGCCACTCTAGTAGAAAAACTACTCAAGTGCATGAAAATCTTCTCAAAAGCAGTCCTCTGACTGCAACCACCCACATTAGAAAATCACTCTAGGAGATGCCAAATCGCTCTCGCCTGCTTGAGTTTCTTGAGTCTTAAAACAATTCTGCCACTCTGTCAGAGAATAAAGGAAGGACTGAGTGATTCCAGAGGTAACACTCAGCAAGGAGACAATGCAATAAAATACCAGGCTACTCAAGATATAGACAAGTTTAAAGCATGATCAAAGTGAGGGGTGTACTGGTATATGAAAAAGAGGCCTCTTTGTGGGTTAGGGAAAGCCTTTTGGACTGATGCCAGCAGATTACTCTAAACAGCAGTCATACAGCCAAGTCACAGTAGAGTAAGTACTCAGTGTAAGGTGGACCAAGACTGACAAGAGCACTGAGACAGGTAGGACTCCAAAGGACCTGGGTGCAACAACATAAGATGTTTGCTTCTCTGATTAGAATGAAGACCAAGCCAGAGATCACACTGTAAACATATAGGGACTGCAATATACAGTGGACCGGATTTAGAATGGAACAGAAAACCGAAGTGGAAGAATAACCAGAATACAAGACTTGGGAGATTGGGTTGTTGGTTGACAGGTGTGTGAGCACTGGTCAAGCAACAGCCACAATCCCTTGCAGCGTGAACTACAAAAAGTCACCAAATTAACCCTGGGTAATTTGGCACAAAAAGAAGTCAGGTTAAACTTAGAGACAATGTGTAAAGTTTTTATGCAGTAAACAAACAGCAACACAGTGAAACAACACAATAAAAATCCCAGGCCATTTTAGAAACATAGATAAATTGTCAATACATTATTTGAGACCCAAACTATCAAAATCCAATTACTAGAACCAGAGTTAAGAATGTTTAAAGTTTAAGGTTCAAAATACAAGTCAACCGTTTTGAAAAATGGCCCCCTGAGCACCTTTTACACCACAATCAAGGGCCCAGGAGTGGATGGAGACCTCTTGGGTATTCACAACTCACTCAGGCTGGGATGGTGTGGGTTGAAGGTGGTGGGAAACTGTTATGTCCCTGGGTCTCTGAACAGGATACTATCTAAACCAGCCTTTGGAGTCACTTCTGAAGTCCTTGGTGCTGGTGAAAATGCAAGGCTCCACAGCAGGGATGGCCTCCAAAGGTTCAAGGTAGGCTTCAAGCAGCAGAACAGTCCTGCCTGGTAAAGCAGCAGTCCGGAAGAGTGCACAGCAGGTCACAGCAGCAGGTGGTCCTCTGAGAGTCCTACTGCAGGTCTGGTAGTGAACTGAGGAGGAGGTCTGAGAGTCCTATTTTTATACCCAGGTGCCCTGCTCCTAGAAGTTGGGAGAAGTTTCCAGATGGGGTTCTCTGAAGTTCCAGGAGTTTCCTACCTTCCCTGCCTTGGCTGGTAGCTTGCTGCACTGACAATTCAGGGTTGGTAAGTCTAATATGTGGCAGAAGAGCTCAGCCTATTCAGGTGTAAGTAGGGCTGGGCTTAGCTGTATTCCCCCACCCCCCAATCAAGTCACTTAATGGCCTATTCAGGCTCTGCTAATCCCACTATTGTGTGACTGTCTGGGGTGAATTCACAAAGTTTCAACTCTCAGTTACAACTAGTCATGTCACCTAAGGCAGGCCGCAGACACAAAGGGCTGAGGGCAGGAAAATGCCAACTTTCTAAAAGTGGCATTTTTAAACCTGTAATGCTAAATCTGACTTTATCATGAAAGAGAGTTTATCTTTACAAGTTCATAGATACCAAACATGATATATCTACCACCTTTGGTTTAGGAATTACAACTAATTAAATGTAATAGTGAATCCCCAATGTTGTCCCATGGGAGGGTTAGGCCTCACAGTAGTGAGAAAAATGAATTTGGAAGTTTTTCACTACTAGGACATGTAAAACTAAAATGTGTATGTCCTAACTTTTGCTTACACAGCACCATGTCCTATGGGCTGCCTAAGGCCTATCTTAGGGGTGACATGTGTAATAAAAGAGAAGTTTAAAGCTTGGCAAGGGGTTTAAAATGCAAAGTTGACATGGCAGCAGACCCTGCCTTCAGTCCGCAATGGCAGGCTTGGGATACATTTTAAGGTGCTACTAAAGTGGGTGGCACAATAGGTGCCGCAGGCCCACTTCTAGCATTTAATTTACAGGCTCCGGGTATATGGTATACCACTCTGCAAGGGATAACAATCAGATATATGCCAATCAAACCATGTTTTAGGGGGAGAGCACAAGCACTTTAGCACTGGTTAGCAGTGGTAAAGTACACAGGGGGTCATTCTGAGTCTGGCGGGCGGCGGAGGCCGCCCACCAGACTTCCCCCCTCCAAAATACCGCTCCGCGGTCGAAAGACCGCTGAGGGTATTTTGGCTTTTGCACTGGGCTGGCGGGCGACCGCCAAAAGGCCGCCCGCCAGCCCAGTGCAAAAAACCCTTCCCACGAGGACGCCGGCTCAGAATTGAGCCGGCGGAGTGGGAAGGTGCGACGGGTGCAGTTGCACCCGTCGCGAATTTCAGTGTCTGCAAAGCAGACACTGAAATTCTTTTTGGGGCCCTCTTACGGGGGCCCCTGCAGTGCCCATGCCATTGGCATGGGCACTGCAGGGGCCCCCAGGGGCCCCGCGACACCCCATACCGCCATCCTGTTCCTGGCGGGAGAACCGCCAGGAACAGTATGGCGGTATGGGGTGTCAGAATCCCCATGGCGGCGCAGCAAGCTGCGCCGCCATGGAGGATTCAATAGGGCAGCGGAAAACCGGCGGGAGACCGCCGGTTTTCCCTTTCTGACCGCGGCCAAACCGCCGCGGTCAGAATGCCCTGCGGGGCTCCGCCAGCCTGTTGGCGGTGCTCCCGCCGACCCTGGCCCCGGCGGTCCGTGACCGCCGGGGTCAGAATCACCCCCACAGAGTCCTAAGGCCAACAAAGCAAAAACCCAGCAATAACAGGAGGAGGAAGGCAAAACTGTTTGGGGTGACCCTAGAGAGTGCCATGTCCAACAAGGACAGCCAAGGTAGCAATCAGACAAGCAGCAAATCAGGACCAGGAGTTCTGAACAGGGATTCAGAGATAAAGAACAGGAATCAAGGGCAGGCTGTACCTAACAGGGCTTGGAGCTATTAGTGCTCCATTGGTACAGGGAACTGGAACTAGGATTCAGACAAAGAAACTCAAAGCTGTACCCAACAGGAACTAGAACAAGAAATGCCTCATTGGTACAGGGAAACTGGAACTAGAATTCAGAGCAAGGAACTTAAGGGTGTACCTGGCACACACTGGAACAAGTAATGCTGTGCTGCTACATGGAAACTGGAACTAGGACTCAGAGCAAGGAACTTGAGGATGTACCCAGCAGGCACTGGGACAAGTAATGCCGTGCTGGTACTTGAAAACTGGAGGTAGGACTCAGAAGAAGGAACTCAAGTCTGTACCCAACAGACACTGGAACAAGAAAGCCTCTCTGGTACAGGAAAACTGGAGCTAGGACTCAGAACAAGGAATTCAAAAATGTACCCAGCAGGCACTGGACGAGTTATGCCCTGCTGGTACGTGAGATAAACACAGGAATTCAGAACAAGGACAGAACAAAGATTCAGAACAAGGAAATAAAGGGAACTGTTACCAACTCAGCAAATACGTGTTCAGAAGCACAACAGAAAAAACAGAGAAAAAATGATATCAGGCTAGAAACGAAGGTGAGATTGAGAAACAAGGAAAAAAACATAAACACAATTCTATTCAGGGCAGACATTGGAAAACAGGATAATGTAAAAGCAGTAGCAAGATTCAGGAACTCCTCCCAAGGTTTCAAGGATTCTGGAGTGCCGGAAAAGCCTCCAGCAACAGCAGTTGAGGCATGAGGTCTGAAAGCAGAAGCCAGGCTTAAATCCTTCTTCCCAGCTCACAGCCACATAATGTGATTGGAATTCAGAACAGGTGTGAGCAGGATGCAGCACAGTGAAGGTGAGAGCAGTCAAACTCCCTCCTCCAGCTCTCTGCCTGAAGTACTGCACAGCAGTTCCAGGAAGCAACCAGTGGGCAGAACAAACATTTGGAGTGGAACATTGTTCGAATTGTGTTTCATAATATGGCAGGGATTGATGCAAATGAGCATATGATCATTCTGGAAATGGGAAGCTAGAGTTCCAAGTATAATAAGAGACACTCAAATTCTCCTCTCCAGCGCTCATGATCGGGTAAGGTAAAAAAGCACCATAATGCATTAATGGTTGATAAGTAAACCCTGGAATGGAAGATGGAGTGGATCTGATTTTGAGAGGTTTTGAATACTGAAGTTCTGCACAGATTCCAAACTAGCATTCATGATGGCAGCAGGCACGTAGAAGATCCTCATATAGCGCCACTCAATGGCAAGATTGCCGGACCTTGACACACGCTGCAAATGGCGGAGTTGCAAGAGTAACACAGAGTTGCCAAATTCAGCCAATTCTGCTGGAAGAATGAAACATTCCCTCCACCCTTGGCAAATATCACTTAAATAAAATAAAAAAATGGGAATCTCTTTTGTTGTTGACACCTTTTGCTTCAAACACATAGGTGTCATTCACTAACACAAATCTTCACCCATCTGTGGTGGCATGTTTCATGAAAGGATTCACTCGTTACCTGGAACAGTCATCTGAATAAATGGGCATTGATAAGTAAGGGTTATGCATCCTCTTAGTGAATCACATCGAAGGTGTTCAAAGCAAAGGTGTCAGGTTTGCTTCAGTCATTTGGTTTTCAATGTTTTCCTTGGTCTCCTAATCACAAACTCCATTAGACGTTTTGAAAATAACATTCATCTTCTGAAAACATGCTGCTTTAGAGCCCTATAACCTACTGCTTTTGAAAGATTAAATTGTTGAGTATTCTATCCAATACACTGTTCCAAAAAGGTTTCCACCTTTGTTATTAAGTTGATTTGCATTCAATTGGATCACATTTCTCCTTCTGCCATGGTCTCTCAAGGTCTGGAATGTCTCCCATGTCTTGGAAGTAATAGTAGAGTGATTGATGAGTGAAGGAAGAGTGATTGAGATGCATTGCCATTTATGCTGCCACCACCCCACTGACAGCTTGGTTGTGAATTGAAGGGGCAAAGACATTAGAATAGGAGACGCGTACTGCCTTCTCCGAGCAAACTCCTTTGCAGAAGCAACAATTTGGGCACACATCATGTTTTCCAATGGGATCCTAAAAGAAATGCTGTAGATATCTTTCTGCTCGCAGGAAGATCTTCCATTTGTGAATGGTTGGCATCGTGATTGGAACCCCAGAGAGCTTTCCGTATTTGGATGCTTCTGATCCTGGCAGGAATTTGATTCTCACAACAACATATGTGCATTACAACACTAATGAGCTCAGTCTCCATTATTTGTTATTTCAGTGCCAAGCCATGTACACATCTGCAAGGCAACAAAGGGACCTTCAGAACCACATGAAAGTTGTCTAAAGGAGATCAACTAGAAATTGAAAATTATGTTGGCAGTATCAGTGGTCCATGCGTCTCCTCCAGGAGTATTTAGCACCATCTGCCGTACAGACAAAGTATCCACAGGATGCCAACTTAAATACAGACTAAGTGGCTAAAATGATCAGCTAAAATTAATATTATTTATGTGAAAAATATGCATTGGTGCATCAATCCATCACGGTTCTATTGCCTTGAAATCCTAGGTTTATGCATGAATAACAATAAAGCCAACACTCTTTATGGACAGTCAGAAAACATAGGAGTGGCAAAGGAGGTGTATCTTCTGACGTTAGTTACATGATTGCATGAAATTGTGCCAACGGACAATGTAGGTTTGTGTTGGTGGTTTAATGTTGTATCCTTGGTCAACGGATCAATAGGTTAATAAGCACATCAGAATAGGAAATTATATATGTAGACTGGTAAATACGATGTGCCAAGTTGGGCCAGTGGGTCCAACATTTTGTTTCAAAACTTTGCTTGTAAAGTTTTAGATAAGTGGGGTAGCTTTAATGGCCATTGCGGCAGTGGGAACACATTCCTGGTGTCAGAAGGATCTGCAAGCGCCAGCAGCTGGATTTCTGCCATTTGGCAGCTGCTCCCCTTGCCAGGCTTCAGAAGTCCACTCTGGTGAATATAGAGACTTCTGCGCCGCAACACCCTTTGCCCTGCATTGTAGTCATCCAAGCACTATCTCACTCATGGTATCTGCCCACCCTCTACCCAGTCTGCTCCTGCCACGCTTGTCCTGACCTTATACCTGTCCACGAGGGTTTCAGTCTGCCAATGAGAGGACAGGATTTGTGGCCAGAGTTTGCGCCAACCAAAGGACATCATATTGTAGCGTCTTGAAGCAGACCTGGACAGCTCTAGTTGCAATGCAAGTCACCCGGAGAATGGCTCCCCATTTTTTCCTGAGGCAAAGTGCCCAACTTCACAGGAAAAGTTAAAACTTCACCAGCCCTATTTGAAAAGCCCCCACCTAGGTGAACAGTGTCAGATAGCCGCCTCTCTTCTGAGGTGGGTGATGCAAAATAGAGTGAGAGGGTGAGGTTGGTGCAGAGATTGGTGGGGAGAGGACAGAGCCATAGTAACGGGGCAAGTGTAGTTAAGGTGTACAACATGATAGATGGAATGATAAACAGAGCTTGCTTGATTGATATTGAGATATGTTATATATTAGGTTCCTGGTTTTCCAATTTTACTGGTTTTTACATAGGTAGAGGAAGAAACCCATCTATTTTCATTGCTGTGTTTATTTTTAAATGTGTAAAAATATGAACAACAGGTCTTCTTGGGATGATTCACAATGATGTCAATCATGTGGGCCAGGCCAGTAGCATATTTCCTAATGAAGCTTAAATAGCCGCAGGTGTGTGGCTTAAGATGGTCTACAATGTGTTCAGATGATTTAATTGTTCTATAAATGGCTAAACCCAATTGGACATTCAGATGTGAGTATGCATTTCTTGCTTAAATAATTGTGGAAATATACAAATATCAGCTTAATTTTAACACTAAGCACAAAATAAATATAGGTAAATACTGACAGAATTTAAAACAAATAATTAACATAAAAACGGGATACCTCTATATGAGGTGGGAGATAACACACGGAGGAAGGCAGAAATATTTGGCCATGCTAGAAGAAAATATCAAATTACATCGTTTCCCCAAACGGCCTGGTTCCGCTGTTACCTCACGTTTACCTTCCCTGCCATCGTTGGAAGATCCTGCATGTTTTCCCTTGCTCTTCATCCTTTGTCTAGAAATCTAAAAACCCTCGGCTCTGATACATTTTGTTGGACCAACTCACAAAAATATTAAGTGGCACAAAACATTAGCTTCTAAGATCAAATATTCAAAAATAGATAGCACAAATGTTACTATTAGAATAGGAGAATGTTTGTTTTGGTTCAATAACAGAAAAAGTTAGCATTAAGACCAATAGAAGTGGGCAGATCATAAGTGATTTTTAGAGTGGAAAACATGTATATCTAAGGAGCCCAAAGTGCCTAAAGCATAGCGCATATGTGCAAATGTGTTTAGAATAATGTGGGGGGTAACTTCTGAACTAAACACCCACGTTTTGTATTTAACAATTGAGGCGGCCTTTGTAGTAAGGCTATGCTGATACCTGTATGAGACTATTTTACCAGCAGTATGTGGTTTGTCAAGTCATACATGGTGAGATTGTAAGGGCTTTGGAAGCAGATCCTCCTATGGCAATTGTGCTCATGCATTGTTGGGCATATAGAAAACAATGCTCTACTGCCTTAAAAAAAGAAATGATTTGCATGTCTGGCCTTTGGCTAAATAAGTGGCATACACTGTTTACATATTGACTGTTTTCTGTCTACATTTGTGGATTCATACAGCGAAACCTGGAAAATTGAAATTCATTGGCCAGCTCAACCTGCCTACCACTACGAATAGCTTTAGCTGTTTAGATGACCTCTGTTAGACCTGGCCGTCTCTGCAGGATCACACGCAAACCTTTTCCTCTGTGTTTTGGTTGGCTTTTAGGACTCTGCACACTTCACCACTGCTAATTAGTGCCCAAGTGCTTGTGCTCTCTCCTTTAAGCACAGTAAAACGGGCTTAAAAACAATTGGCACACATTTGTATGTGTAGGTTCCTAGTAAAGTGGCCTTACATGTACCCAGATGATTTAAATTAAAATGCTACTGGTGGACATGCAGCCCCCTCAAGTTGCTCTGCCATTGCAGCCTGTGTGTGCAGTTTTAAACTGCCATTGGGATCTGGCAAAATACATCTTTAACCAGCCTTATGCCTTCTTTTTTAATGGATATAGCTTATCCCTAGGGTAGGCCCTAAATACCCCATAGGGACAGGGTACCGGGCATTAAAAACGTTGGACACTTGCATTTACGTTTTACATGTCCTGGTAGTGGAAACTCTCAAATAAGTTTTTCACTATTACAAGGGCTATTTCTCCCATAGGATAACACTGGGTTGTATTATTACTTTTAATTTGTGATAATTTGTGTTTGGGAGCAGGTTGAAAAGTCATGTTTGTGTCAGAGGAATTGTAATTTAAAACCCTCTTTAATAGTAAAGTCGATCTTTAAGTCAGAATTCTGAAAATTCCAGGTTAGAAAGTTGATATTTTCTTGTCCTAGTCACATGGTGGCTGCAGCCTGTTTCCTGGGTCACATGACTAGGCATAGTTAGGAGTTGACCTTTTTGTATTGCTCCCAGACAGCCACACAATACAGAGTCTGCGTGTTGGCAGTATGGCCCATCCGGGCTTGATAAGAGGGGCAGAGCTGGCACTTGTCACAATTTCACTGCAATGACACTGCCTAAGCTAAGACACAAAGCACATCACTCAAGCTAATTGTCCCTGCAGACAGACTTGGGCCAGGGGATGGAGGCAGGAAATTCCAAATGCTTCTGTAGGGGTAAGACTCCAGAGGTTTCTTCCACTTCAAAGTAGGCATCAGGTATAAGAAGAGTAGCCTCATATCCAGTCTTCAGTACGCTTCTGCACCTGCGGATACTACAGAAGAACTGCCCTGCTGCCTGAGGAGTACCCTGCTGCTTGAGACCTGCCATGCTGTCTGAGAAGGAAGAGTAGACCTGCACCTTTCCTCTCAGGCTGATGTGCTTCCAAGGGTCAGCTACACGGACACAGGAAGCTCCAGATTTCTTCCTGCAACTGCCCACCTGACCTGGTTCACTGGACCTGCCTAGACATGCACCTGGACCTTCCTAAGGTCTTCTGAGCTCTGCTGAAGTGAGTTTCTGATCCCCAAGAGGTGTCTCCCAGGTCCTTGACCCTTGGTGGCATCTATTGAGCTCGTGCTTGAAGAAAAGGAGAAATTATGAAGTTTTGGGCTCTTCGAAACCACCACCGTTTTTTTTTGCACCATGTTATTGCCACCCATGCCGTCCTCCAATGCAAAGCTCTAGTGAACCTGACTCTTCACAGTGACAGCCCACAGTAACTGTGCTCAACAGCATCTTCGCACTACAGCGACGATCATCCATAACTCTAGACCTGCTCTTTGCCCTACAAAGATGATCATCCACAGCACTCTCCCTGTGGCTTTCAGCCTCCTCCACCCCGAACTGAACTTGGTGCTTGTTAGAAATGGGGTCTTTGGTTGGCAGTCAAGTTACCCCCGTCCAAGCAAGGACCCTCACTCTAGTCAGGGTAAGTCACACACAATCCAAATTATCCTGTGCCCACCCTCTGGTAGATTGGCACTAAGCAGTCAGGCTTAACTTAGAAGGCAATTTGTAAAGTATTTGTGCAATAAATCATACAAAAACACCATATAACACCACAAAAATACACTACACAGTGTTTGGAAAATATATAATATTTATCTGATAAGATGCACGTCAAAAACGATTAAAATGCAATAAGTATATGTTGAGATATCACTGAAAAGTAATATAAAGTGTCTCAATCTCCGCAAAGAACCACAGAGGAGGAGAAGCGTGGAAACAAAGGAGTGTGCGTCGTTTTCTCGGGCTGCACACAGTGATGTGTCATTTAGTTTTCATGCAGGGACAGCTGTGCGTTGATTTCCGGCGCTCGGTTGTGGATCCTCTTTGGGTTGTGGGGTTTTCAGACGCCCTGGGGACGATGTGTGGATTTCCTGTGCTGGCAGGATGAAGTCACAGGAGCTGCGTTGATCCGGTGGGCGTTGCGTCAAATTTTCTACTGCATGGCAGGCGCGGCGTTGATTCCTCTCTGGAAGACCGGCTGCGTTGTTCCGGCTCGGCTGTGCATTGATCCAGTGAGCCATGCATTGAATTTGCTGTCGCTACACTGCCGCTGCATCCATCTTCTCGTTGCGAAGTTGGGCTGTGTCGTTCCGGTTCGGCGTGCAGTGAAATTTTCACAGCGGTGCAGGCTGTGCGTCGTTTCTGGCAGGCTGTGCATCGAATTTCGCCACACAAGGAGTCCTTCTTGTAGAGATGAAGTCTTTTTGGTCCTGAGACTTTAGGGAACAGGAGGCAAGCTCTATCCAAGCCCTTGGAGAGCGCTTCTTCACCAAAGCCAGAGAGCAACAAGGCAGCAGGGCAACAGCAAGGCAGCAGTCCTTCACAGAAAGCAGACAGGTGAGTCCTTTGGGCAGCCAGGCATTTCTTCTTGGCAGGATGCAGGTTCCGGTTCAAGTTTCTCCTCCAGGAAGTGTCTTGTCAGGTAGAGTGTCTACCTCAGAAGTGTCTAGTTGGTAGGGGCAGAGGCTCTGTTTAAATACCCAAATGTGCCTTTGAAGTGGGGGAGACTTCAACGAGTGGCTTCGAAATGCATAAGGTCCTCTTTCAGTTCAATTGTAAAGCACAAAAAGATTTAAGTGCAGAGAAATGCTCACTTTCTAAAAGTGGCATTTCTAAATAGTAGTATTAAATCCAACTTCACCAGTCAGCAGGATTTTAAATCACCATTCTGGCCATACTAAATATGACCTTCCTACTCCTTTCAGATCAGCAGCTACCATTCCAACAATGTATGAGGGCAGCCCCAATGCTAGCCTATGAAGGGAGCAGGCCTCACAGCAGTTTAAAAATGAAGTTAGGGGTTTTACACTACCAGGACATGTAAACTACATAGGTACATGTCATGCCTTTTGCCTACACAGCGCCCTGCCCTATGGGTTACAAAAGGCATACATTAGGGGTGTCTTATATGTAGAAAAGGTGGAGTTTTAGGCTTGGCAAGTACTTTTAAATGCCAAGTCGAATTGGCAGTGAAACTGCACAAACAGGCCTTGCAATGGCAGGCCTGAGACAAGGTGAGGGGGCTTCTAAAGTGGGTGGCACAATCAGTGCTGCCGGCCCACTAATAGCATTTGATCTACAGGCCCTGGGCACATATAGTGCACTCTACTAGGGACTTATAAGTAAATTAAATAGTCCAATTAGGTATGATCCAATGGTACCATGTTTAAAGGGAAAGAACATATGCACTTTAGCACTGGTTAGCAGTGGTAAAGTGTGCAGAGTCTTAAAACCAGCAAAAACAGTATCTAAAAAGTGGAGGGAGGCAGGCAAAAAGTTAGGGGTGACCACCCTAAGGCTGTCAGGTCTAACAGTGCTGGACTTTAGAAGGTAACATTTTCAGCTGGACAACCTGGTTCCTGTAGCTGACCCACACTCTATCACAGTTGGCTTGAATTGATGACTTTCACTTGGTCTCACACAACTAGTTTACCTCGAGATGTGCTTTGTATTTTTTGGTGCTATACTGAAGTTAAATCTTACAAATTGCATATCTCTGGTTCCAATGATTGGATTGTTGCTGTTTCGGAGTTACATAATATATTAAAATTTACTCTATTTTTCAAATTGGTGTGCGAGTTTTCTTGGGCTGTGTTGTCACTTTATTACTGTTTGACTGTTGCATAAATAGTTTACACATTGCGTCTAAGTTACGCTTGACTGCTTTTGTGCAAAAGCTACATGAGGGTTAAGCACAGGTTAATTTAGTGACTTTTTGTGGTTTACCCTGACAAGGATTCGGACTGTTGCCTGAGAAGGGCTCACAACCCCTCAATCAACAACACAATCTACCACATCATCATAGTATCAGTTCTTCAAAAATGTCTAATAACAAACACAGAGACAGAGTGTGCTTTCAGCGAGCCCCTTCAAACATTGGCTTTGATAGGTTTTTCATGTTTTGCCATTGCTTAGATAGGCAGTCCACAGAGTCATGTCAATGTATTGATCTTTACATTAATTCTTGTCTGCTCCTGTGTTTTTGTTGATGAGGCCTAAAAATATTTTATTTGTTAGGCTGCAGATATGACATGTAGCTTGCACCCTGGTGTGTGTTCTTTGGTGTCCCTACTCTGCTGACAAGACAACAATTCAACTGCTGATCTATTGATTTCTTTGTTTAGGAACTTCTTGCTCTTTTGGATGCACTAGGGTGTCATTATGTTATTGATGCAGAAGACTTCCTTAAATCTCAATCTCTTGATGCGGTTATCATACAGGATCCCCCACTGGTCGAATGGACCTTTGATTGTCGACTTGAAGTGTAAGAAAGGAGCTAACATCACAAATACATTGCAAATACAGTAAATACATGGCTCAACAGAAACGACAGGGAGGATGGTGTCTAAACCTTAAGGGTTTATTAACAATTTAAATCAGATTACAAATTAAATCAATCAGCAGAATTGAAGAAATTATCTTATCAGAGCATATATATTCAAATCATTGTGGACTGCCTAATAACAACTTCAACTTTTCAATGTTACGTGTCTATACATTTATGCAATCAACCCAAATATATTGCTATAATGTAAAACAGACAATGGTGACACACACCACAAGCTTCACATAGACAAATTGCAACACACAACCCTATTTATACTCACACCTCAGCCACCACTACTACCTTCGGAACTGTCAAAACACCAATCTTCCAAATTGGGCCATACATTTTAGGGGCATGAACTGGACTTGTATGTACTCTAGATCTATTCCAGAGTATTTTACCTCCCTACATCTCACTTACAAGCATGCTAGTCGCTACCACCTGATAGAGTGGGGTTTCTGAAATCCCACTTTCTTGGTGAAGTCATCAAACAGGATTCCCTCAATGGTCATATGAACCTTCGATTATCGACTTGGAGTATAAGAAAGGAGCTAACATCACAAATACATTGCAAACAATAAGGCTCAAAAGAAAAAAAGAGGGGCTGGTGTCCGAATCTTAAAGGTTTATAAACAATTTAATACAGATTGCAAATTAAATCAATCAGCTGAAGTGAAGAAAACATATCATAAGAGCATACACATTCAAATGATCAAGAAAACTGAAATTATACAATATAAGAAAGAAAATACAAAATAATATTACATACAGCAAACAAAATATGAGGCAAACAGGTTCCATAAAGAAACTTTCCTATTCTAAATAAAGAGTCAATGGGAAATTCTAGGGAGAACATCTGAGCATCAGATGAACCACATTTAAGGTTCGATGGAAAGAGTTTGAGTAGTCAAAAACTGAGCTAAACAGTCTGAGCAGGGGAAATCATCAGAATAGAGATTAATTGTTCTCCCAGCAAGAATCAGGACAGGGTCTGGTCTTATATTTCACGGAGTGCATGATTAAAAAATGAAAGAAGTTTCTAGAAGGCTTCTCTTTGTCATGTTCCACCAAATGAACCAATCAAAAGACAGTGTTCTCGGGGAGCAGGTAGGCTCCCTAGTTTCTCAGTTCCCCACAAAGAAGCAATCATCTGAACAACCTTGGATGTAACCTCAGTCCTGTCTGCCTGGTACAGGATGGTGTCTCCCACAGTCTAAGTCTTCATGTTCAAGCAGAGGAGAGAAAACAAGACACTTGTAAAACATTTTACAAAACATGTGAACTAAGGCCTAATTACAGGCCAGACCATCACTGGATTCAAAACAGGTTCTAAATTAATACAATTAGCAAAGGTGAATCTATGAAATGCGATTTATAGAAAGCATATCTTTTTCTTCATGATGAGTACATTTGTTATAATTATATCAATGGCTCTCATTAAAGTGAATATATAACCACTTCTTATTATTGAATGAATAGAATACACAGAGGTTAATAACAGTTAAACACAATTTGAAAATATTGGTTGCATACAAAATTTTGGGTACTCAATTATGCTTTTCCAGTATAGTGCTATTCACTTGCTGCCCCTGTACATTTATTTGTTTCACTTTGGTGCCTTAATAACATTGTTACACCTTTTTTGTTCACATGCATGTACTGAAACTTTTTAAAACAAACACATATGCTGTGAAGTATGCTATGTAATATTTTGCTGCATATGACCTATAATTTCACCACTGTCAACACAAATTGAATATTCTGACGTGTTTTCATAATACCCCTGTTTCAGGCTGTTCTTCATTATGGTCGAGCTCACAAGCTCTCTGTCCATGTCGTAATGTCTCTTTGGGCTTTTAACCACGCCCATGTCACGCCTGTCACTTTCATTGGTTCGTGGGCTTGCCTTTTAAAATCCGCTTGATTTCATTAGTGAAAGGCATGCATACGTCATGCCTTTTACAGTGTGTAGCCCTCCTCAAAAACGCACCAGCAACTACTGAAAACATACAAGGCTCCATGTTTTCAGCCTGGTTTTTGCACTGCTTTATATTTTTTTTCCATGCAGCGCGATCGCGCATGGTTTTATATAGCACAATCGCGCTCGGCTTTTTGGTTTTCAAGTTCAGCGCGATCACGCTGGGTTATACATAGTGAGATAGCGCTTGTTTTTTTGCTTTCAATTTATGTAGCAAGAAAAGACCGGTTAGGAGATTACAACGCTACTGGCTCTAACTCGAGCTAATGCAAGACCCGTTGCATTGCAAATGCTTGTTTTTCTAATGCAGTCTGTTCGGCAAATTACCCTACTACCACTTTCCATATTGTTGTAACCCTGGATGTTGCTGTATTATGGGATTTTCACTGATGGACTGCTGTGACAATACGAACAAAGTGGCCAATTACTGTCTTTAAAAAAAGGCTTCTTTGCAAAAAGAGGTGTACATAAACCTAGGTAAGACACTTGTTAGTTACTTCTTGCGGCATTGGCACTGCAAATACATTCCATGCTCTGTAATCTGGGATCCAATGTGTGGGTCTAGAATTTTGTGAAGAGCAGTTAGTGATGGACTTGTGAGGAGTTTACAGGAGGCTGGAGTCCTTTTCCAGAGCACAATTTTCCCTTTTATTTTGCATACAATTATTGGATACCACATTTCTTATGAGCAGTGTCCTACATACCAATAGTCTTTTGAGTGCTGCCTGACAACTGCATATGTTTGTAAGACCTGGCATGAACAATACTAGACAAAAAACTGTGCATACCATTGAACATACAAGGGAGATACATTGCCAGCAGTTGTGTATTGTCACTAATTGTGACTGATGTCTGAACAGTGGTTATCAGATAATGTAGCCATCCAAAATTCATGCCAAGTTATGTTACTCAAATGAGGATGTAGGTTGCAATAACCAATGCACTCGTTGTACAATGGTTGTAAGGCAAAAGAGGAGTGTTTCAACATTGTTATTTGGGGGCAGTCACCTTATTGTTATGAAAATAATATCACAAACCGGTCTATTTTTAAAGGTCCAGCACCTTCAAAAATGTGAATTCCCAAATTCCACATCGCACTTGATAGGTAAGTCATTCATTGTGTGCCTATCATGTATGAAGTTCACCTGTTGATATTTTTGTTTTTTTGCTTATGTTGGTTTATTCTTTTGTGTAGCTTCTGGCAAGTTCTCACTAACATACCTTTCTTGTGCACCCTTCGTGCACAGAATGTGATACTAAAAATCCCCTTGATTTGTGTTGTATTTCTGTTCAATGTGTATTTTTGGTTCTGGCATCGTTATGGAGGAAACTGTGCACAAATGTTCGCATATTTTGAAATTGTTTGTGTTGCACAAGTATTTTCAACTTTTCATATATTCTTGCTTCAATGGAAATTTGGTTTGATCCGAACCTCATTATCTGTGTCTTTTTCAAATCACAATCAAATTTTCTGTCAGTGGCTCGGAGTGTCCTTTCTGCAAAAAGATTAAAAACGCTGTTGACTCTTGTACTTTCCTGCAAAAATATTTTGTGATAACCGGTTGTCTAGCTGAATACCACAGTCTTTATTGTGTGGTTGAGTGGAAGGTTGTTCTGTGAAGGTATATTTTGCTCTCAATTGGTCTCTTATATGGAGCTATCTTGAAGCAGACATTTTTTCTCTCCAGGACCATAGCTTCAGTGGGGGTGTTTGGGATGTTACAAATCCACCCCAAAAAATAAATTTTTGTGATAAACAGTTGTGTATAGATGCTTTGAGTCAGGTTTGGTGAAGCGTGTGTCGGATTTCACCAGGTAGTTTTAGCCACACAGACAAAAACACATGCACACACATTTTCCCCTCTTTCTGTTTCGAAAGACTTCAATAAATGTTGGTTATTTCACAAAATAATGTGTTTTCTTTCACTCAGGACCCTTATCAATCCACATTCCTCTCCCTTTCCACTGTCTGGTGCACCTGATTATCGTATAATGTATATAAACATTATGTATCAGTGTGATTGTTGGAGAATCTGGAGCTAACCTGCCCTAACTTTACTGACCAAGCTAAGCCCCTGCTTTTCACTAATATTGTAGCACCCCGACAATGGGGGTCATCCTATGTGAATTTGGTGAAATTGTAATATCTGCTCAATTACTCAAGGAATTGTTTAGAAGATATCTCCCTTCCTCTCCAAATCACACTCAGGGATCTTTTCTGTTGGAAATTATAAAACTACATATTTTACAATATGTAACACCAATTCCCTAGGCAGCATATATAGTATCAAACAAATCGTAACATGTTAAGAACTAAAAGTATACTTTAAAAAGCATTGCGTTATGGTTTCATTCAGAGGCTGGCAAGAATCACTGTACAATTTAATAGCATTTTCATGTTCTAACAGTGGCCTCTTGTACAGGCTAAGGGCCAGATGTATGATTCTGGCCCAGTGCGATTCGGTAATTGTGATTTTTAAGAAATCGCTATTACTGACTCGCAAAGGGCCATGTATCACATTTGCGAATCGGTAATAGCGATTTCTTAAAAATCGCAAATGCAATTACCAAATCGCAAATTGCGATACTGGCCCCATTCGCAGTTATGGGCCTGTAGGCCCATAGCTGCAAATTTTTTGCATTTCCAAAACTGCAATTTCTGAACCAGAAATCGCAATTTTGGAAATGCAAAAGGGCAGGGTGCTGGGGGCCTAAGTCCCCCTCTCCTGCACCCCATTTTTTTTTTTTTAACATGTAAAGTACACACATGCCAAAAGGGCATGTGTGCTTTACATGTTACATAAAAAAATTCAGTTTTACTGCATTTTTAATTTTTGCACCAGGTTACCACCTGGTTGCAGACCATGGTATTTTGCATGTGCAAAATACCATTCTGCGAAAAATTGCAATTTGCGATTTTTTGCAGAATTGCCTTGCGACCTGGATTTTGCAAATTGCAAATTGCGATTTGCAAAATCCAGGTCGCAACGCAAAAAAATCGCAATTTTTGTGATTTCTATTTTGTGGTCTGCGAATGCCTTTGATGCATTGCAGACCACTATTTTGCAGTCGCAAACGGCCGATTTTGCCGTTTGCGAGTGCAAATTTTATTGATACGTCTGGCCCTAAATGTTTTATCAATTTCTACCGAAAATACCATAACACCGGTAATTTGCAGGCATAATTTTAATTCACCAGCAAAAACCCAAATATCAATTTGAAAATATATGTAAGTTACTTCCTATTTTGCTGAATTCGTTTTTTTGGCTTTAGGACCCTTTGCACTTTGTCACTGCTACCCAGTGCTCCCTCTTTAAAACATGGTAAAATTGGCTTACACCTAATTGTCATATTTCATTTACTTATAAGTCCCTAGTAAAGTGGTACACGGTATACCCAGGGCATGTAAATTAAATGCTACTAGTGGGCCTGCAGCACTTTTTGCACCACTCGCTTACGTAGCTGCTCAAAACTTCCCATGCCTGCCATTGCAGCCAGAAAGCAGTTTTAAACTGCCAATTCAACTTTGCAATATAACCCCCTTGCCAAGTCATAAACTCCCCTTTGTGTGCACATACGTTACCCTTAATGTAGGCCCTAGGTAGCCCACAGGCCATGGGGCATTGTAATTAAAAGGTTGGACTTTTGAGTTTGATAAGTCCTGGTAGTAAAAATCTCCAAATTTGTTTCCAAAACTGTGAGGCCCATGTCGTCCATGGGATAACATTGGATTAACCTATTTCATTTGATTTAATAAGCACTCTTTTTTTATTGGAAACAGGTAAACATTTCATGTTTGCTGTCATAGAAATTGTAATTTAAAATCCTCTTTAATGGCAAAGTCAGATTTTAAGTCACACTTCTGAAAATGACACTTTTACAAAGTTTTTCTTGCCCCAGCTATTTGATCCATGCAGACAGTTCTTGGGTCACATGACTGGGTGTAGTTGGCAGTTGGACTTGTTATATTTCTTCCAGACAGCTGCACAATTAAGGGATTAGGTGTGCCTGGATGGAGCATCACTGGCAGGAGGAGGGTATGGAGCTTAGCACAGCCCCACGTGCAAATGAATTGGCTGTGACCTGCCTTCACACAAAGAACTTGTCACTCCTGCACTGTTCATGCAGTCAGCCTGGAGCCTGGGTAGTGGAGGCAGGAAAATCAAAGCAGTTCTATGGTCTAGAAACTTTTCCCACTTCAACGAAGGCAGCAGTTATAAAAATTGGATCCTCAGGCCCAAGTTTCAGCTCACTTTCTGGGGCTGCGGAAGGGCTCTCAGAGGACTGCCTGTTTCATTGGCCTGCTGTGTATGTCAGAAGCCTGCTTTGCTGCATCAGGAAGGACTACTCTGCTGCCTGAAGCTTGCCTCAGAGGTCTACCTGCTGCTTGAGCCATGGTCCACTTCTTGAACCTGAGATTAGTTAAGTGACTCCAAGGGCTAGTTGGCTAGCCTCCTGATCAGATGCTTAGAAACAGAAAAGGTTACAACCATCTCAAACCTACACCTGGACCCAGCCTGAGTGAGTTCTAACCCTCCAAGTGGTGCCCCTCCTGTCCTAGACCAACCGTGGTGGTGTTAAAGGTGTGAAGATAGCCAAAACCCAACATTTAGGACTTAGTAATTTTTTTTTAGCTAAAAACTGTTCTGAGATCCAAGAGGAGATTGGGACTGACCTACTTGTCTATCTGCCCAAAGTGCACCACCAGTCAGCCTGACTTCACAGCAACTCCCACTAGACACAAGTCTGTGCAACAAGTGCTCAGTTCAATCCTAATGTATCATAAGTGTGGAAGCATATTTATATGGCATAATAACAATTGTAGGCAAAACTAACATTCAGTGGATCCACCTTTGCAGATTATACACATTTTACAAAGCGGATAAGCCCCTGTGTTCGTAACCTGTGTGGAGCCCCTATTTTCTAGTTTCCACAGATGGGGCCGCTCACCATCGTCACTTTCCAAACCGTGGTAGTCCCTCCACAATCCCCAAATCTTTCTAAATGTACGTGGGCATCCCCTGCAGTATTACACAACTTTTTCTGCTGACATGTAAAGTTCCATCCCACGGCACCATTCTTGCAGGGAGGGTGTTTCGGAGGCACCCTGGTACCTTGCAATATCCTGTTTGGCTTACCTTGCAATATCCTGTTTGGCTATCACCAGGCCCAGGACACTAAGAGAGAGTTTAGCCTGGGGGAGGTCCATGTCATTGGGAATTCCCAGGATTACAAATTTAGGATCAAGTGGAAGTTGTTTCCCCAATATATGTGAAAGCTCATTAACAATCGCAGCCCTATAAACCTGTATACTGAGGCAGCTCCATATGGTGTGGTTAATCAGACTGTACTGGAAATATCAGAACTTCCTAAAAATGGCCCCACCCACACTACAGAAGAGGAATGTGATGCCATACTAATGACATAGGGCCTGATTATGAGTTCGGTGGACGGTTTTCACCGTCCTCCGAACTGCCGATGGGGAGGTTGCTGCCATTGTGGCTGCCTCCCTGCTTGTCCCATTACACATTTCCTGCTAGGTCAGCAGGTGAAAACCAGAGTTTCTGCCCACTGACCTAGTGGGAAACACCCTACAGCATTGACTCCGGATTTGTAATTAAGCTAGTGGCAATGCTGTAGGATGCAGGGTGCACCATAACCCTCTCAATGTTTCCTGTCTGCAAAGCAGAACGACTAATCCTGGTGGTGCTGGCAGCCCAACCACTGCACACCTGCTGCGGTCATAATATGGCGCTCCGACCACTGAATTGGCGGCAGTCCGATCACCTTCCGTGAACCTAGCGATCATGAGACCGCCAGCTTCATAATTAGGCCCATATTGTGAACCCTACAAATGCCAAACAAAAACAAAATTAAAAGTTCCAGGATCGCATATTGTAGATTTAAAAGTCTTGTATGATTATATCTCATGAAAAAAGACCTTAACTAAAAATACTTGAAGAACAATGTGGCAGTAATTTTAAATCAGGATTTTATTTCGTAGAATGGCAAATCTGTGACCAGTAGCTATGTTCACGATGCACATACTAACCTTGAACTCCCTCAACGTGCACTCTTATCATACTAACTAGCATGTTCATCATGAGTTGAATATAAAATTTGATTTTAGATTAATTTAATTTGTTTTTAATTG
The DNA here is from genome assembly GCF_031143425.1 of Pleurodeles waltl. NCBI lineage: Eukaryota > Metazoa > Chordata > Amphibia > Caudata > Salamandridae > Pleurodeles > Pleurodeles waltl. Next base: position 1,655,689,624 of record NC_090445.1, read on the forward strand.
ACTTGGTTGGAGAATTGTAGATGTCCATACTTAAAGAGGTACTCATCTTGCAATTTCTCATGAATACAATAAATAAATATACCCATCATCACGTTCAGTGAATCAGTCTTTAACAGACTAGAAATATAATTTGAAACTCGCCATGCCCAGCCCCAGTATGCATATGGTATTCACATGTAGTCCCAGGCTTTGTGGCTGGGTGGGAATGCAATTGTATGAATTTAATCCAAACACATCCGTAAACTAATTTAGGAATTGCTGCAGTGTGTTTTTATTTCTTTTTAATATATTAATTCTACCAATGTTTTTTTTAAAGATCAATTAATTAATTCTAGGTGACGTTCTGCAAGTGGATATCCACATTGCATGCACTAACATTGATTTCATTGGAAATAACTCGATTATTAAACCAAAGGAAAACGATATTTTGCTTACTGTGAGAACAATTGGGCCCACTAAGAAAGAAGATTGACCAGAGACAACGACCATACCTATCACTTGCTCCTTTACCATTGTTCGATGGAATTCAGTGTCTGCCATTAGGCTTGTGTATAGATCTATACTTAGCTCTTCTATAGTTCTTGTCATTTGTAGTTCTTTCCTCTGCTGGGATGTCCGATTAGCAAGTTTAATAGCCTCCAAATCGTTGCCTGATTTGTTTTGTATGTCGTCCCCAATTCTATAGGCAAGGTTTCCTATGATTCTCTCAGCCATTACCTATTTTACCATCTCTGTACCAAATTCTAGAGCTATTAGTAGCCGAATCCCGAGCTTTAGTCTGATTCAGAAGGATCCATGGTGAGTCAAATATGTATGAATATTGATTATCTGTTATCACCCAGGGCTAGACTATAGAAATAGAGATAACATAACTATATCTCTTTCTGTTACCGCTTCTAAAATCCATTTACTGTCCTTTCCTTTTATTCTTAGGTTTTTATAGTTCGAGGGAGCAGCCAGTCAGGTTATCCTAAAAGGTCTGGACTTAGTAGGTTGCGGCAGAACCTAGCACTAGCTTTGCCAGGAGATATGAGCAGCGCTTCGTAGAGCATCATGCAGGATGAGGCTCTAGGCTACGCTCTATAATAGCAAGCGGCACCTTTAAAAGCCATCTGTGAGTGGGTAACACATAGGGCCATGTACCTCAATGAAAGAAGGAGTGCCAGGTGGAGGCAGAGGCCAGTTAATGTCTATTAGGTGATCCTTTATCATCAAAGGAGCTCAGGTTATTCCCCTTTCCAGATGAAGTGATGCAACAAGGCACATGGACTGAGTTACAGGAAGACCCTCCTAATAATTTATATCGATCATCGATGGATGCGGCCTTTTTCCGATGCAATATCAGAGGTACCTTTATTATATTTAGCTCTACGTTTTCCAGGTCTCTAGTTATTTAGTCAGCATATCTTATTTATTATTTCGAAAGAGCAGCAGGACATTTTTTAGAGAAATGTCGCACAAAGGTGACATTTGATGTAGCCAATAGGGATGAACGGCGGAGAATGAGCCCAAGTTGACTGGTCCAATCACAAAGCAGCGTATATTGCAGAAGGTTGTGATTTGACTGCGACCGGCAGCTGCAGCTTCTGAGAGAATGGTAATGTACTCTTCCTCCCTCGTGCTCTCTGTTTGGCACCTGACAGGCCCACGCAGAGTCCATTGTGCCCAATGAGCAGCCGCTCGGTACATTTGTCTGCTGTGGACAGCGAGGCAAGAGCTATTCTGCTGAGACTGCTGACGCGTTACCGGAAGGGCCTGGGGCCTGTTGCTCCTCGTTCCACTCTCAGTGCATTTTGTTTGTCATCTGCAGCTATCGGAGATGCTCGCACGTGCAGGAGGCCCAAGACGCTGCGCCCTAGTGCCAAACAGCCTTATTTTATGGCCGCTGATGCGCCGAGGCATATGTGCGAACATGTTTGCTGGCAAGGAGCTGCAGCAAAGACAGATGTTGTGAGTGAGTATGGCTCTCACTAACAATGATATAATTACTGAAAACAGTTATTTATATATTAAGGGCCAGATGTATCAAAGGGTTTTACCCATTGTGTGTCTATGGAAAAGTGCTTTGGTACATATGGCCCTAAGTTACTTACAGCTCCGAGTCAGAGGCAGGCTTCCTATGAGACTTCCAAGAGGTCACTGGACAAGTGCCTAACACGAGTCACCAACCCTTTCTGTAATAAGAGCTATTTAAGTTCAATGAAAGTCATCCCGAGCAACCGATATTAGTGTTGTCATAGTGACTACATGAGAAAAGACTACATTAGTGGCCACGATATGCAAGATTACCAGCTGTAATCAACAGTAGTAATGCAGAAAATGTCTTGCCAATGTGAAATGACTCCACGTAGGTAATACACAATAACCATGGATGGAATGGCCCTGGCAGCAAGGTAGTTATATTATTATTATTAGCAATAGGTCTCCCCAATGTCACATTGGTTTTCACTGAAATATCAGCTTTAAATATATTTTGCAAATTCAAGTTTGCAAATTCAATCATTGTGCTCAAAAATATCAGCTCATGATTTCTTGAAAATACACAGATTTCCGCCTCAAATGCATGCTTTACAGTTTTGGTATACATATATTAATTAAACTAAACAAAATCTTATAATTTAGTAGCCTGGGGTGCACACAGGAGAGCTATTTATTGTTGGAAAAGCCTAGCCTAACACACAATCCCTCATGCCCCTGTGCATCAATACTCCTCCTGGAATTCCAGACTATCCTTAACATGGCCCGCAACCAGTCTGGATATTAAGGCGGTAAAATGAAAGCTCATGTAAAACTGAGAGTATTCTTAAACTAGAGTACTGCCAAAGTATTATGTTTGTCATAGCTATTTCCAGCTGTGTCAATTTACACATTACTGATGTGTTTCATTCTGCAATGAACTCTTGGCGTTAGGCAGTGAATAATGTTACCCAGGGAAATGTGTACAGCACTTGGGGAAAAACGTCCTCTTGCAAGTGGTTTTGTTAGACAAGCGCACAAGCGAAATATTACTATTCATAATGTGAATCCATCCTAAGAAATTAAACCAGCTTTTCATGTTCAGTTTTATGAAACACTCAATGTAATTCATATTAGAACATTGGAATGCTGGGGGCTCCATTGAAAACAATGGAGTGCTGCGGGCTTTTACAGGCCGGTAAAAGCCTGCAGCGCCAACATTCCAATGTTGGCTCTGTTCACAGCAACAGCTGTGAACAAAGCCTCACGGAGCCCGAGGGGATTTTAATCCCCTCGGCTCCGTGAACATTTTTTTTTTTAATAGAACATTCTGCCCTGTGTGGCAGAATGTTCTAATAGCCTTAGAACCCGCCGTAGCGGGCTCTACCGGCTATTAAAGTCCCTCTCCCTTGTTAAATGCCCTCGCCTTTGGCTCGGGCATTTAACGCGGGGAGCGGGCCTTTAATAGCCGGTAGAGCCCGCTACGGCGGGTTCTAAGGCTATAGTAGAAAAAAGTCATCAAGATGCCTACATTTAAGTACAGTATTTTGTTACTTCGCCAGCCCTAATAGTGGAAAGAGGCACTCGGCCTGGCCTGATTCTTCAAAAGCATTAGCAAGTCTACACCTGTAAGTTTCCTTCTGCATAGGTGCAATGTTAAGACATTTTGGAATACACAGTGATTTCCAAAGTGTACAGTTATGCAAGTAAAATGCCTTTGAATTGGTACAAATGTACTTTTATTTTTTAGTTTAGTTTTTCTCCTCAGGGACTCATTTTTTTCCAGTGAAGAAAACCCATCCCCCACACCAATACAACACCTCTAGTAATTTTCATTTCCTTGCCCGTTCCAATGGGTGCTGCGAACGTTTTTGAATTCCAGTAAACATTTTAGTTTGTAGCTATGCTCAAACCTTCTCAGGAAGTGCTGCTGTGGCATACACACTCCCTCCCCCAAGAGTAGCTTTACTCATTAGAAAATGTGTGAGTCTTTGAATAAATCTTTTGACAGCTGCAAAGTCTTGTTTTATTAAGGCAAAAGTGGCTTCATACTTATGAATAAGAATTCACAAATGAGAAAATATCAAATGTGCTAATGAATGCAAAAAAGGCGCACACAACTGCATAGAGATATAGTTGTGTCACTGTGTAACTTTCTGCATGGCACTTAGCGCTTAGGGGATAAAAGCAGGGTATAGATATAGGAGGCACAGAAAGAGACAAGTTGTACAGAGACAAGTCACAAATAGTTTGTGCACGGTTTTGCATGACTGATGTGTGCATGCTACAGCACTAAAGCCCCACCTGTTAACTTTTCCAGTGTTTGTTTGGTTTTCTCAGTGAGACGTCCTAAGTGTAAATGGTAATCCCAGACCTAGGTATTGTGCTCATTGTTTCATGTAACGTAAGCTGTACCTCAGGGATTACATCCGACAGACCCAAATTGTTCTGGGGTTACCTGTGTTCCCGTCAGAGATGGCATTGCATAGCAGTTCAGTCTAGGCTGTTCCTATTGTAGATATTCCTTTTGGAGCAGGGTCATATTCCCTGATTTACAAACATTTCAACCCTATCTGTCGTGCCTCAGTGAACTAAAAAAAAAAATTGACTAGAAACCGGCAACCCTAAGTAATTATCAGTGGCCCACTTTAGCTCAAGCATTCCAGTCATAACTGCTTTGTTTTTTTCCATTGTTTAATACTGTACTTATTCACACAAATAGAGAGTGAGAGAAAGAGGTCTAGCTACACTCTCTAAAAGTATACTGTCATACACATCAAAGTAGCTAAGCCACCAAAACCTTAGTGAAAGAAGTGAATAGACATGGATTCCTGTCCATTATATGTGTCTATGACCTGCACTACAGTCAACCTATGGGTTCTTCCAAGAATTGGAGTAGACGCCTAACCCACTAATTGTGGCATGCTTCATCATAGGCAGTCTATCCACACCCTGGTAAGGTGATATTACTGGGTCAGGCTCAACCAAAATTTTGGGGAGTACTTAACTAAAATATCATCTGGATATAAGCAGGGATCCAGATACTCTAATAAAAAACTTGTTGGTATACCCCAAAGTTTCCTTTATTAAAGAGTTCCAAAGGTATCAATAAAAACAAGGATCTTTGGTCTTTTATTGGTCACAATGTTCCAAGGACCCTAATCATAATCCATCATGTTTCTACCCTACCCAGTGGGCCCTATGAGTCTGGAGGCCTTCATCAGGGCTACCTCAACATTCCCTGTCTATCGCTAGAACATCTCATACACATATGTGAGGCATAAAGCTCTCACCTGATACTGGAGTATCTCGCCTTCCAAAGTACCCTGTTTCTGGGTGGTTCACATATCATGCGTGTCTGGTGGGGGTGTCATCCTGTAGTCACACATTCGTCAAGGTGCGAACACCTCCTTGCACCTAGGTTACCCGCTGTGAGATCACTGGAGAATTCTGTACTTTCTGCTTTAGATTGCTAGGTGTTTTGCTGGGTTGTGGTGCCTGCTGTTATGGCATCTTTTGTTGCTGCTGTTGAACATGCTCTCCTGGTAGTTGATGGTTACTGCTATGGTCCTTGCTGTTGTTAAAACAGTTGTCATTGCTGTTGTCTTTGCCTTGGTGAGAACTATTTGGATGGCAGCTGCAGTGCTTAAAGCTCAAGTTGTAAGCATTTTTCAATGCTGTGGTCCTCGCTGTGGTTACGATGATTGTTGCACTGGTTGTTGCTACTGTGGTGTTGGCTGTGGTCACAGTTCGTTTCTCCTGTTGCAGCAACTATTGCCACTGCTATTGTGTCTACAGTAGTGGCAACTGTAGTTGGTGCCTTGATCCCTGCCATAATTTCAGCTGTGGTCACAGGCAATAATTTGTGTCCAGGGAGAACTGTAGTGTGATCATGGCAAGGAGCAGCTATTTTTAAGCACTGTGTCCAACACAAAAACACAGTGTTAAAAGAATAATTGAGCACTGAAAGCACCTCTTTGTAGTCCCTATGCAATGGTATATTCTATCCTTCCAGCAACAACAACTCAGCATCAATGAATTAATCTTGTATATTTGATAAGGAGGCCAAGACATCAACAGACTTAATTATATAATTGTGTGTGCTCCATAATTATTATGCTCTGATGATGACCCAGTGAACAACAAGGATTCAAAATGCTATCGACCTTTCTTTAGCCAATTGGATACAAGCATTAATTGTGTTTTTGCAGACTTAGACGGTCATTACAACATTGGCGGTAAAAGCCGCTTACCGCCGTGCAGAAGACCACCAACACACCGCCGCGCCCGCGGAATTCCGCCACAGCTATTATGACCCACTGCTCTGAATCCGCCAAAATTCAGACACCCACACAAGTCCGCCACACCAAAGGTTAGTGATAAACTGGCGAAAACAAAACCTCCACCGTCATGCCAACAGAAATACGCCCACACTATCACGACCCACGAATCCACGTGGCGGTCTTTCAACCGCGGTATTCCATTGGCGGTACACACCGCCGCGCTCAAAATACACACACATTTACAAAACACAGCCACATTGGACAATTCCAAATACACACACCTGATACACATACACACACCACTCCCACACACCCAATACAATATAAAACAGACACCCACATCACCCACAAAACCCTTACAACAACAAATCACGAACGAAGGCCAGAGAGAGACACCACTATCAACAGCACTAGCATCCACAGGCACACAACACCATCACCCACATAACTACCACGCACCGCACACTACACACACTAAATATCATCACACTTATCACCCCACACACCACCCCACACATCACCTACACCACCCCATGGCACGGCAAAGACACCCCAGGCTCTCGGAGGAGGAGCTCAGGGTCATGGTGGAGGAAATAGTCCGGGTAGAGCCACAGCAATTCGGAGCACAGGTGCAGCACACCTCAATTGCAAGGAAGATGGAGCTATGGCGAAGAATAGTGGACAGGGTCAATGCAGTGGGACAGCACCCAAGAAATTGGGAGGACATCAGGAAGAGGTGGAATGACCTACGAGGGAAGGTGCGTTCCGTGGTCACAAGACACCACCTGGCGGTTCAGCGGACTGGCGGAGGACCCCCACCTCCTCCCCCACAACTAACAACACGGGAGGAGCAGGTCTTGGCGATTCTGCATCCTGAGGGCCTCGCAGGAGTAGGTGGAGGAATGGACTCTGGTAAGTCAAATCTTAACTATTACATCCCTTACCCTACCTGCATGCCAACACATACCCCCACCCTCACCCTCACCCCCATCACTCTAACTCCTCACAAATGTCCCAACATCACAAACCACACATCCTAACACCAAGCCCTGCATGCAACAACAAAGCATGGACACCCATCACTAAAGCATGCCCACTGCACATACCCATGCACCCCCCTAAACCATCATCATACAAGGTCCCACACAGGAATGCAAGCACTGGGGTACACGGTGACCCACCCATTGCACACCATGCCACACACAGATGTAATAAACATCCTTTTATACCCCTGCAGGACCCCTACCCAACGTCACCGGACAGGAAGGTCCACACATGTCCACACCACCAACAGAAGAGGCCCACAGTGATGATAGCACCTTTGTCCAACTGGATCTAGATGACCAGCCCGGCCCATCAGGGACCTCTGGACAGTCGGTTCCCCTCACACAGTCACAGGCCACCACAGAGCTTCCCCCCTCTGGAAACACCAGCACAGCACCCAGCCAGCGGGCCCATACCTCCGTCCCAAGGACACGTCAATCAGCTGTGTGTCCACCACTACAGGGAACCCAGGCTAACCCACCACCCCAACAACAACAGGGACATGGGGGCAGTGGTAGTGGGCACACAGTCCAGGGGACGGAGGCCCAGGAACACAGGGGAAATGGGAGGGCTGCTGTGCGACAGGGGGCAGACAGGCCCAGGGAACCCACTCTCCACGAGGCCCTCTCCTCCATCATGGGAGCCTACCACTACTCCCAGGAGACGATGGCAACGGTACTGGCCAAGTTTCAGGAGACCCAGCGCCTGCAGGAGGAATAGTATATGGGCTTCAGGGAGGAACTCAGAACCATCAATTCCACCCTGGGCACCATCATAGTGGTGCTGAAGGAAGTACTCAACACCAGGAGGGACACTGTGGCACTACAAGGGGCCCCTGACACTAGCTTGGATGATGAACTGCCCACCACCTCCGCCGGCGCTAGTGGACAGGACGCCCCGCCACAGGACAACCACACCAGCACCCCACCCCCTGCAGAGGGAGAACCACCTCACAAACGGTCCCTGAGATCCAGGACAAAGACAGAAAACGATGCCAAGACCCCCGCCAAGAAATGAGACCACCCTGATTGTCATCCTACTGTCCCACTTTGTCACCCTGTCCATCCTTAAACTGCCCTAGCTCTACTTCCTTTGCCCATATGGGCAATGCACCAGTCAGACTAATAGACTGGACTCTGCCATGGACATTCCTCCGCCATCACCCCTCACCATTTTGCTACCACCTCCAATTTTGAGCACTAAAATAAACACCCTTAAAGCACAAAATAATCTGGAGTCAGTCTGTGATTTCAAAATAGTGTACTAGCAATAACTGTGGCAAAAAGCTTTTTCATTGGTAATGTCAACATACCTATGTCACACAGCTCTAGTCCATGAGGAATCAAAGCAGATGTCACACAGTGAGACCCACATCTGTGAAATCGTAAGGGAAAGTGACAACTCAGTGACCATATACTGGGTGAAAACGACAAACAGTAGAGAGGCAGTAGTGTTTAAGTACATGTAGTAGGCAGGTCTGTATTTTTACCTGTGTCTCACTGGAAATATTGCTGGATCACTGAGTCCCTGTTGTCCATGCCTTCTTCCTCTGCTTCCTCGTCTTCACTGTCCACAGGCTCCACAGCTGCCACAACACCACCATCTGGACCATCCTCCTGCAGAAAAGGCACCTGTCGTCGCAAAGCCAATTTGTGAAGCATACAGCAGGCCACGATGATCTGGCACACCTTCTTTGGTGAGTAGAATAGGGATCCACCTGTCATATGGAGGCACCTGAACCTGGCCTTCAGGAGGCCGAAGGTCCGCTCGATCACCCTCCTAGTTCACCCATGGGCATCATTGTAGCATTCCTCTGCCCTTGTCCTGGGATTCCTCACTGGGGTCAATAGCCATGACAGGTTGGGGTAACCAGAGTCACCTGCAATTGGCAAGGGACAACTGTGAGACACACTAACCTGGAGGGATATCCCCAGACCCAGACAACCATTCCCACTGACTTGCTTCCAGGTGCTCACCTAATAGCCACACACAGTGCCTCTGGAGTTGACCCATCACATAAGGGATGCTGCTATTCCGCAGGATGTAGGCGTCATGCACTGAGCCAGGGAACATGGCATTCACATGAGAGATGTACTGGTCTGCCAAACATACCATCTGTACATTCACAGAATGATAATTCTTCCGGTTTCTGTACACCTGTTCACTCCTGTGAGGGGGTACCAAAGCCACATGTGTCCCATCAATGGCACTTATGATGTTGGGGATATGTCCCAGGGCATAGAAATCACCTTTCACTGTAGGAAAATCCTCCACCTGAGGGAAAACGATGTAGCTGTGCATGTGTTTCAGCAGGGCAGACAACACTCTGGACAACACGTTGGAAAACATAAGCTGGGACATCCCTGATGCTATGGCCACTGTTGTTTGAATTGACCCACTTGCAAGGAAATGGAGGACTGACAGCACCTGCACTTGAGGGGGGATTCCTGTAGGATGCCGGATAGCTGACATCAGGTCTGGCTCCAACTGGGTACACAGTTCCTGGATTGTGGCACGGTCAAGCCTGTACGTGATGATCACATGTCTTTCCTCCATTGTCGACAGGTCCACCAACGGTCGGTACACCGGAGGATGCCGCTATCTCCTCACATGTCCCAGCGGACGGTGCCTATGAAGGACAACAGCGAGCACAGAGTCAAACAACTCAGAGGTACGTACCCACAGCATACCCAGAACACCATTCATAATCTAAAGAGTGGCCTGTATGTGTGTTGAGTCTAGGCCTAGGTATGTGTGACGCAGTTTAAATTGTAGGCATGGGGGTCCCTGAAATGGCGGCTGTCTGACCTGTAAAGTGGGACAATGGGATGTGAGGTAACTGCGCTGGCGTTGTACACCGTCGCGGTAGGAGGTCGAAGACCGCGGCGCAATGCTGCATTGATTAACATTGGACCCTATGGGTCCCAGGAGCCAATAACAATGTACGCTGGCGGTGACGGTACACACATTTTCTATCTGTTCAATCACTCAATGCCTGATCTTCGGCAGGAGAGGACCTACACCGCAAGTTCTGCTGTGACCTTTGTCTGAAGGGACAATGGCTCGAGTCTCTGGGGAAAGGGCCCCTGCCTTCACATCGGAGGAGTTGGAGAAACTCGTGGATGGGGTCCTCCCTCAGTACACGCTACTCTACGGTCCTCCAGACAAACAGGTAAGTACACTGGGAGCATGCTGTATGGGCTATGCCTGTGTGGAGAGGGGCGGATGTAAGAAGGAAGGGGGGAGAGTGAGGCGTGCATGAAACAACGGTGAGTGCATGTGCCACATGGCAAGAGTAGGGAGGGGGGTCAATCACTTTAACGGTGCAGTTGATAATAACTTTCTCTTCCCCCTGTACAAATCATGTAGGTCAGCGCCCACCAGAAAAAACATATTTGGGGTGCCATCGCCAAGGACGTCCAGACCCTGGGGGTCTACCACATACGGAGCACCCACTGCCGTGAAAGATGGGGGGACATTCACCGCTGGAGCAAGAAGACAGCAGAGGCTCAGCTGGGGATGGCCTCCCAACGTGGGAGGGGTGCCGGTCGCACCATGACCCCCCTGATGTTCAGGATCCTGGCGGTGGTGTACCTGGAGTTGGATGGGCGCTTGAGGGCATCAGAGCAGCCACAAGGGGGTGAGTACACTCGCATTCTGCTGATTTAGCGCATAGTGGAGGTGTCTGGGTGGGGGAGGTGGGCTGTGGGTTCCATTAATCCAGGGCGTGTTCCGTAGGCAAGGTCCCTCTGTAAGGCAGGCCATGTGGCACCCCACCGCACCTCTGTAGAGTGCCAACTACACTTAGTCATGCCCCTGTGTCATCCATGTGTGCAGATGTCGTCCATAGCATAGTAGGCCATTTCCCAGAAATTGAACAGTGGAGCACAAGAGCGCGGCGTAGTGCAGGGGGCTTCTGTGTCTGTCGTGTCCGCCAACAGTAGCGGTAATGCATGCACTCAACATGTCTTTCTTCTGTCCTCCCCCACCTTTTTGTGGTCTCCCTGTTCTTGTGTGCATTAGCATCATCAGGCGGAGAAGCAGTGGCACCAGAGCACAAGGGGGCTGCATCCCACATGGCCATGGAGGGCCACACTACGGAATCGGACTTCACCAGTGGGACGGAGGTCGATGGGAGCTCCACGGCGGGGACCGGAGCTGAGACCAGCGACACAGACTCGTCCTCTGATGGGAGCTCCCTTGTGGTGGCGGCAACATCTGTGCCCCCCCATCTACAGGTACAGCCGCCACCCTCCCTACCAGCACCGCCCTCCCAGCAGCCCCTCAGTCTTCGCCCCGTGCCCGCTCACCCGGGAGGGTGGGCATCACCTTCGCCCCAGGCACCTCAGGCCCTGCCCCAGTCACCCCTGCTGCCCTCAGTGAGGAGGCCATTTACCTCCTCAGGTCCCTCACTGTTGGGCAGTCTACCATTTTGAATGCCATCCAGGGTGTAGAAAGGCAGTTGCAACAAACAAATGCATTCCTGGAGGGCATTCATTCTGGTCAGGCGGGCCTTCAGCGAGCTTTTCAGACTCTGTCCTCAGCACTGATGGCAGCCATTGTCCCTGTGTCTAGCCTCCTCCCTCCAACTTCCTCCACCCAGGCCCACTCCCCTGTACCTCAGCCTATCCCAAGCACACCTACAGACCAGCATGCACACACGTCAACACACAAGGGAAGCTCAGGCAAACATAAGCACCTCACATCCCACAGGCACTCACGCAAGCATCACACACATGCAGACACACCAACATCCACTGCCTCCACTGTGTCCCCCTCCTCCTCGTCTCCCTCCTCCCTCCCATTCTCGTCTATACTCACACCTGCATGCACTACCTCTACAGCCACTACTACCATCACCTGCACACCCACCACCACACCCCGCTCACGTACAGTCACCACCCCCACTACCATTCACACGTCCCCTGTGTCCTCTCCCAGTGTGTCTGTGATGCCCCCTCCCAAGATACACAAACGCAGGCATGCACCCACCCAACAGCCATCCACCTCACAACAGCCTCCAGCGCATGCACCTTCACCCAAAGTCAGCAAACAAACACCTCCTACAACCACAACCTCTTCCTCCACTCCCAAACCCCCTCCAGCTACCCGTCCAGTGTGTCAATTTTTTTTTTCCTGTCCAACCTTGACTTCTTTCACACACCTCCCCCACCCCGTCCATCTCCTAGGTCCCAAACTAGCACCTCAGCCACAACATCTCCGGGACCAGTGCTGCCTGTAGTCACTGGAATCTGGAGTGCACCGGCCACCAGGGCAACAAGTGTGGCACGGAGCCACAGCACAGAGAGTCCCCCACCTGTCAAGGATCAGAAGTTGGCCAGTGTCCGCCGGGAGAGGGGGAAGACTCCAGCCACCAAAGCTGCTCCCAGGGGTACAGGTGGGAGTGTAGAGTCAGCTGCAACACCTTCCGCCATCATCCCACCTGCCCAGGAGGCCACCGCCAGCAAAAGCCCAGCTGCCCAGGAGGCCACCGCCAGCACAAGCCGAGCTGCCCAGGAGGCCACCGCCAGCAAAAGCCCAGCTGCCCAGGAGGCCACCGCCTGCACAAGTCCAGCTGCCCAGGAGGCCACCACCAGCAAAAGCCCAGCTGCCCAGGAGGCCACCGCCTGCACAAGCCCAGCTGCCCAGGAGGCCACCTCCAGCACAAGCCCAGCTGCCCAGGAGGCCACCACCAGCAAAAGCCCAGCTGCCCAGGAGGCCACCGCCAGCACAAGCCCAGCTGGGACATGGAGGACCGTCAGCAGCTGAGTCACTGCAATGGAGACCGCTGCTCCAAGCACCCCTGAACAGGGCACCACCGCCTCAAGAACCGCTGAACAGGGCACCGCCGCCTCAAGAACCGCTGAACAGGGCACAGCCGTCTCATGCACTGCTGAACAGGGCACCGCCGCCTCAAGAACCGCTGAACAGGGCACCGCCGTCTCATGCACCGCTGAACAGGGCACCGCTGCCTCAAGAACTGCTGAACAGGGCACCGCCGCCTCAAGAACTGCTGACCAGGGCACCACCATCTCATGCACCGCTGAACAGGGGGGCATGGTGCCCAGAGTGCCACCTCAACAACCGCTGAACAGGGCACCGCCGCCTCAAGAACCGCTGAACAGGGCACCGCTGTCTAATGCACCGCTGAACAGGGCACAGCCGCCTCAACAACCGCTGAACAGGGCACCGATGCCTCAAGCACCGCTGGCCCATGAGCGGCAAGGGCACTGACGCTACTGAGTCCATCACGGGCAGGATGAAGCACTCTGGGCACCATGCCCCCTCCAGAACCAGTGGAGAGATCCATCCACTACCTCTCTCCTTAGCAGGATGAAGCACTCTGGGCACCATGCCCCCTCCAGAACCAGTGGAGAGATCCATCCACTACCTCTGTCCTTTGCAGGATGAAGCACTCTGGGCACCATGCCCCCTCCAGAACCAGTGGAGACTGTTATCCACTTGATAGACTGTGGCTTTGCACTCCCCAGGATAAGGCAGTGGGCAACCCACCCACTGTAGAGACTAGAGAGACTGTGGCATTGCACTCCCCAGGATAAGGCAGTGGGCAACCCACCCACTGTATAGACTAGAGAGACTGTGGCTTTGCACTCCCCAGGATGGAACAGTGGGCAAACCACCCACTGTATAGACTTGAGAGACTGTGGCTTTGACCTCCCCAGGATGGAACAGTGGGCAAACCACCCACTGTATAGACTTGAGAGACTGTGGCTTTGCACTGCCCAGGATAAAACAGTGGGCAACCCACCCACTGTAGAGACTTGAGAGACTGTGGCTTTGCACTCCCCAGGATAAAACAGTGGGCAAACCACCCACTGTAGAGACTTGAGAGACTGTGGCTTTGCACTACCCAGGATATGGCAGTGGGCAACCCACCCACTGTAGAGACTTGAGAGACTGTGGCTTTGCACTCCCCAGGATAAAACAGTGGGCAACCCACCCACTGTAGAGACTTGAGAGACTGTGGCTTTGCACTCCCCAGGATTGAACAGTGGGCTTGTGGCCCTCTCGTGGATTTGGCGTCGTGCACTCAACCGGCTGAGGTGCCCCCCCCCCCCACTTCCCTCCCCCTGAGGTGCCTGTTTTCTTGCTCTCTGATGCCCCTGCAGTGTTCTCTCCGTCATGGTCGGGGATCATGTGTGGGCCTCACCCATACCGTGTGGGCCCAGTGTTCCACAGACTTAATTGGAGCACTACCTGGACTACTATGCTTGGTATATATTGTATACATGGTGTATATATATATTTTTGCGTACTTGATTTTAATATATTACAATGGTTACACTCATTTTCTGTTGTCTTTGCATTCTTCCTGGGGTGTTTAGGGGGGTAAGTGTGATGTATCAATATGCATTAGCATGTGTGTTATAGTGGGTGAGGGTGGGGGTGTTGCGTGTTGCGTTCGTGCTCCTAGTAGAGGAGCAAGAAGACTATCGCAGGGAGAATTTGGAGTTCCGGGTCCATGGTGTCATGGTTCCTCGTGGGGTGTGTAGAGGTGAGCATTTTCCCTTCGGAATCCTGTTTCCGCTGCGTTTTTATCCGCGGTGAATCCGCCCCGGAAATGATGGCGGATTGGTGGGTTATAATAGTGTGGGCGGTACATTGTCCTCCGCCTGTCTATTGGCGGTGACCGCCGCGCTGTTTGTTTGTACGGCCGTGGCGGTCAGAGTGTTAAAGTGGCTGTCTTTGTTGGCGGTTTCCGCCACGGTCGTAATTGCTAAATTTTTACCGCCGGCCTGTTGGTGGTCTTACCATCCGCTTTAACACCGTCCGCCAGGGTTGTAATGACCACCTTATTGTGGTCTTTTCTGTCTAATCTTTGGAGCCATCCCTTGTTTTCTTGTTTTGCACTATGTAGTGTTTGTGTATTTGTGTTAGTGTAACTTGTAGAGCTATTGCTAATTGTTTAAATGTTATTATTGAATAATATTTTTCTATTTTTTCACTAGTGTGTGTTGGGGCACCTTTTTGCCTCAGCTGCAAGACGCATCTTTGATGTCGGTCTTTTCATTCCAAGTCCTCATCGACACAATCCTCAATGACGATGCAGGGCAGGGCAGCTTCATAGCTCCTTGGAACCCATGCAATGCCTCAGCTGCAATAAGCATCCTTGACACAAGACCTCCCAATGCTCCACAACAAAGGTTTTACATACTCTTGTTTAGCAAGCATAACTGGGTCCATGGAGCTGGCCCGCGTGCCATCAGGGTCAACCTCAACTTCTGACTTCTTCCCGGTCCGGCGCGGCCAGATATTCATAGGATTTCTGGTGCCATCTCCACTTAAATCTTTCAACTTGTATATATCCGATTCTGATTTAACTTGTGTGGTTTTGATCTTGATTTATTCATTACATTTTCCTTTGTTTTTCCTAAATTGGTATGAGATTTTTCTTGTGTTGTTATTTTAATGTATTACTGTTTGAAGTGCTGCATAAATACTTTATACACTGCTTCTATGTTAAGTCTGACTGCTCTGTGCCAATGTACCAGAGGGTTGAGCATAGGTTAACTTGGGGTTTGCTTGTGCCTCAACCTGACAACTTGCTGCTTGAGTAGTGCAATTTCTCATAGTTAGAACCACCTTTCAGGTTGGTACTGAAGAAAGGTGTTCCATTTTTCTGTAATAAAGAACTTCATCAAGCTTTCTTGGGAATTTAAAAGACTATTGTGAAGGTAGCTTTCTATATTCTGATTCAGTTACTACAGTTGCTTGTCTTGCCTGCTTTGTGGTGCTCAGGCTCAGCAATAAGGATGTTGCTAAACCATATGGTGTCAGTGTCTTCATAATAAGACTTTTCAAACATGCATGAAATTTGACTTTAACATTGAATTAAAACAGGACCCTAATTTTGCTTTGAATTGTTCTATCAAACTGTAATTCACTAGCGGTCATCCATAATCATTTCCTTAGTTATGCCCTCTGGTAAAATCTATTCGAAGTTGAACAACCTTGCCAATTAGGCAATAAGAACACACCTATTTACATCCCACATTAGAGAGAAGCATATTGTGAGAGCTCGTCAAGCATCTTAAGCAATGTCAGTCAACTTTGTATTTACAAGTGGGTCTGAGGGTTCTGTACTCTCATACTTGGACCGAGATTTACTAAGGGATACACTGTTGCCAGCACAACACACCCTCTCGCCCACGCTCCCCCCCAAACAGTAAACCAGTTTCTTAAAATATTGCATCACAGTGCTTTTCTATGGACGAACCAACCCTGCCACAATGACAATAGTTTTTAGGACCTTTTCATTGTAAGGGCAGGTTCTAAATGATACATTTACACATGCTGCTTTTAAGTACCATGCACCCTGCTTTATGGGCAGTAAAGCCTACTTTGGTTCCACTTTCTAAAGTTTAAAAGGAGGCTTGTAGGCTTGGTAAAAGGGGTTATTTTGGCAGGACAAATTTGTAGTTTTAAAACTGCAAAGTCTGACTACAGTGGTAGGGCTGCAGTTATGTTTTGTTCTGTCACTTTAATGGGTGGCAGAGTAGATGCAGCAGTAAACTAGTAACATTTATCTTACAAGCTCTGGGTACACGTTGTATCATCTACGAAGAACGTATGGGTAAGTTAAACATACCAATTAAGAGTATTGCCAATTTTGATGTTTTAGGAGTCATAGCACATGCACTAGGGTCTGGTTAGCACAGTCAAAAAACCAACATCACCTGTCCTAAAATGGGGGTGATCGTACAAAGAGAGGCATTTTCCTAAATTTCCCTTATCAATTAAATAGATTCTCAGGTTTTTTTTTATTTCATTCAGGTGCTAGAACAAGAGTGTATGGAATAGGTGAGATGGATGAGGGAAGCTGAGTGGGAGCTTGAATAAGCCCTCAGAGTTCAGGGTGTAGTGAAGATGCTGGAAAGAATGCAAACATAGTTGCAGTGGCTTTGCAAGGTTGCTCTTGCACTCATATAGCATGTAAAATGCCCCACCTTCCTCTCCAGTTGGATAGTATAAAGCAGCCAGAATAAGAATGCAGTGACCCTTTACACCTTCAGGTCCTGGTGGCACTTCACATGTTGCACTATTGACAGCTACACTCCCTGGTAGTAGAAGGAAATAGGCTGAAAGAATTGGGGAAGTTGGGTTAGTTTTGGGCAATGGCTGCTGGAGTACTAGGAGGTTGAGAGCGATGGCAGGAGGTGGGGAAGAAGAAGTGAAACAAAGGCAAGGCAGGACACCTAGAGCTATGTTTATAATTAACCAAATTATAAAACATTTTTCAACTGCAAGTCTTTGCGTATATACTCATTCCTCATTTACTGGTTAAAACAGTGGTTTAGAAACATGGTCATCCAAGGAAGACATCTATTGTTTGTGAGTTGTAACACCCTTTATTAATGAAACAATCAAAAAGTGTACATTAATTATGAAGGAAATATCTCAGAAAATCTCTAAACTCTCTTTGCTCCAAAAACAGGACTTCAAGTTGAATGACATTTGCCCATACTGCAATTGCACATGTTTTAATTGTCCATTCATACATTTCTTACCAGGGAAACTTGTCAATAATCATGTGTCAGGTAAAACCTGGTAAGAATTGTGTTGGCAGCTAGCACTCACTTTTGATTTGTGCAGCCTGAACACAATTCAGAGTACTTAAATTGGAACTTTGTACACTTACCATCATTCCGGGGTGTGGTGCATTGATCTACGAAAGTATTCTGAATAGTGCAAAAAGACCTGGACTCTCATTTCGGGTAAGGAAGAGTGGAAGCCCTGCCGCAAACCAGCAGGAACCCTGCCAATCAAATCTATTGTTTCTCACCCCATTTAAAGGTGCTCCTTGTGCAACACTGCAGCATCCACTTCTCTGTTCTGATGGCACACATCATTGTCAGTGGCCTTTCAGCAAAGCCATGTTGAGGGAGGGGGAAACCTCACATTATTACTTGGTTCTATGGCAATGTTGAAGAGGTTTTTGGTTTTGCACCATGCCCCTTTGGCAAGGCTGAATGCACTAAGAGAAACTAAAAGTCTACTTAATGTTCTTCCTGGCTGCCTTGAGTGGCTAGGCAAAGAGGGAAAAAAAGAAGTGGTGGTTCTGTCTAAAGGCTGGCCCACTTTTAAATTGTGCAGTACAGTGTCACTTGCCTGTGTTCTGGATTTTGTTTAACTCCTCCAAATGCTTGTGAACATCAGGAGGATATTTTTTTTAAGGGAAGGACTCCTCTCACGCTCAAAAATATAGAGCATGACAATTTTGTTTGTTAGATGAACAGCCATTACCCTCACGCAGTCCTCCTCGTTACAGTAAAAAGGGACCGAGGCTTCCCCTCCCTCTGACACAATGCTACCTCATCCTTTCTTTATGTCTACATCAACGTGTAGCATCATATTAAAGGACCCTCCCTCCTCCCACACTTCCTGTCAGCACCAAGGGGCATATTTATGAGCCCCTAGTGTCACCGGAGCTTCACTTTTGGTGACGCTCCTGTGGCGCTATGCCCTGCGCCATATTCACAAGGTGACGTTAAGCCACTTTTTGTGGCTTAACACCACCTTGTAAATATGACCCCTTCACATGCAGTGCTTTGCGTGGAAGGGGCATGCAGTGGGTGTTGCTGTGCACGTGCCACAGCAACACATATTGTATTTTGTTGCTGCCTCAGATTTTCGAGTTTTCGTAAACCTGAGGCAGCGCCAAAATCTAACGCCACCCCAGTGGCGGCGTTATCAAGGTGCAACAAGGAGGAATACTTTTACTCCTCCTCGGTTTTTCCTTTTTCTATGTGTGTTGCATTCTGCAGCACACATTGAATGAGCAAAATGCCAGGCATGATTGTTTATGAGTGGGAAGGTGTCCCTTCCTGCGAATAAACAATCATGTGAAAATGACGCTTTGGCACTTCTGTGTGTGCTGCATTCTGCAGCACACACAGAAGTGCCAAATCACCATTAGTTTATTGTTTATGTGTAGGAAGGGACACCTTCCCGCACATAAACAATCACACCCCTCAAAGCAGACATCCTTGCACAATGGTGCAAGGATGCCACCGCTGGCAGCTGAATTTAGTGCCAGTGCAGGGGACAACACAGGGATGCGCTGTATTCAATTAAATATTTGCATCCCTACATTGTGAAAATGACAGAGTGCGGTACTGCCAGTTTTGGCGCAGCGTTGTGCTCCATCATTTTCCTATAAATATGGGCCCAAATATATTAGTGAGTAGGAAGGGAGGGAGCAGAAGAAGAGGAGTTTGGCTGCCTCCTCTGTCATCATGGCTCTCCTGTTTGCTCCTCTCCCCATGGTGCCTGAGTCTGATCCACTTTCACCTTTCCCTCCCCAAGGCTGCTGCAGTCTGTCCCAATTACGTTCACCCCAATGCCACTCTTTTCTAGTGCTTGGACCAGTCTAACATTTGGCCTCCTAAGTCTTTCTTTCTTGCATGCTCTCCGGTCACCAGAGTCTCAACCACTTGCAATGTTCCTTCCTTGGCTGCCTAAGTCCCCCCTGCCCGCAGAAAACCCAAGATGCTTTCTTCACAGTGCCCTCAGCGTAAAAACATTTTCAGTCGTCCCCTCCCAGGCTATGGGGGATGCTCTCATCCTCTCCACCATTTTCCCAGAATGCTGATTGTCAAGCATCACCCCGTCAACCGAGGAAGAGGAGTAACATTCCAAACCATTAGGAGTCAGGACAATAAGATAAGTGTGAAAAAAATGTTGATACTGTGGAGTGTTTGTGTGTGCATGCATGCAAATTTGTGCGTGTTTCCATTTGTATCTGTGTGTGTTCAATACGTGTGGATGAATGTGTGAATATGAATGGGTGAGGAGTGTGTTGTGTTTAATTTGCACACCAGTTAAAGACTGTCCCTTATAGAATGGTGGTAATTAGCAACTTGTTTTAAGTAATGTTTGTGCAGAGTGCAAACCATTGGTAAAACGTATGTTAAGATGCATTTTGTGATAAGAAAATAGTGTTAAAAAAACAGATCCTAAGGAAGCAGCACAAAATGCCGCTCATGCTCGCTAAGGGGCATATTTACAAGGAACTGGCGCATCGGCTCCGATGTGCCAGTTTCTTTGTGTCACACTGCATCCCCCGTATGGATACCATAGTAGCGCTGCATTTACATTACAGCGAACCATGGGGCACATTAGGACAATAGCATCAACATTTTTGATGCTATTGTGGCGCTTTGCTGGACTAGCGCTAAACATTTTGGTGCTAGCCCAGCAAAGCACAGGGAGGCCCATAGGCTAATGCACTAATGTCTGCACTGAGCAGGTATTAAAAAATTACGCTAGTGTGGTGCAATGAAATCTTGTAAAGTTTACTGCACCATCTTTTTTGGCCTGTTTAGCGCTACTATTGCGTTAAAAAAAATGACGTTACAACAGCGCTAAGAGGCACAAGGGGCATGTAAATATGCCTCTAAAGGTGCTCTAGCTGCAGATTTTTTTCCCATATTACTCTTAATTATGGGCTAAATCGATTATTAACGGTAAATGAATGTCAAAGAGCAACATGGAATTAGTAAAATTGCTCCAGAGTAATTGAAATTCTGCCCAGGCCTATTTGGCACAATAATGGCTCTGGAGTGATGGTTTCACAATGATGATAATGTGTCATATCTTGCAAATACATATGGCACCCACACCTGTTATACTGTTGATTCTTATCTTGCAACTGTTGCTGATGGCATATTGTAGGCATGCATTATATGATGTTGCCCACCTTGATATAATGCTGACCTTCCCCTTATGGCAGCAATTCTTGGGATATTTTATGCAGTCGTGGTACGCCAGTGAAAAGCTGCGAATACAGATATATTTGAATTTATTAAACTTTAAACCAGTTCAGCCAAGAGAGAAACCAGGGGAACAAATGTAAAATGTATTTTACCGCACAATGCAACACTCTCTACAAAACCCAGGATGGATATGGCTTTGGGCAAGATGCAACCTATTTCTTGATGTTTGCAAACATTAGGAACATTCAGACAACACAATGGATGTTTCCTCTTTGTGAACGTGTTTGGTGTTCACCAATAGAAGAACAGGTATATCTGTTAATCATGCAGACAATTACATTTTGTGGTTACCTAGGGGAAATCAATCCTCCATCACTAAAGAAGAATTGCACGCCTGCCAAACGTGACGTTTGCAAGGACAAAGTTCTCTGTGGATGTGTCCATCAGGCACGATACGTATAGGGCCCCTTTCTACATTTCACCCTCTTACACCTCCTGATGCCAATTTGACAGAATTAATGGGGGAGTACCGAAATTTAGCTTTGGAAAGATTTATGCAGATTAGAAAAGAGAAATCACATTTATACCTGTGAAAACAAAAAGACAATTTCCGGTGGAACTCTCATTTAATCTTAAATGCATAGATGCATGTTAGAATGTTTGTGGAGTTTGATGTACATTTGTTGCTATGTGTTCAATACTGAGAGGGTGTTAGTGTTGAAAACTATTGCCAGGGTGACTGACCATTCCAGGGCATAATGGAGTGAGTTATTAGGGGACTTTGTGTGTGTGTGGGGGAGGGGGGGTGTTACTGTCACGATCATGCCTGTATCCAGTTCGTGTTTGTCATCAGTGACATCTCTCAGTCTTGGTTTTGCTAACTTTCCAATAGTCACATACTAACCAGTGAGGTTCGCATTTAATCTTGAAGTTTGAGATGGTTTGATGATCCGTGTCAGCAGGGGAAGAAGAACCCCTTGGGATTACATCAGAGCACCAAGATGAAAAGGCCCCAGAGCGTGGGAGCGTGATGAAGCGCGATTCTTTCATGTCTCTGCTTGGCTGCTGACACCTCAAAGGAAAGCCTTGTGAAATGTTTAACCCACAAGGGTGTGATTTCATTTACACTGACTATGTCAGCAGATGAGAGACGTCAACAGGCCATGTTTCTTTGCCGGATCCCCTCTTGCTTGCACACACTATGATCGGAAGTCTAATATAACAATCCGGCGCCGTATTATACAAAGTGTCCAGGGTGGGCACCAGCTATGTGGTTTGCATCCTTAGGGCACTTTGGTAATAAAAAAGGGCCTGAAGAGCTTGTGTGGCCCCTTCTGTAACATGGGTAATGACAACACCCAGATGTGCACCAGCAGGATCTGAAGAAGGTATTTCCTGATTGGCAGAGATCTGTGATCCACACAATATTACGGCCATGGTCATAGTGGCAAAGATGGTGTGGAGAGGCACACTAACTGTGTGCCACATAGAGGAGGGTCACAGTCTGTGCAACTACAAAAGTGCACCTTGGCATGGGTGCAGGCTTTACCGGGGTCGTCAGGCATCCCCCTGGAGATGGGTTCAGTCAGTACTGCACCCTCTGTTGGAGATTATTTCCCCCTTTAAATGAGAAGGAGGGTCTTCACCTGAAGTGAAAGGTAGACCAATGTCTTGAAAGAGCCAGTACAGCTCTCATTCATGAGCTGTTGACAGGGTAGGCACGAGTTCACGCCTGCACTGTGAACAGAGCATAGATTCGTGGAGCACCCAGTTAAGGATGCACTGTGGCACAGATTTGGACAGTGCACCTTATTTTTATGCAGAATCAGGTATCAGAATGTGAATACTGTATCTTAATGATCCTATAGAAACTACTGTGCTGCCAGTGACTTTGGAATAAGTGGGACACGTGAACATTTAGTAAGTTGCACAAGAATACACATACCAGAATCTCAGGTTTCTCTTTCTTTTTAGTCTAGTGTTTGAAAGGGGCTCCAAATAGGCGTTTTGCAAAAAACAGTCCTGGCCTTAAATGGCCTACTTAAGGCCACAAGAGTTGTTCTTTGAAAAAAACATTAACATTTTAAACAAAAAATGCAAATACTGATCCAGCAAGACATCTCGTATCAGATCAAAAAAGAGCCGTATCAATACAACTTGCAGACATTATTGACTACATAACTGGTAATAACTACCCTATACGGATATATTTAAATATGACAATAGAATGTACTCAGTGTTACCATCAGTAGTAATATTGCAACGCATTCTAAATATATTACCACTACCAATAATTGAATTTGTGAAGTGTTAAGTTATGGTTACAGGGAGAATGGCACCTAAAATTGACTGGATTTGCCACCCCAAAAAATGTGAGCTCTGAGCTAATCCTAAAATTGGGGGTGAAGGGGTTTGGCTGCAAGGTCTGGCCTGAACTCAACCCCCCGCAGGTAGCCACCCTGCCACGCATTGCCTTCTGCCATGTGTGCATGGGGTTGGGTACAGGCCTCTGCAGTCAGCCACTCCCTGCCATGCACAGACTTTTTGTGGTGCTTGACATGAGTTAGCCTTAAGTCCATCTGCCTACCTGCGTCACCCACCACAGACACTAAAGTCACCTTTATTTTAAAATGGTTTTCTGATCCTGTGGGCCTCTTGTGGGAGCCAGAACGGCGCCTGTACTCTTTTGGGGCTTTCGCAGGAATAGCGAAGTCCCATTGGCTCCAGCAAGAGTCCTGTGGGACCGAAGCGACCTATAAATTTTTCTTGTAAATTTAGCCTGGGGGTGAATGGGACCCTTTAGGTCATGGAACCCCCTACCCTGCCATTTTATACCTTATTTTGACTCTTGAAATGGCAGCCACAACATTTGTCCTCTTGTTGCAGACAGATAATCGGAGCCTGAGCTCCCATGGGACTCGCTGGAGTGAGATGACTGATGCAAAAAGAGTCCCTCTTCGCCAATCAAATTTCTCTATAAAGTTACATGATTTTAGGACTCCTATGAGAGTCCTGAAAACTCAACTGTCCAGATATACATACTTTTTGAACCTTTCATTATTTTCAAAAACTACTGAATGGATTTGCACCAAATCAACAAAAAAAAATCGTGCTTTCTGGGTAAACATCTAGCTTTCTGCCCAATTTGGTGTAGTTCTGTTCAATGGTGTGGGCTGTACTCCTGTCCAAAAATCTCAACGGGAATTGAATGAAGAAATTGTGTTTTGGGTCCCCCCTTTTTTCTCAGCCCCTGCTTGACCGATCACCCCGAAACATTCAAGGAAGGGGCTGAGGTGGATTTTAATGTTTTGTGAAAATTCTTCAAGTGGCGCCAAAGTTATTAACAAACCAAAAAATGTGTTTCCTGTGGTAACTAGGTCCTAACTATAACTACACTATACATAAATATATTTATATATATATTACCCATTAGCAGTCCCCAGTAGATAGTTATAATTAGGAATGTGTCTCCATAGAAAAAGCATTTTTTGACTTGCCTATATCTTTGGTGCCGTTTGATTAATCTTCACAAAACTTTCCAGAAAAAAGTGTTCCAGTAATTCTTTTTGCGCACAGAAAGTTTCAGGGTAATCTGTCAAGCAGGGGCCTAGTAAAAGGGGGCAGGGAAGAAAAAATATGCATTTCCCATGTTAATTCCCATTTCCCATAGGACCTTTGAACACAACTACAACCTGAACAACTGGACAGAATTACATCAAATTTGGCAGAAACCTAGCTTTCAGTACGCAGATTGTGCTTTTGCTTATTTGGTGTAAATCCGTTCAGTATTTTTTGAGAAATCGAAGGGAAAGCAAATTTGTATATCTTTGGCTGAAACGCCTTCGCAATTGTTTTGTTAATATAATTTTTTTTAATGAATTTTCACAAATACGCATGCGAAAAAAAAACACTGTCATTGGCTGACCGCAACCTGACTAGAAAGTTGCGGCTGCCATTTTATTTCTCTGGGCACGGTCCCCTGGGGAGAAAATCGGCATTGAAAGTGGCATAAGGGATCAGGGTGAAGGTACCCTAACCCCAGGGGTGTGATATAGGTGTGTTTTAGGTGCAAATTATGGGTTTAAGACAATTTTGCATCACCATATGTGGTATTTGCAAAAATCTGCAAAATATTTGCGAATGTTAAAACGTTTGAAAAAAAACACTGACTCATTGATACACTAATTCATGCACTCGGAGACTCATGCGCCATCTCACACACCCACTCAGACATTCATGCACCTACTCAGACCCACTCATAGACTCACATACCCACTTTCAGACCCACTCAGACACTCATGCACCCACTCACAGATCCACTGACAGAGACAGGGCCTGTGGCCAACCTGTGCTACGCACCTCCAAAGGCCATATGTGGCGCGGGGTTCGATGGTTATAAGGGCTTGGCTGCAAGGCCTGGCTGCAGACCTGGCCTTGTAACCAGTCCCCATACACAGACTTAAAATTACATTAAAAAAAACATGTCAATTCACTGAAAAAAACAAAGGTTGCATGGATGTTATGCTTAGGTTCTGAATTTACTCGTACAAAACTATAGAAATTCAGAAGTTATAGTTAGAATTAATTCAAATAACTTCAACTTGCGCCTTAAGGTAACTGTAACTTGCACCTTCGCCATGCACAGCTAATTACTCTACATACATCACTCATGAGATCTTGTATGGCATCTTTGATATTATGACTGCAGCATTTGCTATACAATTATTGATAAGAAAACTGTGCATGGCAAGAGCATGAGGTATAGTTACCTTAGGGTGCGAGTTATAGTAACTTGAAAGAACTCTAACTAGAACTGCTGAATTTCTATGGTATTGTACGAGTAAATTCAGAACCTAACTATAATTTCCCTGTAACCTTTGTTTTTTTTCAGTGAAAAAAATAAATAAAATAAAATAAAAATATATAAAATAAAAATAAAATATATATATATATATATATATATATATATATGCAAAACAGAAGAGATAACTCTGGGTAGGTCTAGGTGGAGTGTATGTATATATATATTCTCCAACTCGGTCTACAGAAGTAGCACGCTGCTAAGGCCGGTGCTCCTGGAAGGTGCGACCAACTCCAGATAATTGTTAAACAAATGAATGAGAAGCACTCTGTGCGGACATACCTGTTTATTCTCTTACAAACCGTCAACGTGTTTCAATCAGAACGGTCTTGTTCACTATATATATATATTTTTTTTATTTTTTTTACTGAAAAAACAAAGAATGCAGTGACCTTATAGTTATCAATAGAATTAAAAAGACATAGCAATTAACTTTAAAAAACCAAAGGGTATAGGGACTTAATAGTTAGGCTCACATTTCAAACTTTCAAACCCAAAGAAATTCAGCTGTTAAAGTTATTTCAAGTAACTATAACTCATCCCCTAAGATAACTGTTACTCTGCCCTCGCCATGCACAGTTTTCTCATCAGTAATTTTTTAGTAAAAGTTACAGTGATATTATCAATGATGGCATACAAAATGTCAAGAGTGATCAAATATCTGCGGTAATTAGAAGTGCGTGGTGAGGGCGTGAGTTATAGTTACCCTAGGGCACGAGTTTTATTTTCTTGAAATAACTCTAACAGCAGAATTTAAGATGCTATAATAAGATGCTAACAACTGTTTTATTTTGAGACACACATTTGCAATCTAATACTAATTTTGGAAGACTGGTGCTGCACTTTTAACAATAGACCACAGCGACTCTACTGTGAGTTTATACAAGAGTGTCGCCAGTAATGGTGCAGACCATGCAATTCCACCAACGCCCAGATGTGGGAGAAGGTTCAGAGGGCCTTACATCAGAACCTGTTATGTTAGAGTCCGCCTCTTCAGAAAGGTTTATACACAGAGCCTGCCTGCTGCTTGGCTCTGTTTTTATTCTTTGGGAGGGTGGAGGCGGAGGGATACAGCAGGAGTAGAACATAAGGGAGAACAGAACTGCCAAATTGTCAGCATGCATATGTGTGACATTTCCATGTTTGCAGTCTGTGTACATGTGACATTTACATGCCTCGTGTGTGACCTTTTGAGCGACACTTGATAGCAAGCTGCTCAAAAAGTAAACTAGTGCAATATAGGAAGTTTTATTTTTGCAACCAACGAATATTTGCATTTAATATCTTAAGCAGTAAAACTAAGTTTCCCAGCGCTCAGTGGTTTCGTTCATAGCCCCGGTGAATAACAACATAATGCATTTTGGGTGTTGTAGTCGTGGTTAGTTTCCAGTGACCTCATTGCACTGACACCTGATTGCCAATGTTTTGTGTGAGTAGTCTAGGACTAGAAACGGCGTCTGTAATGGCATGGCACAAAGTGGCCACTGTGGTTGTAGGTCTCAAGCTTTCCAAAATCTTAGGAGCGTCACTGCTAACCATTGCTAGCCCTTTGCGACTCCTGGCACTACCTGTGAGTCCCGTGACTCCAGAAGTAGCAAAATTCAGTGCCTAGAAAACAGGGGCAGTTCTTCCTTATAGAAATGGTTTGGGGCTCCACTCGCTTTGTTTTCTGTCAATTTTTATTACACTAATAGTGAATAATAACATAGTCACTATTAGTGTAATAAAAATGGAATACAATTAGTTGGCATATGCCCTTCCATGGCAGCTGAAGTAAGTAAAAATGCTTTTAAATGTATGTTGTGTGCATGCTTGCAGGTGATAGTCTGTTTATGCGAGGGTGTTCGTAAGTGTGAATTTATGTGTATGTGTGTATGAGTGAAAGTGGAGGTTAAAGGTTGTGAGATGTCAATTCCGCTGCCCCTGACATTTCGGTGAATTGACGTCCATGAGTGAGGACAACTTCCTCAGCTGAACAACAGATATACCATGGCCAGTAGGAAGCCAAATACTGAAGCTGGGGCCTACAATCTGGGCCTCGGACTCCTCCCCACAGGCAGCAGTCCATACTAAGTGCCACACAATCCCAAATTTAAGAAACAAATCGTAGTCAAATTGCTTCTTCATACTTTGATAACTGTCTTTACTAGATAACAGAACCTGACAAAAGAGGATTTAAATTTCTGAAGTGAAATACAATTTTGTTATATTAATCATTTTGGGGCATTTCTAAATGGGTTCCTCTATCACACTAGAACAGTGCAGCTGGCTGTTCATTTGAAATGTTCTCTGGTAACTGGCAGATAGAATCTGTTCACGAGCATAGAAGCGGAGAGGCCTCAGGATACGTCTGGGATTGCCTAAAATTGGAGTAAAGTAAGGATTATGGGCCAGATGTAGTTAGCATTTTGCGCCTCGCAAACGGCGAAAAACGCTGTTTGCGAGGCACAAAAGGCCTCACGCGATGCAGAAACACATTTTGCGAGTCGGTACCGACTCGCAAAATGTGTTTCCGACTCGCAAATAGGAAGGGGTGTTCCCTTCCTATTTGCGATTTGCACCGCGATGTCAAGTTGATTTGCGACCGCGAAAGCGGTCGCAAATCAACTCGCAGTTACCATCCACTTCAAGTGGATGGTAACTCATTCGCAAATGGGAAGGGGTCCCCATGGGACCCCTTCCCCTTCGTGAATGCTCACAAAATTATTTTTTCAGAGCAGGCAGTGGTCCTATGGACCACTGCCTACTCTGAAAAAAAACGAAACAAAAAGGTTTCAGTATTTTTTCTATTTGCAGCTCGTTTTCCTTTAAGGAAAACGGGCTGCAAAGAGAAAAAACAAAACTGCTTTATTTGAAAGGAGTCACGGACATGGTGGTCTGCTGTCTCCAGCAGGCCACCATCCCCGTGAGTGCCTAGACTCGCTATGGGGTCGCAAACTGAGGTGGGTCTTTGCGACTCCATAGCGAGTCGCAGAAGGTGTCTGAGACACCTTTCTGCATCGCGAATTGCGAGTTGCAATTTGCGAGTCGCTATGACTCGCAAATTGCAAGTCGCAATTTGTGACTTACCTACATCTGGCCCTATGTTTCCTCCTGTCTTGGTTTCATCCAGGGTCCATGTTGTGTTCATTTCTGGGCGAATGAATCTTTGCGTGAACATCAACAACAGTAGGTAGTTGTTTTATAGAGTTTCCTAATGGGGATCTTCTGTTTGTTTCTAGGCGATTACACAACAGGTATTACGATTAACACAACGATAGTACTCACTTTACTGACCTTGGAAAGATGGAAGGGTGATTGGGTGTTGCTAGGATACAAACTTGCAACTTGCTGTGCGCTACACACCAAATGTTTATCCCACTAAGTCATTTTGCTGCAAAAGGAGACTTTCCTTATCTTCAGGCCTATGTTCTTACATCTAGAGAAAGCAGAAAATTGAATTGTCTGGGTTCACTGTGAACAAAGAAGAGTCCTTTAAGAGAACAGAATTAAAATCAACAATACTCCCCTTGCAAATATTGTACTGCATTTTGAGCTGAGACAAATAGGGTTGTATATATCCTGATTCACAGAAACAATCGCTGGCCTCTCCTAGATCTCCAGTCATCTAGCTTGACTGCAACCACGGACAGCAGCCAAATGCTGATTATCAGAAGCTCCCCGAGCACAATGTCCAAAGGCTGCTTAGTTGGTGGCATATAGTGAAGCACTGCTGCTGAGCTCAGAGGAGCTCGCTGCTTTGGTGACAAAATTGTCGAGTCTATTAATTTGTAAAAGAATCAGTGCCGGTGCCCAAGGCTCTGCTTAGAAGCCCTTGTATGGTGCTATTAAATATCAGTGCCAAATACCAAGGCTGTAGAGTCTTCTGTTCACCACACCCCCCTTCAATCCTCTACTAGACAGTCCAAGACCCTTTAACTCACA
Organism: Pleurodeles waltl; assembly: GCF_031143425.1. Taxonomy (NCBI): domain Eukaryota; kingdom Metazoa; phylum Chordata; class Amphibia; order Caudata; family Salamandridae; genus Pleurodeles; species Pleurodeles waltl. The sequence continues at coordinate 1,655,719,428 of NC_090445.1, forward strand.
CTTAAAGGTTCCTGCTTTCTCCCTTGATGACAGATAGATTTTTCTGTTCTCTTCCCCCATCTTTTTCTTTTGTCTGTTTTTCTCTCTCTGCTCTCGGGAAATGCCAGATCAGGAAATATAAACACTGGTACCCAAAAATTAACCTCCGTGGCCCCACTAGCAAAAATGGTCTCAAATTAAACACTGGGCCTAGTGTTGGAATGTTGGATTGAGTAACGATTTGCACTAGTGTACCCTGTGATGAGTGGCACTTGGTAGAACTTGGCGAAATGTAGGCAAGGAAAGTATTGAAAGAAAATGAGATTGAAGGAAATGAGAAGAACCTGTAACAGACTGAGAGAAGGATGTAAAGACCCGAGAGAAAGAAAAACACAGATATGTAGGAGCGAATGAGTCAGGGGTAGAGGGAAAAAAGGGAACAGATTTGAGGATCTTATGAGAGAAAGGAGGAAGGCAAAAAGAAACAGTGAGAGAAAAAAAAGGAGGAGAAAGAGGGAGACAGAGGACAGGGATAGGGACGACAGCATGAATGAGAGGGGCGAAATGAGAGCAGGATGGAGATAGGAGCGATTGCACGACAGGTTGAATGGGAAACATTGAGAGCCATGAGCAGGGGCTCACCTATCATGAGTGCTGCAGGTACAGTGACACTGAGGTCCAAGGGTGGGATTGGCCCACTTCTCCCCAGGTACATCTTTATTTTAATAGCAAAAGTGAGTCCCATTTTACTTGCTTGCAATAGGGTCCATGACACCCAAGATACACCAATCTGTTTATTCAGTTATCTCTTTAGCTTTTTTAAAGAGACATGCTGACCTCAATAAAAAAAACATTTGATTTTCAAGCCCTACTTTATCCATTTGTTTCATTTTCTGTCCAGCCAAAGTCAAGGTAATTCCCTATGAATTGTCTGGGAGCACAAAAGTATGTCATGAATACAATACCTTCCACACAATAAAACAGAGAGGTTACTGGGGTAAAACTCTTCATTTTCTTCATTCTTTCTCCTGTTTCCACTAATCTCTTAAAAGTGTGCTCTTCATGATTGAAAGTACCACCGACCTTGAGACCAGTCACGGATATAAAGGAATGATGAGTTGAGGGTCATTTCTGAAAGATCCCAAAATAAGGGAGAGATTTGATGTAGTGACTGGCCGCACCTTCGGAGGCAAAGGACCAATGCCATCCACCCGTTCGGTAGGGATCTTTTGGACAAAAGTGCTCTTACTGGGACATCATTTCATGTCAAGGTAGCAGGCTGATTTGTATTATTATTGTAGGAAGCAAAATCCACAAGGAGTAGTTTGTTTCTGAAAATAAAAGGAAACAATGATTCCGGCAGGCTGGGAGTATTCTACCTGTGTGTAGGGGACTGCCATGGTGTACATCCAGTCGCAGATAAGAAACAAGCATTGGCAAAATCAGTAGGTCTGGCGCTGTTTGCTAGCATTACGGCATTTCTTGTTTTCTTTTCTCATGGATTTGCAAAAATTTATTGTTAGGGACTATGCCAAGTGCTCATAAATCTAAATCAAAGCATTTGTTACAGGCAAAATAGTTTTTTTGGGCGAGAAACACACACAATACCGTAGTACTCCCTGGCAGTACTGGGAATTACTTTGTGTATTAATGGGTTCCTTGTCAAAGGGCAACAACTGTAGTGAAGTCAATCAATGGCTGAAGTGGGCTGATACGCTGCCCCTTAATGCATGCTACAGCGTGAGGAAGAAAACGTGAATAACACCAACCACAGACTAATGGATGAAGTCTGGCTAAAATCCACATCATGTTTAGTAAAATCAAAAGCTCTTGGTAACACAGACCTAAAAACGTTATCAGTCTGACACTGGCCGCAATCCTCTTGTCTTTGAGATAGAAAAAAAAGAAAGAAAGCAAAAATGTGAGAAAGAAAGAAAGAACAAAAGAAAGAAAGAAAGAGAAGGAAAAGGAAGGAAAAAAGAGAAAGAAAGGTAATAACTCATAGTAGTGTCAGGGGCTGCTCCTCCGCTATGGCGGAGGAGTGTCCTCCCCCACCCCCACCAGCAGCAGCAACTGCAAACCTTTAATAACAAAACTATAACAAACTAGGTTTATTATCTTTTTATTGTTAAAGGGGCAGGGCCATGGGGCATGACAAGGATGGAGGAGGAGTGCACAGCTCTCCCTTCAGTGCGCATGTGTGTTTGACTGGATGTCTCAGGCCGGCCAAACATACATGCACACTGAGCTTTCTCTGTTGCTGGGTTGGAGACAGCAGGCAGAGGGTCCCAGTCTGCCTCAAAGTGCCAACCCACGGTGCTCCAGCCAATCCTAAGACTGCTTTCATGCTGCCAGCAGCATGAGAGCAGCATTAGGATTGGACACAGGGCAGGCTGGGAGTTTGTGCCTGCAAGTGCAGCCAGCGGAGCGGCTCACAGTAAGGTAAGTTAAAAAAAAAAAAATGTAATGTTGTCCCATTTGTTTTGTTCCCTCCCCCCCGCCTGCCATGCGCTGTGTCGCCCCACCCCTTTACCACACAGCCAGCCACGACTGAGTGATGTGCTAGCATGTACTGTTGCACTTGCATATGCATCTTTGCCCTACAGCATCATTGTTTTTGTATTTGCCTTGTCCCCCTTCTCTTATGTTTCTATGTAAAGCTTTGAAAGTTTACGATAATCTTACAATAAAAACAATACTATACCGTTCCTTGCTGCTAGGTCTGGACTCCATCAAATACCTTAAAAGCAATCTAAAGGAATTCTCTCATGGAGGGCCTGCAGGTTTGTGAAGTTATGTTTTTAAGCAAGAGATGAAAATGTTCCCGTTAACCCAAACTATTTATTAAGTTTTGCATGGAGATTTTTTTTTTACACTTCAGAAAAAACAGCAGGCTTACCTGGAAATCTTGGCTTTAGAAATAATAACATTAACATAAAAACCCGTCCAAAAAGATCTCTGCCTGTGCCCCAGCTATTCTTCTATTCAGGGCCGGCTTGAGGGCGGTGTGACCGTGGAACCGCTGCAGGAGCTGACCTCCGAGCAGCCGGTGTTCAGAAATACCTTTTGGTTTTAAAAGGCACCTGCTGTTTCCTTGCGTCCAGCAGTTTCAGGAAACAATAAAAATGTCAAGGTAATTAATGTTTCTGCTGGAGAGAGATGAAGTTTAGATGAAGTTTAGTCTAGTGGCAGTTTTGACTCTTAAAGCAGGGCTGAGAGTTGATTTCCCTCCTGCAAAGGACGTGTATCATGCACAGAACGGTACGCCTCATTGTTTTGTGTAACATTTTCTTTAGAATGATGAACACAGGTAATTTTCATTGCCTCTGTATAATGTGTGCCTGATGTAAAATACTTCGATACATATGGATGGTATATGTAGTGCTATAGAACAAAAGAAATGCATGTGACAAAGGGGCTATGGAGAGATGAGTGGCACTATCGGAAGGTGGTGGTGAGGGAAACTGTGGAGATGTAGGTAATTAGGGGAAGGGGTGCCAGAAGAGATTGTGGCACCAGGCGCCTCTAACTCCAAAGGAGGCCATGGTTCTATTACATGGTATAAGCTAACTTATTACAGTATGTTGTGGTCAACGTGCTCTTGATTCCTTACCCCTTGGTTTCTGACCCCCTTGGGCAGTGAGAAGAAGAATATCATCATGAACACATCAGCCAGTACCAGTGTTTGCCTGGGGCTTTAACAAAGTGGCATGTGTAAAAGCTGCTTTTGGAGTTCTCCTTCACATGCTTGGTAGACCTTGTTTTCCAAATTAGATTTTGATCTATTAGTGTGAATGACTGAATTATAAGTCCAGTAATTCACTGCTATGATGTACTAATAAGAGTAACCGACCTTGTTAACCACTGTTGCTGCTCATAAAGGAATTCCAGAGTGCTCTTGCGGAGTTCTGTGAGTGCCTATTAGGCCGCGAGCTGGAAATCAGAGAGCACAGATTCTGGGACAGAGTGCAGGGAATGTACAGAGAGCTGTGGTGGTACCAGGTCCTCTATATATTATTTTATATGGGTCAGGCAAGAGAGGCCATGTTTTGCATACCTTTCCCATTACTCCTCTGCCCCTGCATAGCTGTTGCAAAGCAGGAACAGATGATTTATGAGGCCATACATAACATACAACTGTAGGAAAGTCCTCCTTTTTGCCCTGGTCACCCCTAAACTTTTTGGACAGGTACTGGTGGTTACTGACTCTTGGCTGTGCCCTATGTACTGCTTACCAGTCCCAGTGCTCTGTGTAAAGTGGATATGCAAATTAGGCTAATTATAATTGGCAAAGTTAACCTACCTATAAGTCCCTAGTATATGGTAGGGCATGGAGGTTTAGGGACCCCAGCCCAGTGTCATTTTAAAGGCACGCCTGCCTTGCTGGCTGCTTTTAAATTAAAGTTACATGCAAATTCTACTTTGGAATTAAAATCTCCAAAAAAGAGACTAAGGGGGTCATTCTGACCTTCGCGGTAAAAGGCGCTTACCGCCGGCCAGAAGACCGCCATAACACCGCTGCGGTCGCGGTAAACCGCCACGGTCATTCTGACCCACAACTGGCAAACTGCCAAAAACCCGACATCAACAAAATTCCGCCACACCAACGGCCAGCGAAAAACTGGCGATGACCAAACCTCCACCGTGACGCCAACAGAAATACGCCCATGCCATTCTGACCCACAAATCCCCGCAGCGGTCTTTCAACCGCGGTATTCTATTGGCTGTACACACCGCTGCGGTCAAAATACACACACCTTTACAAAACACTACCACATTGGACGATTCAAAATACACACACCTGAGACACATACACACACCACTCCCACACACCCAATACAATATAAAACACACACCCACATCACCCACAAACCCTTACGACCACAATTGCGACTGAAGGACAGAGAGAGACAGCACAGAATAGAGTAGACCATCACACAGAGGCAAATCACAACATCACCCACACAATATCCACGCACAAAACACCATACACCACCACACTCACCACACTCTACAACACATACACCACCCCTCACCTCATCCACACCACCCCATGGCACCCCAAAGACACCCCAGGTTCTCTGACGCAGAACTCAGGGTCATGGTGGAGGAAATAGTTCGGGTAGAGCCCAACTCTTCGGGACACAGGTGCAGCACACCACCATTGCCAGGAAGATGGAGCTATGGCAAAGAATAGTGGACAGGGTCAACGCTGTGGGACAGCATCCACGAAATCGGGAGGACATCAGGAAGCGGTGGAACGACCTACGGGGGAAGGTGCGTTCCATGGTATCAAGGCACAACATCGCGGTGCAGAAGACTGGCGGCGGACCCCCACCTACTCCCCCAGAATTCACAGCATGGGAGGAGCAAGTCTTGCACATCCTGCATCCTGAGGGCCTCGCAGGAGTAGGCGGAGGAATGGACTCTGGTAAGTCAAATCTTCACTACTTAATTCCCCCCACCCCACCTGCATGCCAAATCATACCCCCACCCCCATCACACCAACTCCTTGCAAATGGCTCACCATCACAACCCACCCATCCCAAAACCTAGCCCGTCATGCGTCCCCAAAGCATGGACACCCATCACCAAAGCATGCCCACTGCACATACCCATCTCCCCCACAAGCCACCGTCACAAAAGCCCCCACAAGGGAATGCCAGCACTGGGGTACACGGCCACCCACCCATTACACGAAATGGCACACACAGAAGCAATAACCATACTCTTATACCCCTGCAGGACCAGAACGCCACCACACCGCCCAGGAGGGTCCAGAGATGTCCATCCCACCCCCAGAAGAGGCCCCCAGTGATGACAGCAGCTCTTTCTCCCTGGACCCAGATGACCAGCCCGGGCCATCGGGGACCTCAGGACAGTCGGTTCCCCACAGACAGCCACAGGCTACAGCAGACCTAACCCCCTCTGGGAACACCAGCACAGCTCCCACCCAGCGGGCCCATGCCTCTGTCTCCAGGACACGTCAATCAGCGGTGTGTCCACCACTACAGGGCACCCAGGTTGACCCACCACCCCAACAACAACAGGGACCTAGGGGCAGTGGTAGTGGGCACACAGTCCAGGGGACAGAGGCCCACGGAAACAGGGGAACTGGGAGGGCTGCTGTGCGACAGGGGGGGGGGCAGGCCCAGGGAACCGACTCTCCAAGAGGCCCTCTCCTCCATCATGGGAGCATACCACCGCTCCCAGGAGACGATGGCTACGGTACTGGTCAGGTTCCAGGAGATCCAGGTACTGCAGGAGGAACAGTACATGGGGTTCAGAGAGGAACTGAGAAACATTAGTTCCGCAATGGGGACCATCGTCGTGGCTCTTAACCAGATAGTCACCACATTGCGGGACCATGTGGCACCACAAAGGGCCCCTGTCACTAGCATGGACCAAGACCAGGCTACCACCTCCGCCGGTGCTAGTGGACAGGAGGCCCGACACAACGACAGGCCACCAGAACCCCACCTCCTGCAGAAGAAGAACCACCCCGCAAGCGGTACCTGAGATCTCAAAAGAAGACAGAGTAGGATGCCAAGTCGCCCGCCAGCAAAGGATACCCCCTGATGTCATCCCACTGTCCCACATTGTCACCCTGCCCAAACTTAAACTGCCCCTGCTCCATCCTTCCACAGGCATATGGACAATGCACCTGTGAAAACTGGACTCTGCCATGGACATTACTCCACTATCACCCATCACCGTTTTTCAATCATGTCCCTAAATTTAGCACTTTAATAAAATCACTTATTGCACTTAAAAAATCTGGAGTCTGCTTGTATTTTGAACAAATTGTGAAGCATACAGCAGGCCACGATGATATGGCACACCTTCTTTGGTGAGTACATTAGGGATCCACCTGTCATATGCAGGAACCTAAACCTGGCCTTCAGGAGGCCGAAGGTCCGCTCGATCACCCTCCTAGTCTGCCCATGGGCCTCATTGTACCGTTCCTCTGCCCTGGTCTGGGGATTCCTCACTTGGGTCAGTAGCCACGACAGGTTGGGGTAACCAGAGTCACCAATTAGCCACACACGGTGTCTCTGTAGCTGTTCCATCACATAAGGGATGCTGCTATTTTGCATGATGTACGCGTCATGCACTGACCCAGGGAACTTGGCATTTACATGGGAGATGTACTGGTCAGCCAAACATACCACCTGGACATTCATCTAATGATAACTTTTTCGGTTCCTGTACACCTGCTCACTTTCACTTGGGGGAACCAAAGCCACATGGGTCCCATCAATGGCACCAATGATGTTGGGGATATGTCCAAGGGCATAGAAATCACCCTTCACTGTAGCCAAATCTCCCACCTCAGGGAAAACAATGTAGCTCCGCATGTATTTCATCAGGGCAGACAACACTCTGGACAAAACCTTAGAATACATAGGCTGAGACATCCCTGATGATATGGCCACTGTTGTTTGGAATGATCCACTTGCCAAAAAATGGAGTACTGACAGCACCTGCACCAGAGGGGGAATCCCTATGGGTTGGCGAATGGGGGACATCAGGTCTGGCTCCAGCTGGGCACACAGTTCCTGTATAGTGGCTCGGTCAAGTCTGTATGTCAGTATGACATGTCTTTCTTCCATTGTCAACAGGTCCACCAGCGGTCTGTACACAGGAACATTCCCACATCTCCTCGCAAGTCCCAGCGGATGGTGCCTAGGAAGGACAACATGGAGCACAGAGTCAAGCAACCCACAGGTACGTAACCACAGCTTGCACAGAAAACGATTCGCTATGCATTGAATGGCTTGTATGAGTGGCGATGCAACGCCTAGGCCTGTGTGACGCAGTAGAAATTAAGCCATGTGGGCCCTTGAAATGGCGGCTGCCTGACCTGTGAAGTGTGACAATGGGATGTGAGGTCAATGCGCTGGCGTGGCACACCGTGGCGGTAGGCGGTCGAAGACCGCGGCGCAAAGCAGCATTGGTTAACATTGAACCCTATGGGTCTCAGGAGCCAATGACGATGTGCGCCGGCGGTCGCGGTACGCACATCCGCGGTACGCACCGCCGCGGGCGTGACCGCCATTTTCTCTCTGCTTAATCACTCGAGACCTGATCATCCACAGGAGAGGACCTATACTGCAAGTGCTGCTGTGACCTCGGTCTGGAAGAGACAATGGCTGCTGCGACTGGGGAAAGGGCCCCTGCCTTCACATCTGAGGAATTGGAGAAACTTGTTGATGGGGTCCTCCCCCAGTATGCGCTACTCTACGGTCCAGACCAACAGGTAAGTACACTGGGACCATGCTTTGTGGGCAATGCCTGGGTTGAGTGGGGTGAATGAACGATGGTGTGGAGGGGAGCGTATGAGGCATGCATCAAACGATGGGGGACACACTCACATCGTGCATGCCAGAAAATTCTGATATTGTATTTTCTCTCCCTGTACGTGTCACATAGGTCAGCGCCCATCAGAAAGTCGACATTTGGCGTGCCATCGCCAAGGACGTCCGGACCCTGGGGGTCCACAACAGACGGGGCACCCACTGCCGCAAGAGGTGGGAGGACATCCGCTGCGGGAGCAGAAAGACCGCGGAGGCTCTGCTGGGGATGGCCTCCCAACGTAGGAGGGGTGCCACGTGTCAATTGACCCCCCTGATGTCTCGGATCCTGGCGGTGGCCTACCCAGATTTGGATGGGCGCGTGAGGACATCACAGCAGACACAAGGGGGTGAGTACACTCTCATTCTGCTGACTATGCGCGCAGTGGAGGTGTCTGGGTGGGGAGGAGGGCTGTGGGTATACCTAGGCCAGGGCGATTTCTGTAGGCTAGGCCCCTCCCTAAGGCATGGCCCTGTGCCCCCGCCCCCCACCTCTGTAGGGTGCCAAGTACAGCTATCCATGGCCCTGTGTCACCTATGTGTGCAGTTGTTGTCCATAGGCTTGTAGGCCATGTCCCACTGATTGAGTAGTGTACCCCAAGTGCGCGGCGTAGTGCAGGGGGCTTCTGTGTTTGTCCTCTCCGCCAACTGTGTTGCCAATGCATGCACTCAATATGTCTTTATTCTCCCCCCCCCACTTTTTTGGTCTGCTCTTCCTGTTCATGTGTGCATTAGCATCATCTGGCGGAGGAGAAGTGGCATTGGAGCATGAGTGAGCTGCATCTCACATGGCCCCGGAGGGCCATGCAACGGACTCTGATTTGACCAGTGAGACGGAGGGCAAGGGGGGCTCCACAACGGGGACACGTGGAGACATCAGCGACACCGACACGTCCTCGGAAGGGAGCTCCCTTGTGGTGGCGGCAACATCCGTGCCCACCGCAACAAAAGGTACAGCCGCCACCCAGCGCACCAGCTCCGCCCTCCCAGCAGCCCCTCAGCGTTCGCCCCGTGCCCGCTCGCAGACCAAGGCGGGCATCTCCTTCACCCCAGGCACCTCAGGCCCTGCCCCAGTTACCCCTGCTGCCCTCAGTGAGGAGGTCATCGACCTCCTCTGGACGCTCATTGTTGGGCAGTCTACCCTTTTGAATGCCATCCAGGGGGTGGAAAGGGAGGTGCATCGGAGCAATGCATACCTGGAGGGCATTCATTCGGGTCAGGCTGCCCATCAGCGATCGTTCAACGCTCTGGCCTCAGCACTGACGGCAGCCATTGTCCCTGTCTCCTGCCTCCCTCCTCCAACTCCCTCCACCCAGTCCCACTCCCCTGTTCCTCTGCCTATCCCAGACACACCTACAGACCAGCCTGCACACACCTCAACACCCAAGGTCAGCTCATCCAAACATAAGCACCACACATCACAGAAGCATTCACACAAGCAACATCCACATGCAGACATGCCAACAGCCACTGACTCCTCTGTGTCCCCCTCCTCCTCGTCTCCCTCCTCCCTCCCTGTGACGTCCCAACTCACACTTGTATGCACCACTTCATCAGCCACTACGACCATCACCAGCACACCCACCAGAACACGCGTATGTGTTTGCCGGTAATCTTTTCTCCTCCCCCCTCCCGTGTGTCGTAGGTGCAGTACTCACCGTAGTCTTCTGCGCCGGCGTTCGTGCTCCTGGTAGAGGAGCAGGTAGACAATAGCTGGTAGGATGTGTAGTTCTGGTTCCAGGCTGTCCAGATTCCTCGTGGAGTGTGTAGAGGTGAGCGTTTTCCCGTTCGTAGTCTGTTGTTTCCGCCGTGTTTTTATCGGCGGGGCTCCCGCCCCGGAAAAGGTGGCGGATTGGTGAGTTATGATAGGGTGGGCGGTACATTGTCTGCCGCCTGTCTATTGGCGGTGACCGCCACGCTGCTTGTCTGTACCGCCGTGGCGGTCGGAGTGTTAAAGTGGCGGGCCGTGTTGGCGGTTCCCGCCAGGGTCGGAATTCCATTTTTTTGGCCGCCTGCCTGTTTGCGGGTTGGCCGCCGCTTTAACACCGACCGCCAGGGTTGGAATGACCCCCAAAGTCTGAGCATAGGAAGTTGACCGGGACCGCCCTGCCAGCGTATCCGAGGAGGGCTCCAAGGACGTCGGATCAAGATCCAGGTTTGCCCCAGTCGAAGGATTTTCACCTCGAAAAAACGACTAAGTCCGAAGGTAAAAATCTCCACCGAGGGCTCCCGTGACGCGTATCCGAGGAAGAGTTCCAGGAGGTCGGATTGGACTGGCAGGTTCGTCCCACTGAAGAAAATCTTCAGAAAAACGACTACGTCCTAAGGTAAACGTTTGACCAAGGCCTTCCGCGGGCTGTAGCCGAGACGGGCTCCATCGCGGTCGGCCTTAAACTTTGACTTTGCCCCGGTCGAGGTGCGACCAGATTGGCACTTTTTGTTTCTAGGCACTAGAAAACAATAATTCTTAACAAATTCAGATCTCTGGTTCCCCTTATCCGATTTTATTCGTTTCTGTGTCGTTTTAAAGATAAAAATATAATCTATTTTTTATAAATTGATTTTGGATTTTTAAACTGTTTCCTGTGTTTTATTTAATTACTGTTTTGTGATATTTCTGTGCTTTACACTCTGGGGGTGATTCTAACATTGGCGGGCGGCGGAGGCCGCCCGCCAATGTTCCCCCTCCAAAATACCGCTCCGCGGTCAAAAGACCGCTGAGGGTATTTTGGGATTTGCCCTGGGCTGGCGGGCGGCCGCCAAAAGGCCGCCCGCCAGCCCAGGGCAAATCGACCTTCCCACGAGGACGCCGGCTCCGAATGGAGCCGGCGTAGTGGGAAGGTGCGACGGGTGCAGTTGCACCCGTCGCGTATTTCAGTGTCTGCGTTGCAGACACTGAAATACTTTGCGGGGCCCTCTTACGGGGGCCCCTGCAGTGCCCATGCCATGGGCATGGGCACTGCAGGGGCCTCCAGGGGCCCCGCGACACCCCCTACCGCCATCCTGTTCCTGGCGGGCGAACCGCCAGGAACAGGATGGCGGTAGGGGGTGTCAGAATCCCCAAGGCGGCACAGCATGCTGCGCCACCTTGGAGGATTCTGACGGGCAGCGGAAAACCGGCGGGAGACCGCCGGTTTTCCTGCACTGACCGCGGCCAAAGCGCCGCGGTCAGAATGCCCTGCGGGCCACAGCCGGCCTGTCGGCGGTGCTCCCGCCGACCCTGGCCCCGGCGGTCTAAGACCGCCGGGGTCAGAATGACCCCCTCTGTCTCCTAAGTTAAGCCTTGTCGCGAGTTGCCAAGCTACCAAGGGTTGAGCTGAGTTTAATTTACTGAAACCTAACTGGACCTAAGTGGAGGTTAGTGGTCTATTGCTAAGTGTAGGTACTTACCTGCCCTTACCAATAACCCATTTTCCAACATTTTTGGTGCACAGTGGTGGGATCCTGTATTTGTGTTCAGTATCACATTACAGTTTTAAGTAAAACAAATTAAAAATCCTTTAAATTGTCCTAGTGCAAAAAATGTTGTAATTTTTCATTTGGATTAATTTAAATTATTGAATTTTTGTGATTTTTCTAAATTCTTGTTTCCAATTTTGACAAAACTTTTTCTTGTTGACACAAAGCTAGGGAACCATGAAGCTTGATCCGGCTAGCCTATCCACACTGACAGTAGTCCAGCTTAGGGGGTTGTGTACTGCAAGGGGGTTGCCTGCCAGCATGGGCTGAGGCCCAAGAAGTAGACTCAGAGGAAGCTCCAGAGGAGGAAGAAGCAGGGGAGGATGCTACCTCCAGCCACTCAGGGGAGGGAGGCATCTGAGCCTAAGTGAGGAGGAGGAAGACTGGTCCTCACTGCACACAGTCACTAGGGAAATACCCAAAGCTAGTTGGGGGAACGGGGTCCCTTCAGGAGGAGAGAATCTGTCCCTCAGGGAAAGAGAGATGGAGGCCCAGCTAGCATTTATAGCTTTGGAGGCAGAGATGCTGACCATAACAAAAAAGAAAGTGGGCAAGGGAAAAGAAAAGAGATGTTGGCAGCGACAGAGAAGCTGAGATGTCCATGGGTGGGGGTTTTTGCCCCAGACTACCCAGGAGGGTGGTTCCTGCCTATGTAGAGGAGGATGACATAGATAAGTGGCTGGGGGCCTTTGAGAGGACCCTCCAGCTGAGGAGAGTTAAGCCTCAGTACTAGGGTTCACTTCTTTGGGAGTTGGTCCCCAGCTATGGGAGGGATGGGCTCCTAACCTTGAGGGGGGAGGAGGCAGATTCATACCCCAGTATGAAGAGATGCTTGACTAAGAAGTTTGGTCTGACCCCAGAGCAGTATAGGCTCAAGTTCAGCGACACCCAAAAGACAAGTACCCAGTCCTGGGTGGACTTTGTAGACATCTCAGTTAAAGCACTAGAGGGCTGGATACAGGGCAACAAGGTAAGTACCTTTAAGGAGCTGTACAATTTGATTATGAGGGAGCACCTTCTAACCAATTGTGTCCAAGAGAAGCTCTGCCAGTATCTAGTTGATTCCAAGATGACCAACCCCAGAGAGCTGGGTGAGGCAGCAGATGACTGGTTAAGAACTAGGGTTAACCAGAAACCCCTAGGGGTTTATCAGAAAAAGGGAGGACATGGTTCTTCCCAGGGGAAGAACCAAGGGAAAGATGATAAAAAGCCCAAGGAGTCCTCACAAGAGTCCCCAAAAACTTCTCAGGGCGAGGGAGCCCCGAGCCATTCCACTTCTAAGGGGAAATGGTATCAGGGGAAGCATTATGATCCTGTTAAAGCAGGAACGTTTCAGGAGCTTGCTAAGGCTGGCAAGTGCTTTGAGTGTCATCAACCTGGACACAAAAGAGGAGATGCTATCTGCTGCAAGAAGCCCCTCACTGATAGGCAATCCCAGGGGATTGCTAGTGTAGGGATGGGGGTGGAAGTTGGCCCAGGGAAGGGATCAGGGTACACAGAGGTCACCTTGGTATCCGTGGGTGGGGTGGACATTGCAACTATGGCCACCTTACCTCCCAGTAAGGAGAGGTATAGGCAGAGGCCTAAAGTCAATGGGACTGAGGCGGAAGCTCTGAGAGATACAGTAGCCAGTGTGACAATGGTCACAGAGAAGCTGGTTTCTCCAGAACAGGTCTTACCTGGTGTCTTCCACCAAGTGACTTATGCAGATAGCAGAACCAAACTCCATCCCATGGCCATGGTGAGCCTGGAATAGGGAGGTGTGACTGGCCCTAAGAGGTAGCTGTAGCTGTAGCTCCTGCCCTCCCAGTAGAGTGTCTGCTGGGAAATGATCTTGAAGCATCTGAATGGTCAGAGGTGGAGAGAAGGGTCCATGCACAGATGCTGGACCTCCCTGAATGGGTGTGTGCTGTGACCAGGTCACAGGCAGCACAACAGGGAAGTGCTGGACACTTGGACCCTGGAACAATGGGCCAAGCCTCCAAGAAGAAGAGAAAGGGCACTGGGTCTGGCTTGCCAGCCCCCACAAGTACAGAGGACCAGGAGGAATCCAAACCTGAGGGGTAGGATCTGACCTCTGAGGGAGGGCCACTTCCCCTGCAAGCTCTGCCTGACTTAGCAGAACTGCAAGGGGCAGGTGGGCCCACCAGAGAAGAGTTGTGCCATGGACAAAGAGAGTGTCCCACTCTTGAGTGCCTAAGGCAGACTGCTGCCAGGCAAGAACAAGGGGATATCAGTGGGAGCCACAAGGTTTACTGGGAGGATGGAGTTCTCTACACCAAGGCAAGGGACCCCAAGCCAGCAGCAACCAGGAGAGTGGTGGTCCCCCAGAAGTATAGAGAATTCCTCCTCACTTTAAGCCATGATATTCCCTTAGCTGGACATTTGGGACAGACCAAGACCTGGAACAGGCTGGTCAAACATTTTTATTGGCCCCAAATGTCAGAAAAAGTCAGGGAGTTTTGCATTTCCTGTGTTACCTGCCAAGCCAGTGGAACTATACATTGTAAAAAGTAAATAACATGGATGTTTTTTCATCTCAGGGCTCTGAGTGATATTATAGATAACTTGAGCTTCCCTCATGTTGTCTATTTGATGTCACCAAAAAGCCCTCAGTGAAAAACATCCTTGTAATTTGTTGTTACCCATCTATAATTCTTTATGTTTTCATGCACCAAGAGATGGAAGAAGAGCGGTCAAAAGACTAACTTAGATTCACGTGGAAGGATTCATAGGTTACATCACTTAGATGGTCTTTGAATTATCAAACTATGTTTGTGTTCAAGGAAGTGAGTAACACAGAGTCCAAGATGCAAATGGCTGCTGTGTTAGATGAGATTTGCCAACCACAGCATTATCTTCACTTACGTTTAAGAGTATGCAATATCCTAAGATCAGCAACACATCCTAGAGCAAGCAGTCTGTCAATAGGTGTGAGTGGATAGTGTTGTCAGGAGAATATGTGGATGGAAGTGCTTGAAATAGGAGTATGGGATTTTGTGGTAGAACAGAGTGGTACCAATTGCATTACATGACAAAGAAATGGAGAAAAGCGAGCTACAGGTTGGTGCTGGTGACAAAATGTGACAGGCATGTCTGAAGCTGAGGTTGAAGAAAATGGTGATTGGCTACAGGATTTGTTACTGATTCGCTGGTGAAGGCTTAGAGGAAATGATTAGGGAGCTATGGAGACTTGCTGGTAGAGAGTGAAACAAGACACAGCAAAGGAATAGCTAGCCCGTCAAAGAATGGGAAGTTGGCAGTTGAGAGAAGGACAGAAATTTGACATTGAACACAACAGAATAGGTGCAGGGCTTGAGGATTCACACTGTCACGCACCCATCTGGTTCTAAGCCGCAAGGACACCACCGGAGCAGATGCTAGACCCTCACTTTCTAATCTAGAAGAAGTTTGGTCCAGTGATAGTACTCCTAGTATCCAATGACTTTGAGAAGGGGAAATAGGGGAAGGGGCTTAATAGCAAACAAGAAACCCAGTGATGCTGGCTCCACTCCGAAATAGCACTACTGCCTTATGATCCAATCAATGCTAGGTGTTGTGAATCAGTACTTCTGGTTATACATACATAAACATAGTTTATTATCCTTTCGTTGTGAAAGGTCTGCAGCTTCTACTGCTCGCGCGGGGAGACGCTCCTCTGCCATAGGAGCCATCATTGCTTACAGGTTTCTTAAACACTCATAGCATGGGAGTAGATAAATCAGATATTCTAGAGAAATCTTCTGGGACTTTCAAAGATGAATTAGAAGTACTAGGTAGCGATACGTCAGTCCATGAGAAACTCAAAACATTGACTGGAGTTAATTCCACTCCATACACAGTACATGTTACTTATCTTTGAAATCAGAAACATTCACAAGCATAGGAAACCAGGTTTCGGTAAGCACATAGGTTGAAAGTGAAACAACTCTCAAGGTAGGTTTGAGGCCAGGTTGCAATGGAATTCGAATTACATTCAAAACCACACAAACTTGAAACCAGACTTTATGGAGCACAAGTTTGGGATAACAACTTTCCCAAGGTTGTGCATTACAAGAAGTCAGGAGGACAATATGTACTAAGTATCGCAAGGCCAGGTTACCAGCATTCCTGAGTTTCATATTGCACATGAGTCAGGAGTCGACAAGGTACGTTCATAAACACTCCTAGGATTGAACTCTGTACATTGGTTGACACTTGAAACCACAACAATATTAGAAACTAGATTGCATCAAGACACAAGATTGGAATTGCTGTAATTTCAATGGTTGCATTAGGAACATGGATTAGACTGAGAGACACTCCTAAATAATCTAGGTACACGATTACCACTGAAACACAGATTGGATTCACAGGCACTCCCAAGATATACTAGAAGTATGAATAACTCTCAGTTCCAGATTGGAGTTGTTAACACTCCCTAGGTATGCCAGAAAAGACAATAAAATTTAGTTCAAGAATTGGAGGTACAGGCTGATTCAGTAGACAGTCTCTAGTCCATGAGCAACAGTTCAGGAAACCAAGATTTAACGAGGATATCCAATGACAGAAGCAAGGGGTAAAGGACAGGCCTACAAGGACTACTAGAGATTAGTGCTCACTAACCTTGAACCAGTTACTTAACCTGTGAAGTACTTTGCAGAAATTTGGAGACAGCAGACGAGTCATTGCAAGAAGTTAAAGACGAGACATATCGGAGAGATACTGATGGTTATTGAAAGTCATGATCTCGAAGTCATTGGAAAGGACCTGGAAAACTAGGACGTCGGTTGGTTTCCAGTACACTTGCCAGATGGTGCAGAAGCGAAGTGAGGGCAGTCTGGGCGACTCCGGAGATGAGTGTAGGGACTAACGTGCTGAAAAAAAGCACAAACGATCCAGATGACTCTGGAAGTGAGTGCGGGAAGCTGCTTGCACAGGATTTGATGGAGACTTGTGCAGGTGGGGACACAGGTGCGAGGCCAAGCCACAATGCAAGTTCAGAGGGTTTATTTAAACAGGAAGCCAAGAGTGTTCCAGAAGAGTAGGTGTCACACGTGGAGGCTTCTGAAGAAACTTATGAAGAATCACGTGTTACATACAAATCAACATGGCTTAACAAGCAGAAGGTGCAAACAGCAATTGATAATAACAAGTACAACAGAACCCAAGTGCATGATAGTACATCCTTATGTTTAATAGTGGAAACGGACCTATACCAACAGAGCACATGACATTTGCATGTGCAAACTAGACGGATCTTGTATAGCAACACAATAGGAAGTTCAATGGTTCAGGCCTAACGGAGGAGGGAGTTATGGAGCCCTTGAGCCAGAGGGCACCATAGTAGAAGGAATGACATGAGGCTGGAGAGTAATACCCACCAAGTATAGGGCCCAAGATTGAGTCATGGCACACACTATGATGGAAGGAGAGGACGGAATGGCAGAAAATTTGGTGTCAGAGGGTGAACTGAACAGTGAAAAAAATTAGGCAGGCATTGTAATTCAATTACATTTTTATTTTATTATACGGAAATCCTAATGGAGGTACACATAAAAAGAGCAAAAAACTACAAGAAACAATCACATATGTCAGCATACAAGATTTTCAAGAAAGTGAACTTTAGCACTTTCTCTTTACACTCAAAAGAAAAAAGTGACATTGTGCAAAGTGCTCTTGAAAATTCAACATACATATTAACAATGAAATAGATACCTTCAATGCCTTATACAAATTTAGAAACAGTGGAAACTATGAATTAGGCATTTAATAGGTTTCCTCTGGAAAGAGAGAACAAAATCACACTATGCTATTCTAAATTCGACGTACTTAATATCAGCACAATAGAGGAATAAATCACAAAGGGCCAGATGTAGCAAATTCCGGCTTTGGGACTCGCAAATTGCGAGTCTGAGCGACTCGCAATTTACGAGTCGCAAAGCCGGATGCAGTTTTTTTGTAATGCAGCCCGTTTTCCTTAAAGTAAAACAAGATGCATTACAAACGAAAAAATGAAACGTGTCAGTTTCATTTTTTCAGAGCCATTCACAAAGGAGAAGGGGTCCCCTGGGGACCCCTTCCCTTTTGCGAATGGGTTACCACAAGTGTGACACTGGTGGTAACTGCGAATTGCTTTGCGACCGCGTTCGCAATCACAATGCAATTCTGCATCACGATGCGACTCGCAAATAGGAAGGGGAACACCCCTTCCTCTTTGCGACTCACATTCCCATTTTGCGAGTCGTTAACCAGGTTACGACTCGCAAAATAGGAATGGGCATCGCAATGTGGCTTTTGCGCCTGCTAACAGCGATTTTCTCTGTTTGCGAGGCACAAAAGCCTTGCTACATCTGGCCCATAATCAATCTCATCTATAAAGGAATGTGAGATGTCATTGTAGATTCAACCTACATAGTGTCAGTGGAAGTAGGGGAAGGAATCGAAAGGTCTCACTCCCCAAGAGGGAGTGACAACATGCAGAGGCGGACATGGATTTCAACCTATAAAATTACCCTACAGCAATGCTAAACAATCACCAGTACAGGTTTAAAAAATATTGAAATACATACCATTTAATTAAGAGGGGAAAACAGACACTAGCATGCTTCTTGTACTAATTGCCCATTGCACACTGTATTTTAAGAACACTGTTCTTAAAAAGTGATAATGTGCAAGTTGCAAGAAAGGACATGCAAAAATTACATTGTGTAAATCTTGTACATGGAGATTCCATAAATTACAAACTCTCTCCCTCCTCAAGACTGTGTCCCAAGAACCCACTACCACCTGCAAAGTGGCAGATTTAATCTCAATAATAAAATCATTCTACATATTCCATGTGGGGTATTCCATGTAAGGTAAAGTTGTGCTTTTCTCCATAGAGAGCTTTCCTGAATATCCCTGATTTGGCGGTTGACATTCATTCTAAATTCTTGAGCCTGAGGAATCTTTTCTGATTTCCTTTGGTGGGAGAGACATACATGAAATTAATCAACTTCAATTACAGTTCGACCTATTTGGCCACACATTCAATCTAGGAGACCAACTTGGAGTTTAAAAAGGCTTTGTTACTGAATCAAAGTCAAACTTACATAAAAGAGTCTCAAAAACATGCCATAAATGTAAATAATCACTAAAGGAGAATTAAAGCGATGTACAACATTAACGTTATCATCATATAAAAGACCAATATTTCAATTGGGACAATACAGAAAGTAAGAAAAAGCAAAGGATGCTTTGTATTCAGGCTTAAACTCTCCTGCCTAACCATTTAATCTAAGTTTCTGACTATTCTATGACCTATAGGAATTTGAGAGAAAAATGTCAGCACTGCAGAAACCTCTGTAGAAGTTTCTGTCAAGAGGGAGATGAGCAGCATAAAGCCTCTTAGTCTAGTAAAGGAAGAGAGGCCTGTACATCTCAGAAGTCCACTCTGATCAAGAAGCAAAGGGAATCTGCTTCTGCAACTGACTAAACAACACTTATATCTTGAATCTTCAAGGGACTGACATCACAGCCAAAACTTTCCACTGAAACAACAGTGTTATAAATTGCTTATTTAATTGACATTTTCATCCTTTCAAGTTACATCTGTACGTAGTTCAGCTACTCACTCAACCTTGCTCCTTCCGACCTTGGTAATACATCTTCTCAGGCCCCCTATCTACCACCATCAATAGACTTCTCCATTGGTACCATCGCTTCAGCAATTTAGAAAAGTATACAATAAAACAAGCTTCATGTTGAAGGTTAAAAACACAGAAACTCGTGCCTTCACTCCGGCCAAGCTATCATAGACATAAATCCACATTTGATTTAAATGACTTTCCACACATTTCTCATAAACATAATGAATATAAAATGATTATGGAAATAACATTTCTAAAATTATGTAACATAAACATACACGTAGAATGATGGATAAATATGGTTTACATGAAACATTCACAGGATTTTACTCATGCATGCACTTTATTAATATGCATTTCCGTGCACCATCTTTATATGAAAATGAAAGCCATTTACACACTTTACATAGGAAGCTGATTACTCTTTTATTTCACATTCTAGAAAGCATAATGGCACAGCCAAGTTATGCTCTCTCAATCCCATTTCTCCCTGGGTTCTGAAAGAATAACAAATCATGATTTGAGCTTACTTTAAAAAAGATTGTTTTAAATGACTTTTTAAAAAAAGATTTAGACATAGGAAAAATATTAGCATGATCCAACCCCAAAATGTCCCTAGCTTTTGAAAAGTAATGAAAGCAAATCCACATTTGTCTGTTCTTACGGAAAGAATGTAATGCCGCAAGGTGGCACATAATTCCAATATCTCATGTCCATTACCTCATAGGCACAGCTTTGGGAAGGAGGAATTTTTACCTTAAAGCCTGGCACTATATGAGCAAAGTGTCTTTTCACCGCAAATGTTTATAATCTATGAAAAGTGCTGGCTTGTGACATCTCCTTTCTCAAACAATGTTTTATATGATCCTGTTCTCCACAATTACTGGAAAAACTTTTCTAAGTAGGGATGAAGTTGGAACGTCTCCATATTTTCATGTCCTAAGAATAAATTGACCCTCTCACTCAATCTAGCCCTTCTTCCAAAACGTCAGAACCTTATTCTTCATAATGTTAATTTTCAAGTGATGTTCCTCTGCATAAAGTTCTAGTGCATCAAGGCATCTTCGGAGTTCAATGAGAGTTAATTAGAGTTAGATCCATTAAAACACCATCATCAGCATTCAGGAGACAACAAATACTCATATTATCAACTTTCGGGGCATCCCAATTTACCAATCCTACTCTAAACGGGAGATGATTACTATATAAAGAGAACAGCATGGGCACCAATAGGCAGCCTTGTTTCAAACCATTATGCGTCAGAACTTTTTGTGATAGACCATGGTTCCCACCCATCAACACCTGACTCCAGTTCATGTATGAAATGTAATAATTAACCTCAACAAGTGAAAGGGCATACCCAAAGGAAGCAATTTTCTCCATAGGGTCTTACGTACAACTCTATCGAATACCTTAGTGAAATAAATAAAGGCTATTTACTCGGACATTCCATGTGACTGGGGATAATTTTTTATAATGCCCTGAAGTACCAAAACATTATCTAAATTACTACTGTTCCCACTAAAATTGGCCTGTTATGGAGGAATAATATTATTTAAAGTTAGCCATTCTTGTAGGTGCCCTAAACTACTCTTGGCAAAAAGTTTGCCTACTGCATCCAATAAATTATATTTTTCTATAACTTAGAGGTTACAGTTTTAGAATCTTTTTGTACAGGGGAACAATAACACTACCCTTCCAGGACAGGGTAATATTTCCTGAAAGGTAGCAGTATTGAATAGTGGGTGCTAAAAGGCTGCCCAGAGTGTATCTGCAGACAGTGCAGTTTGGCTCCAGGAACAGTGTTTACTTACATAACTTTGCATAACTTTTGAGTGCCCACCTGATTATCGCAGCTAAAGAAAATATATATGCAAAGAGGGGTATGTAGACATACTGAAATTATTGCAGAGAGAGAAAGACCAGAGAAGACCATCAAAGAATATGAAAGAAAGTTGGCACATAGAAATAGGGGGCCATATTTATGAATCGTTTGCATTGTACTTGCGTCACACAAGGAGACAAAAGGACAACGGAAGGGTTACTTTAATATTTACAAAGCCACACATAGCATGATTTGTGTGGCCTTATGTTGCTTTGTGAAGAAATGTAAAGCAATGCAGCAGCTTGTGCTGTTAGTTATATTTCAACTTGGGAGACTTTCCAATGATAGAGCATGGGCGTTCCCATGCTCCACCCATGGATTTTGATGCATTCTCAGACTTACAAAGCCTTGTAAACCTGGGAATGAGTCAAAATACTATGCTTTCCCAAGTGAGACAGAATGAGGAGAAATGTATTTATATCTCCTAGTTAAGTCCTCTTTACATGTGTGCTGCATTCTGCAGCACATATAGAAGGAGCAAAAATGTCTCTAAGGATTGTTTTTGTTTAGGAAGGTGTCTCTTTCTACACAAAAAACATCCTGCCTGTAACATAGGTTCCCTTGCACTATGATGCCAGCTTTGGCCCTAGGCTGCACACTGCACCAATGCAATGGAAGAGCAGAAATGTTTCATATCTTTATAAATATAGAACATTTATGTTCTCTCCCTTTCACAAAATGCAGTGCAGCAACTTTGTTTGGTGCCCTGAATTGCATTAAAGCTTAGTAATGTGCCCCAGGATATCTGTTGTAATTAACAACTGGGCAAATGGCATATACTATTTATGGCAAGCAACAGGATGAGTAAGCCCTGACAGTAACCATTCCTATGAAGAAAAATAAGGATGTGATTAGTTATGTTCATGCCAGTTTCTGGGGTGCGGCTTGGTTCTATTATGATGATGAATTCTGGGTGAGAAAATGCAAAAACGGTGGGCTGTGTATGGGTGAGCTTGACAAAGACCTGTAGCTACACCTCATGACACCCACAAGGCCTTTGGAAGCGAGGCACACTGCACACAAGTATTTGTATCTGACTTACCACCCTTTCCTGTGGACATTAACCAAGGAGGGATGGGTCTCTATGCTAAGAGCTCAGGCTTGCAGGTGTATCATGGTCCTGTAACAGGGGACTTTGCACCCAGAACCAAAGTACATTTCTACATGAGTGTGTGAATTCCTCTAGTAAACATGTGGTATTATAACGTGCTCGAGGTAGCGCTATAAAAATAGGTATTGCAGATATGGTTATCACACTACTCAAATAGCCACAATGCCCATTGTTTGGAGATAGGGTTTAAATAATATTTTCACATTTAATACAATGGGCTTAGATATACAGATGGGTGGAAATCACACGTTTGGTGCACTTACATAGTAAGTTTGTGTGGAAAAAGCTAGTAATTTCAAGAAAGTGTACCTGAGGGGAGGATAGCAGAATCTTTCAATGACTTACTGATACAAAAAGTTGATTTTGCCTCTCTTGTGTTTGCTACCCAAGAAAGCAAAGGCTGAGAACAGAAGGTGCATCAATAAATGATTACATTAGCAGAGACAACTGTGTTGTGTCCTATTCAAGCATTCAGAGCGATTAACCTAGTATGTGACATGGAAAACGGTGCCTAGACCGCAAATTGTGACGTTCAGTCTGTTTTCAGGCCATTGACTGTTCACCCAAAGGGTGATTCATTTGGAGAGGGAGAAAGCTGATGTTAAGGTGTGTGCTATGACCTGTGCAATATCTAAGCAAATCAATACCAGCGTGGCTGCAAGATGGCTGTCAGGCTTGAAAATGTTCTTCATTACATGGATAACTTTTTCTTTGTAGAAAAAGTGGTAGAAGATGAGCCGCATACATACTGAGATAGTCTCTGGAGAGGGTGATTGAGTTGAGTGTGCTGAAGGTCACTGAGAAGATGGAAGTAACATTAACAATTTTAGTATTCAGTATTTCAGAGAATTGAAAGTTCAAGAGATGTAACACTGAATTTCAATAATTCTTTATGGAGATTGTGGCGTTGACCGTATGGAGTAACTTACCAATTTCTGAATGTTCTGTCTCATTGACAGTGGACAAGATCTAACTGACTGTCATTGAATGCAATTATGAGACTCACAATAAAGTGTTTAGGGAATTTGGGGCTGTATATACAAAGAGACTGCTGGGAGCATTCTCGGATCCTTCAATGCAAAGCACTTACTAGGCAGCTTTGAAAGATTTTTTGGAAAAGTGGATCTAATAGATGTGGAATATGATCTCAGTATAGTTAGACGCAGGACTGACATAGAGAGATTGTAGATGGCACATAGGAGCTTGTCTCTGGTGACTATAATAGCTGAAGTGACACAAGAGTTTGTTTTGTTTTGAAACATGTTTTGGGTATACGAGCTGGCAGCAGCTGAATAATGCAAAAGAATTATTGAAGGATTGGCCAGGATGGGAGGAATCAGGGCATAAAGACGAAGACCAATCATCTTTGCAATCTTGGCCACATTGATGGAAGGAGTAGGTAAACTCTCTTATTCTGATTGTGAGATGCAGTTGTTTAGTGTGCTACTTATGACTATGTTTGTTGGAGCATTCAGAGTGTCAGAAATGCTGGGAGGAAGAAGTGAAAATGGTCTGTTGAGGAGTGAGGTCCAGTTTGATAGGAATTAGGTGAATAATTGAATCAGATGAAGCAAGACAGACCAAACATTTGTGGGGTAGGTAGCGTTGTTGGTAGATGTGAAGGTGGTGGAATGTGCTGCTTGAGTCCACTGAAGAGCTTTAGTACATATAAAAGCCCACAGGATGGGCAGTTTTTTGTTCATGATGATGGTATAAAAGTGACCGGTGGAGAGATGCTATTGCTATTGTGCAAGTGCTTGGGATGAAGTGGTTTGTCTGAATGGAATTCTAATAAATATAAAATTCACACAATAAAACAAAATAACACATATTTTCAGAAATGGAAAGCAACAAACATAATATAAAGATACATTTAATACACAACATTTTTCAAAAACAGTATTATTCAAAACAACACTCACAGTAAACATTTACCACCCAAATTAAAAATTTCAATTAACACATAAAATTATTTTATAGGATAATATTTGAAACATTCAAAAGTGTCACCTATGAAAATTACCCAGTCAAAGGCATTTCATGCTGGTAGTTAATGTCTCTTCTTGTATCACTAGGGTAAACAAAATGCTGAAGTTCTGAGCTGCAGGATTTGAGTTCCACAGGCATTGTTCACATCAGTTAGTGTTGCCCACAGAGGAGTGAGGATTATTTTGCTTGCACTCTGAGTCTAGAAATTAGTAAAGTTAATTCTGCTCTGATCAGGTGATGGCTCCAGATTAGTGCACTAGTAAGGGCCTAGATCTGTGATTTAGTCAAATATTACATTCCAATTACAAACCAAGTGAATGCTTTGCAATAAATTTATTCTTTGGTTGTACATTCTAGAGGCCTATCAACATGGAAGGAGATTTAAGTTTTTTGCAGGAACTGGAGTTGAGTGGCTTAAAGAAAGACATGAAGCGACTCAACCAAACACTTCTTTTAAGGAATATTTTGGATTGAAAGACCCTTGATAAGAGCAATTTCCCTCTCAGAAACAATTTACCTGTGTTACTAACAGACACTAGGCTGCCTGAGATTAGATTTTCTTTTTCAATTTCACAGATGTAGTAGGTAGGACCTCCTCAATTATAGCCAACAATTTTTTGGACCATGCAGTTATAGTTGTTGAGTTCAAGATAGATCTAGGCCTGAAGCAGAAAAATGACTTTAAATAATTTGCCTTTTTGTGTGAGGCTGCTTGGGTTGCATTTGCTTGCACTTTTTATTCAAGTTAGTCAAATTAACCCCTGATTCTTCTACCTCTGTTAATCATTTGGGATGCCTTTAAGTCTACATGGAGGGGTAATGTATTGCTCACTCAGTGAGAATGGCTAAAATTAGGAAAGATATGATTTTGCAGCTGAAGGGGAGTGTTGAGAGGCCAGCTTTGAATGTGAATACTCCAAATTTAAAAACTAAGACTCTGATTACGAGTTTGGCGGTCTTGGTACTACCATCATGGCGGTGGCGGAAACCTCAATGCCGACTAGGTGGTCCGCCAACTAAATTACAAGGTTGGCGGCTTCCTGAACTATAGACTGCTGGTGTCCCACAACACTGCCAGCCATTCACTGACTGCCTCGATGGCAGCCAGGGAATAGCTGCTGTTAGAGGGCAGTGAGACCGCCAGCCTCTTGGTGGAGGTCGAACCACAGCACTCCAGGCAGTTTGACCGTGACATTACCACCCTGGCGGTCGGACTGCCAGGGGAAAGGCGTCCCCACCAGGAACATGGTTCCCGACAGGCTGATGACGGTCTGACTCATGCTCAGCCACGATGGCGCTGGTTCAGCACCGCTGTGCTGAGTATGAGTCCCCTTTCTGTCAGTCTTTTGATGGTGGGGTCCCCACCATGGAAAGGCTAGTAGGAAGACTGTGCAAAGTGGTACGGGGGGCCCCTGTACTGCCCGTGACAATGGCACGAGCAGACAGGCACCACCCTGCCAGCACCCTCGGAAAGCGCACTTTCTGCTTTGCAGACAGTACATCCAAGGGTGATGGTGTGCTATGGTATTGGCCTAGGCTCCCTTAAGGGAGCCAAGACCAATACTGTAGCGCCGTTCCTGCTGGGCTGACTGGTGGGAATGTCGAAACACAATGTTCTTGCTGGTCAGCCTGGTGGGAACATCGTAATGTGGCAGGGGGTGAGGCAGTCGGGTTGACGGCTGCCTCATCCCCACAAGTTTGGTGGTTGGCTCATCTGACCACCAAACTCGTAATCAGGCCCAAAATAACCACCATCCAGATTGCGATATGCGTTCCCGTCGAGCTGACTGTGGTGGAGAGACCACCTGTTTCGAGATGTAGGAATCAAAAGAAATGGGGTGCTAGCACCCCATTCCCTTCTCTTCACTTCAGTCTCCAGCGTAGACCCATTTGTCCAGGCCCACCACTCCGTCACAGCAGCAACTTCACGCCAAAGAAAAAAAAAAAAAAAAACAGGTAAGTGCCTTTCACATTTTCCTGCCATTGACTGGACTGGGCATGTACATGCCAAACTCCAACAATGGAATGGTACTTATACAACATATTTTGTAACATGTATCATACATATTTTAGTATTATGTAGTCAAAATGTACACACTTGAATCAATACATATTGAAAATATTCCTTCTATTGATGACCCCGTCCTGCGCTAGTCCATTGCCATCAGTGACACTGCCGCTGAGCCAGCAGTGATATTGTAATTCAGTGGGCGGGAGACCACCAGATCAGCAGTCTTCTTTGGATCGCCACCACTGCAGTATTACGGTAAAACCACTAAATTCATAATTAGGCCCTAAGCTTTAAGAGCTGCAGTTGGCAAACCAAATGTTTGGAGATCACAATATAGCTTAGAGCTAGTATGAGGAAATATTAATCAAAGATGATATGAAAAAAATGTGAATGTTGGGAGATTACTGTCATGGTCAGTTAAAATCAGGGTTAATGCAAATGTTCTTAAAAGAATTATGGATCTACCAACCAATTTGCTCGTTTTGGATGTAGTCCTCAACAGGGCCTTCATCCTGGTGAGGGTTGGCTGTCTCTGGCATTCTCTGCAGGGTGGCAGTGGCAGGGGTACCTGTGGATGGAAAGGGAGAGAGTTACATTGTGGAGGTGTACTTGTTCATATCATAATCTGATGCATATAGTGGCTTGACTTGCTTCCCAGTGATGACAATGACAGATATTGTTTGTGGGTTATGAATTGTGACATTGGTTCCATGTTCCATTGCTGTCATTGCCATGTAATAGTACGCAGTCGAAGCATCCAATTGGTGTAGCTGGTACGATGGTTTTACGTGCAGGTGTTCCACTGTGAAGTGGGTATAGGAGTTTTTATGTGTAGTGAAAATGCATTGTGGGAGTTGTAGTGATTGCTATCCATGCACAAGGGAGGAACTGTGTGGGGATAGTGGCAGTGGGGTGGTGTGGCATGCAGGGGATGGGCATTAGGTGATTAGATGGGGGGAGAAGTGTAAGATGGGGTGAATTGGGAAGTGATAGGGTGGTGGGGACGCATTCTGTACAGGAGTCGTCGGTGCTAGGAGTGTTAGTGACTTACCAGAGTCCAATTCTCCGGTTATTCCAGTCAGGCCTTCAGGATGCAGTATTTCAAAGACCTTCTCCTCCTACAATGTGAACTCTGGGGGAGGCGGTTGGGGATCACCGCCAGTCTTGTTCAAGGCAATCTGGTGTCTGGATGCCATGAAATGCACCTTCCCCCGTAGATCGTTTCACCTCTTCCTGATGTCCTCCCTTGTGCTTGGATGGTTGCCCACTGAGTTTACCCTGTCGACGATCCTCTGCCATAACTCCATTTTCCAGGCTATGGATGTTTGCTGGCCCTGTGCTCCCAACAGTTGTGGCACCACCCTGACGATTTTATCGACCATGACCCTCAATTCTTCATCTGTGAATCATGGGTGCTCTTGAGGGGACATGGTGGTAATGAAGTAGTTTGAGGGGGTGTTGTGAGGTAGGGTGGAGTGTTTGGTGCTTGATGGGGTGTGTTGGATGCTTAGTTTTGTGTGATGGTGTGTTGTGGTGTTTGTGTGCAGTTGTGATTTGTGTATAGTGTTGATGGTGCAGTTGTGTGGTGTGTGCTGACTGTGAAGTGACCACTGCGGCCTTCCGAAAATACCGCCAAACTCATAATGAGGGCCTCAGTCTTTATCTAACTTTTCAAAATATTCTTTCTACTCCTCGGAAATGTATTATTCCCCAGATCTTGTGACAGAGAGCCATAATTAAAAGGAGAGACCAGAAAAGGGAGACCTCGAGACAGAGTAGCACTGGGGGAAATGTGATACTGGGACAGTTTGATAAGGGAATAAAAAGATCATTAACCAGGAGGACAGTGCACCAGAAAATTGTACAATAGGAGATCAGGGAGAGACAAGTGCAGTAGACTCAAGGACATTAAGAAATGGACATATTTGGAGAGAAATCGACACGGTTGCTACCAGACACAAAGCTGAAGCAACAGGAAGCATTTTTAGATTAGAAATCGAAAAGCCACAAACAACGGCACAATGAAAACCTTTATCCACACTGGTCATTTTGGAAGGGAGCTAAATGTACCACTCTATGCACCTGAATGGGACACCAATAACCACATACAGCATAGTTGTAGCTCACAAGAGCAGGTTGTCGACCAAAAAACCCCAACTATGGGAAACCCCAGCAGGAACACCCTCAACACCAAATAATACAGATCATATTCACAGAGGTTAGGTGGAAATTATCCAGATCTGACCTCAGTGTGAGCAACACTCTTGCAAAACCTATGTAAATCAAACCACCTTTAATTAAGTGGGCTTAGTGCAATTTTGATGGTGCACACACTACTGAAAACTCCTTTGGAATGGCCCATAAACCACATACCATAGTCAGCATATTCAAGACACCAACAACCGCAAAAAAACAAGGAATTGAGTTATACGAAATTTGTTTAAAGTAACATAACAATTTTGCAGCAGCAACATACACCAATGAAAGGTAATCCTAAATAGTTTTTGTTTGATGACGCGTCAGTGGGTTTTAAGGCCTATTGTTACATCATTCACTGGATGGTCTTAGCATTCTGAATCAAGTAGCAGAGAATCACATGTCATAGAGGTAGCTTGCTACTCTGAGGCTGGGTAAATTGATTCACACAAGCAATAGGTTAGACCCTCTGTTCGTATCCTTCAGACAACCCTCACTGAGCTTGTACGCATATGTTCTTTGAATTTGCAGCTTGTTTATGAAGTGCTTCGCAGTCCAAGGAGGTATGAAATTCAATGCATCATGTAAGTAATGGATTCATTTGAACCTTCATCATTTTCAAATCACTTGAAATTATATCTCTCGCTTTCCATTCCACCTCCCTCTCTCATTTATTCATTGCATACACACTTTAAAAGGCAGAGAAACTTAATTAAACACCTTGAAACTGTGAGGGTTGGCAGCTTTACTTCCCGCTCCTGGGGCTCGTCGTAATTCTATCAAGTAAGCCTTGTAAAATTAGGCAGAAGTAATTCTAGCAGGTCTCTGCAGACACAAGTAACTTCTGAACCTCACGTGATCTTATCCTTGGTCTGTGCTTCAGCTGCAGAGATGAAGTCAAAGTGAATGCAAGGAACACAGTCAACAAACACACAGGTCCTCACCACATTTGCTCTCTTATGTGTTGTAGAATATTCTACATAGAGGTATCTGCCATAAGTACAATGTGTCCTAAATATTGTTTGCAAAAATATTGCTCTTTTGGGTGTACATTTTCTAGTATTTACAGTGGTGGTTCACGGGGCGCAGAAGGCATGGGGTGGTTACGAGGAGGGGAAATAAAAATTAAATTAATTAAGAAAAATAAACCCTTACCTTCTCGCCGCCGTGCCACTCCACTCTGCTCTGCTTCTCCGTCTTCTTGGTGCACACACAGGCTCCCAGCCTGCTGTGCGGCCAATCCTGACGCTGCTCAGAGCAGAGTCAGGATTTGCTGGGAGCGCCCAGCTAGGGTGCTCCCAGGCAGACTGGGAGCCTGTGCAGGCTCTCTCCAGCCCAGCAACAGTGTTGCTGGGCTGGAGAGAGTGCTGTGCACATGTGTGTTTGGCTTGCCCGAGACGGCCACCCAAACATACATGCGCAGTGACAGTGAGTGCTGTGCACTCCCCCTCACTGCACGTCACCCTCGTGGCCCCACCCATTTCAAAGAGAACAATGATAAACATAGTTTATTATCATTTTCTTTGAAAAGTTTTGTAGCTGCCGCTGCTGGTGGAGAGGGGGGCAATGCTCCTCCGCCACAATGGAGGGGCTGCCCCTGAGTATTTATGAAATTGTTATAAATTATATTTAGGACACAATATTTATGTCGCAGAACGTTCTGACAGCGATATTCTGGCACCATGCGGCATTGGGATATATAATGATGCACACAGTAGGTACTAAAACTATAGAGTGTGGTATTTATAGCAGTGCAAATATCACAAAGTTAGAGTTCCACAAACTTGAATGAGGAAAAACATGACAATGCTGCATGTTTTCCTGTGTTCTGAGCTTCAAAACTCAGAATGGTGGTATTTTCCAGTCTGTAAAAACAGACATGTTCTACCTGGCAAGAATTGTGTAGGGACAAACCTGAGAGTTATAGTAGTTACAAGAAAATTGAGATTCTCGATTCCAGCAAACTCATGTTTTCATTGATAGGGACTCCCACAGGGTTAGAATGAGTGACCTAGTACCAACAAATCCCAGATACCATGTGCTATACCTATGTCAAAATATGCCATAAGGTGTATCCCTTCCTAAATATACAACACACATTGGGCCATATGTATGAAAACATGAGCTTGCGAATCGCAAATAGCGATTTTTAAGAAATCGCTATTTCTGAGTCGCAATTGGCCATGTAACAAAATTGCGAATCGGAATTAGCGATTTCTTAAAAATCGCTATTTGTGGTTTGCGAGGCCCATTTACCGAATCGCAATTTGCATTATCGCAAATTGCGATTTTTTTGCGATTCGGTAAAAAATCGCAAAATGCGAGAAAGTTTGAGAATGCACACCTGGAGGAGCCTGATGACATCACCAGCAGGAAATGAGTCATCCCAGGCAGTTTCAGGTGCCACACCCAAACCAGCATCCTGTGAGAGAGCAGCCCAGCCACACAGAGCAGCACTCAGAAGGAGCAAAAACACCTGAGCCAGGATGGACACCCCAGGCCAAGCACAGGAGAAGGCTGAAAGGAAGCGCAAGCTGAAATTCAGTGAACAGGAGCTTGAGGTTCTAACTGAGGAGGTGGTGAGGAGCCATGACCACCTGTTCGGAAAAAGCTCACTCCAGGTACCTGAGAGTGAAAAGAGGAGATTATGGCTGGACATACAGCCCAAAATCCGCACCATTGGAGTGGCACAGCGCTCCATCGAAGAAATCAAAAAAAGGTGGTACGACCTGCGCTCCCGTGCAAAGGAGAGGGTGGCCAGGAGACTTGCGGAGGCCAGGGGTACAGGTGGCGGACCACCAACAGAAGCACCATCAACACAATTGGAGGACCTGGTGGAGTCCACACTCCTCCCTGAAGCTGTGACTGGGGTCACAGACATCAACACCTCCGGCACACCGACTACCAGCCAAGGTAAGTGCAATAATGTTTTGTAACCCTATATGTGTATGCACAAAAGCCCCTTAGGAATTAGCATGTAATGTGAAGCAGTGTGTGAAGTAGTCCAGTCCACATCTTAGAAGCAGCACAACAATGCATTATGGGAGTGGCAGTCCACAAACTAGTACTGAAAGTAGCACAACAATGTAATGAAGTATAGTGACACCCAAGGTAACACAACACACACAACACCGTGTAGAGCAGTACCTGTACCTTTATTGCCATTTTCTGACAGATAACGTAACATACAGAACTGACATGCTGCATATTGTTGTTGCAGGTGGGCCAGGCCCAGCAGCCACACCATCTACATGTGTAGGAGATGGACACCCATCAGCCCTCCGATACAAACACCAGTGGGTCCCTCCATATGTCCACTGTCCGACGCAGGCCGAGGGCACTGCCACTGCCAGAGTTCAGCTGCGACTCTGGTGAGCAGCAGGAAGGGCCAAGCACACCGTCAGCACCAGACAGGTGCAGCCAGATTCTGGAGGGCAGGGGTCATCCAACAACAGCACCACGCAGGATTGCGACAGAGTCCCGGGCACAACATCATGAGGCAGGTGAGGGTCCCTCCTTATTCGGGGGCCTTGAAGCTGCTATGTTGCAGCAGCAGCGTCTGCAAAATAAGCGGATCCTCAGTTTAGACAGAAACCTGCGCATACACAACCGCAACATGATGGGCCTGCATCGCCAACTGGACGCACTCAATGGCAATATTGTACAGCTGCGTGAGGGACAGGTGCAGGCTTCAGAGGACACCAGGTACCTAACAAGTGCTGTCCGTGACCTTTGCCAGGAGCTGCGCCATGAGAGGGTTAGCCGGCGCAGACAGGAGCACAGATTCCGGACAATGATTGGCAGCTACTGCAGGTCTTCTAACAGGATGGCAAATTCCACTGCATTCATCGCCCGTCGCGCAGTGGGGGCGCAAGTGGAGGCTGCACATAGCAGCAGGGACGTTGTCCAGGGACTTGTTCAGATCACGAATGTGATAGAACACATAATGAGACAAAGATCTGCCACTCCAAGTGAGGTAGCACTGGGGGACACTGAGGACAGTTCAAGCCTCAGCAGTGTTGCCGTACCAGCAGCAGCCACCAGACGGTGCAGTGCCAGGCACAGCACTGCCACTGAAGGTGACAATAGAGGTGCCAATGACTTAACTGGGCACCCGAGTGGTGTGCGTGGGAGAAAAAGTGACTCTTGCCGCCATTAGACTGCTGTTGCCACTATGAGGAAATAGTGCATGACTCTGGTAATTAGTTTATTTGCGTTTGTGACATCACCTGTTTCATTTATTTCTCAATCATGCATTACCTGACGTAAGGTAATAAATTTATATCACTACAGGTACAGTTGTCAGTGGATTTGTGTAATTCATACTCACGTCTGAAATGGTTGTGTGTGATGTTGGCACGCCTTTGCCTTCCCTCTGCTGCACTGGTCCTGTCTGCTGGCTGTAGAGGTGGTATGGGATCGTCATCCTCATCTGATTCCGTGTCACTGATTTCTATAGGTATGCCCCTGGTTGTAGCTATATTGTGCAAGATTGCACAAGTAGCTACTATTCTACATGTTGTCTCTAGACTGTACTGTAGTGCCCCTCCACTTTTGTGGAGGCACCGGAAGCGACTCTTCAGCAGTCCAAATGTGCGCTTCACCACATTGCGGGTTGCCCTGTGTGCTGCATTGTATCTCCGTTCTGCTGGTGTTGTAGGATTGAGGTAGGGCGTCATCATGTAGTTGCGCACTGCGTAGGCACTGTCTCCTGGAAGGAACAGAGGGTACAATGAGTAAGTGAGCCATCAGACGTCACAACTGCATAAATGCACCAGTGTACAGAGGGAAAATACCTAGTAGATATCCTTCACCAAACTCCCCAGCTAGCAGTCTTGTGTGAATACCGCTGTGGCGAAAGATGTACGAATCATGTGTGCTCCCTGGGTACCTGGCCACGAGATCAGTTATGATATAGGAGGCATTACATATCACCTGAGTATTCATGGAATGTTGGTATTTACGGTTTTGGTACAGATACTCTGTGGCTGATGGTGGACAGATTGCCACATGTGTGCCATCTATGGCACCTAGGATATGGGGGAACTGTGCTATCTGGTAAAACTCTCTTTTTGTCTGCTGTATTTCCTGTGGGGTGTGGGGGAATCTGATGTACTGTTGGAGTTTGCTCAGCATGGCGTTGAGAGCATCCTAGGACTGATTTCAAGGTTTCACCCTTCATCAGCTAGGCTAGCTTGAAACCAGTGGCGTAGTGAGCACAGGGCCCACGTCTGGGCATGGCCTTCCCACTTGGGGCAACAAAGGCAAAAAGAACAGATGAAGGACTGGAATGTTGAACAATGCAAACATTCACCCCCAGTCTCAAAGATCTGGGTTTAATCCATCATTTTTTTGCTCATCACGCCACCCCAGTTTGGACTCAGCCATATGCAAATCAGTCTTGACCCTGTTCCTTATGGGAACAGTCCATCCAGAACTGCCAGGACAGGTCTTCCCTGGACCCTGGACCGGAAACAAGCATCCTAGGACCGGTTTCAAGGTATCACTCTCCGCATCTAAGCTAGCTTGAAACCAGTGGCGCAGTGAGCACGGGGCCCACGTCTGGGCATGCCCTTCTCACTTGGGGCAACAAAGGCAAAAAGAACAGATGATGGACGGAATGCTTAACAATGCAAACATTCACCCCCAGTCTCAAAAATCTGGGTTTAATCCATTGTTTTTTTGCTCACCACGCCACCCCAGTTTGGACCCAGCCATATGCAAATCAGTCTTGACCCTGTTCCTTATGGGAACAGTCCAGCCAGAACTGCCAAGCCAGGTCCTCCCTTGACCAGAAACAAGCATCCTAGGACTGATTTCAAGGTATCACCCTTCATCAGCTAGTCTAGCTTGAAACCAGTGGTGTAGTGAGCACAGGGCCCCCGTCTGGGCATTGCCTTCCCACTTGGGGCAACAAAGGCAAAAAGAACAGATAACGGACTGGAATGCTGAACAATGAAAACATTCACCCCCATTCTCAAAGATCTGGGTTTAATCCATAATTATTTTTGCTCATCACGCCACCCCAGTTTGGACCCAGCCGTATGCAAATCAGTCTTGACCCTGTTCCTTATGGGAACAGTCCAGCCAGAACTGCCAAGCCAGGTCCTCCCTTGACCAGAAACAAGCATCCTAGAACCGATTTCAAGGTATCACCCTTCATCCGCTAGGCTAGCTTGAAACCAGTGGCGTTGTGAGCACGGGGATCACGTCTGGGCATGCCCTTCCCACTTGGGGCAACAAAGGCAAAAAGAGCAAATGATGGACAGAATGCTGAACAATGCAAACATTCACCCCCAGTCTCAAAGATTGGGGTTTAATCCATTGTTTATTTGCTCACCACGCCACCCCAGTTTGGACCCAGCCATATGCAAATCAGCCTTGACTCTGTTCCACATTGGAACAGTCCAGCCCGAACTGCCAAGCCAGGTCCTCCCTAGACCGGAAACAAGCATTGTAGGACCAGTTTCAAGAAGGCAATGAGTTGCAGACTAGTGGATTTATTAACATGAACATGGAGAAAAGAAACAATGAAAAACAAAGAGAAAAACTGTAAAGTGAAGAATTTAGTTATGATGAATGAAACCATAGTTGTAGATGCAAAACTGTTTGGAGTCCAATGTGCAAGACACTAGTACCAAGAGAACGGTAGAAGTGTCACATAGTGAATGTGTTATACACAGTGGAGGAAATTAAGTTTGAGGTTACTTGCTGGTGGTGGTGGAGATCTTGTCATCTGCACCTCCTGGTAATTTGCATTGATGTCCCCACTTGCCAGTGCAGGGGCATCCACAGCTGCAGGGACAATGTTGTCTGCAGGTGTGTCTTCCTCTGGCAGGGAATCCCTTCCTGTTGCTGCAGCATATATTGATGACCCTGATGTGGTTGGACCATAAGGACAGGAAGTTGGTGCTGGTAAATCCCTGCACTGGTGGATGTGAATGTCCTGCAGCATCCCAATTAGGGAGCCCATGTAAGAGTTATGGGCCTCCATCTGATGTTGTATGTCCCTCTGCAGGTGCTTCATCTCCCGGATTTCGGTGAGTACCTGGCCCCTCACACCTTGGGACTCATGATAGGCTCCCAAGACTTGGTCGATGGTGTCCTGGATGTGAGTGCCCCCAGTGGTCTCACTCCGCTGGCCCACAGTTACCCTCTCATGACCCCTACCACCACAAGCCTTTGACCTTGGCCCTGCCTGCCCACTCCCACTGGTTCCTAGCTCCTCTGTAATTGGAGCAGTGATTGTCATATCAGGATTCAGCAAAGGGGGGGCACGATCGTTGTTACTGTTACTGTGTCACTGTGGTGAATGATGTTGGCAGAGTTGTTGTAGCTGGGTGGGAGGTGTTGTTGTGGTCCCAGTGACACTCACTGTTGCTGTCTGCCCAGGCTGACCAGATGGACTGTCATCCTCATCCAGATCATCATTAATGTTGTCATCCCTGAAGACTTGGTCCTGGGGTGGAGTGGGTGTCTCTGCTGTGTCCAAACTCTGGACAGGTGCTCTGCCAGATAGACCTGTTGTGAAATAGAGAACCTAGAAAAAGCCTAAATAGGTAGAGATTACTATGGTGATATATTTCAGTGGCATTAAACTTGTTGACAAGACATTTGTAAACGTTAAATACATATACTCAAATTAAACAACTCATTAGATGTCCTGATAAGTTGTTTGTTTTTGGATTAAGGGTTAAACATGACATCTCCCAAACATTCAAACAACACAGTGGAGAGTTAACATGTGTATTTGACTATTCCAAGGCCTAGATGTGTACAAAAGAGGCAATGACACAATTTGGTTTTATATTTTTTATTAGTCATCATGTGAGGAGTGCAGAGTCAATGGATCACCTGCAACTTCTAATCTACTCAGTTAATTTCATATATATATAACTATTTGGGCTACACACATGGTACGGTGTCACTCATTCCATCAATTGTTTCAGTTGAGGAGACCAGGACAACATAAAGCCAAGTAGGCAAAAACATCTCTAAGTAGAGCATTGTACGCAGATTGCTCGCTTCATGAGAAATGAATATCAGCTGTGCTATGTCAGACAAGTGAGAA
This sequence comes from Pleurodeles waltl, assembly GCF_031143425.1. NCBI lineage: Eukaryota > Metazoa > Chordata > Amphibia > Caudata > Salamandridae > Pleurodeles > Pleurodeles waltl. The sequence continues at coordinate 1,655,756,093 of NC_090445.1, forward strand.
TGGGCAAAATCACAATTTTGTTTTGTTTTGAATTACAAAAACAAGGTGTCATGGTTGTTGTAGTCATTTTAATCTCTATTTGCCAAACTTACAAAAGGTGTAATGTAACCTACATGCTCACAAATTTTCAGTTGTGATGGACCATATATTTACATATCATGGGTCCTGAAATGATATTTTTGTAGGACTACACTTACAGACACCATTATCACATGTGGCATGTGATGGAGATTGGTATATGTGATCTTATATGCAACATTACATATTAACACAGAAAAATCAACATCTGATACTGTGGGGATTGCATGTTAGGGAACTAGGTAGACAACACAATGGTAAAAGCTGAATTGGAAGCAAGCAGGACATAGAGGCATTGTGACAGTTAGTGAAATGTAACATACCAGAATCTACTCCCCCAGGTATTTCTGCAAAGCCTTCGGGATGTAGAGGATCTGCAAGACCTTCTCCTCCCATGAAAACCATTTAATTGGGGTGCTGGGAGGACCACCACCAGTCCTATTGGCCTCCAGGTGTTGCTTGGAGTCCTGGGAATGCACTTTCCCACTCAGGTCATTTTTCCTCTTCCTAATTTCCTCCTTTGTTCGCAGGTTGGTACCTACAGCATTCACTCAGTCTACTATTCTGGACCACATGTCCCTTTTCTGACTAATAGTGGTATGTTAGACTTGAGCTCGAAGCAATTGTGGCTGTACTCTTATAATTTCATCCACCATGCCTGCCAACTCTGAAAAATGTGAAATATCCCCAAAGTATAGTCAATGACAGTGCAACAAAAATACAGAAAGGGATGATAAGAAAATGTGCTGGCAAAGTGTGTGAAAAGTGGTGAAAGGGATAGGGAACAAAAGGCCTGGCTTCGCTCACAAAAATGTTGTGTCCAAATTGCTGTGTTGCAGTGGAAGGGTAAAGGATCATGGTCTGGAATGTGTTCCATTTGTATCCATCCAATGGCCACTGTTATGCTGCTTTGCTGAGCATGTACAGCGACGGCCTACCGCTGCCGGGGAACTGCCACAAGGGGCATGCCAAAGCCCCTGTGTTGTGTGCTCGGCAGGCACCCGTGGCCCTGATGGCAACTGAGTACGAATAGCCAGCATTGCAGTCTACCGCTTTGCAGAATGGACACACTCCATTGACGCAGTTCGCGGTTCAGGTTGCATGCATCGTTATAGAGTAAGCAAAAGATCTCCAACTCAACTGAGTACTTGGTGCCACGGTAGGATGGCGGTATGACCACCAAACTCGTAATCAGTCCCTATGTTTAAAAGAATAGTTACATTTGTTTTAGAGGTGTTTGGTTATTTGTTTTTAATGTTCCAGGATTCTGATTTCTTAAACATTTATTTACAGTGTGTTTGTTGACTTTGTTCTTTTGGAAGTTAGTGCTTTTAGTAACCAGGATGGTGTAATGTTACCTGAAATATGGAGATATAAATAATAAGATTTGTTTTCATGCTTTATTTTAAAATAATTAGGTTTACATTTTAGTCAATGAGTCTATTTTACTTACTTTCCAATGTAGATGATCCTTTTTGTGCATGGTAGCTCCTGGAACTTAAATGTGGATTCCGGTACAGTGTCTTTTTCTTCTAGGCGTAGCGTTTTACTGTCAAGTCTGGGTTTTTTTTGTGCTTATTTTTTAGTGTTTAATTTGTTTATGAGTTCTATTGGTTAATTGTTTTACATTTAACATTACTGATTACTTTTAGTTTGACTTTTTTATAGTTAGTTCCTTAATTGGTGAATGCTAAATAAGTTTCATGTTTAAATGTAACATATATTTGTATATACTAAGGTTATTTACAATTAATATTATATTCCTTTTTAATTAAAGTTTTATGTATACATATGTTTCTTACTTTTATTTTGTGTGTGTTCTATTACTTAAAATCATTGTATATTTAGGCAAGTTGTTTATTTAGGAAATATGACTTTAAATATAATTTTTAATGTTTTATTTTGTGTTTATTTGGTTATTGAAATATTGTAAAAGGTTTATTTGTGTATAGTTATATTTTTTATTTCTAAATGTAATTCTTAGTTTAAAATTATTATTATTTTTATTGTATTTTTTTAATGACATCTCTTGTCATTGATACTGTTGTTTTTGATATTTTGCGTATATTTAATGATTAAATAGCATTTGTTTATCATTTATGTTTGTTTTCGGTATTATGCTAGTTAAGATATTTTAACAGCAACATTTTGTTATTAATATTTTTGTATTTTTTGTTTCTGTGTTGGGTGATATTTTGGAAAGCAACATTATTTTCAAAGTATTGTGGTGAATCGATATTTTGAAGGTTGATATTGTTTCATACAAATATAGTATACCCTCCATAATATAATATCAGCTTCCCTTAATGTTATTCGATGCATTTTGCTGTATACAGTTTATCAGTGGGTTTTAGAGAATAGGAAATATGCATATATTTTACATAAAATATGTGATTTTATATTTATTTTAACATTTTTACAGGTGCACATGATGTTGCCATTTCTTCGTTTTAGTTCTAGACTTTTGCTTGGCAGGTCTGTTTGATGTTGTTTTTGGTACAGGTTTTGTTGCAGTCTTTTGAGAGGGAAAATGTGTTAGTTATGTTGGTCTATTTTTTAATCTAAAATTGTCTTTGGTTATTGTTTTCTTTTCTTTTTTTAATATATTAAAACATTATTTTCAGTTTGATTTTACTTTCCTATGTAATTTACTATCTTTAACTTTAAGGTGGTCCTTTTTGAATTTTGAATAATTTGGTGTCTGTATCTTAATTTGGAGAAACGAACATGGAGCATAGTTTACATTTTTTTATCTTACCATACTTTTATTTATGTAATACTGTGTTAGCTTTCATTTAATGTCAAACGCAATTTGCTTGTAGTAGTTAGCAGATTATTTAAATATTGTAGATTTATTGTAGGTTTGCAATCTGGTAGAGTTACACTGTCCTGCTGTAGTAACTTTTAAGAAGTATTTTCTTGTGCACTATCGTGGCTTTTTTATACAGTATGTTAATTGGAATAGTGTTTATCTTTGTTAATTGCTTTTATGTTTAATTTGATTGTTTACCGGTATTGTTATTAATTTAATGAATATGAATATTTTGCCATATTTTGTATGCTTGTATAAATATATTGCAACCATGTGTTACATTTAGATTTTGTTTATTTTCCATTGTTGAAAATTATTTTTTTTGTAATTGTTAGTTTTACTGTGTATGTGATATCCATTATTTCCCTATTTTTGTGTACAACATTGCTATAATTTAGATATATCTCCATAATATTATTGTCATCACTATCTATGTCTTTACTGTTGAAGCATAGAGTTGTGTAATTTACGTTTTCAATATTTTTTGGTGATATTTGTGAGTTTATATTGGTATTGTTTTTCTCAATAGTACACAATACAATAATTACATTTTGCAAAATATTCTATACTCTTACGAATCATGACCTGGGAATTAATATAATCAATCAAAATGTGGGTAAGATAGAGAGTTAGCTAAGATACAAATAGGGTGCCTGACATTGAGATGTTGATGTATAGACTAAATAGGTGACTAAAGACAATGAAGAATCTTCAAAGGTCCAGGATGAGGTTACTACAAAACTTTCAAGGAAAGCAAAAATGACTAGTCACTGACTGCACTCCACTAGTTAGAAGTTAGAATTAAAACCCCCCATATATCCATCCACCCTCTGGCGAGTGTGTCCCAGAAGCCTGACATGAGTACACCAGAAGTCTGCTGCTTGGCACCCACACAGTTGTGACTATTTAATAGGTGGTGTGCAAGCAAAACCTGCAGTTTTAGGGGATGCTGTCATGTGGTGACATAATAGAATTGAGAGACAGGGAAAGCCTGAGAATGGGTAAACATGTGCAGTGGAGGAAGGTGAGGCCCACACCTGGACAGACAAGTGTGCCTGATGTAAGAAAGCTGATGCACTGATCTGGTCTCTAGACTGTACCCTTGCACCCCACGTACCTTGGTAGAAACATACTTAACCTTTGAATATGTTTACACCCATGAGTAAAATGCATCTGAATTCCTAAGCACCACAATATCATTATTTAATACACTTTACATACTTTGGATGTGATATATGTACAGAGCATGAGACTATAACATACATGTTTTCACATTCAACTAGAAGTGGAAAGATAAGGGAAAGACCCAAGTGACTCAGCACACTTAAGGGATTCTAATGCTTTTCATCTAATGCCTGATGTTTGTCTCAGATAGTTTAAGGCACTGTGATGGGCCTAGGTGCAAGAACAACAGTGACAACGAAGCTATCACTGTAAATCAGGATGAAAGAGAGTTCACAAAGAAAATTAAGTACACAAATACAATGTACTAGGAACTGCATCAGAAAATGTAATGCCTAAAAGGTTTTCTCAGCTTTTGGTTCTGCTACAATACTTTCCAGATGAAAATGAGCCCTTGTGCTGTGAAAAGATTTCCAAGCTCTTATTGCCCTTGTGAGGAATTTGGTGAAACAACAGTGATGTTCCCTGTACAGGAGGGCATTTACTTCAGGACAGGACTTCTGCAGAGTGACTCTGAGCACCCCTTGCCCCATTTACTTGATGTCCGTGACTTCAAAGCACTCTGTAGCTTTTTAAACTGTGGTACCCCTGGGCAACCACTTTGAATGTCACCCAGAGTGTGCCCATATCTGGAAACGAAACCATGTTTATTTTTCAGTATTCTCGGACTTCCTGGCACAATTAATTCTGCAGTATGCTATGCATTCCTGGTATGTCTAGCTACAACAGCACTGGAGCATGATCCTACAAAGTATGTTTAAGGTAATCAACCTCGGCAACCCATGTACTGGCTCTGGCAGATGCCAGCCAAAAGCCCAACCTGGACCCCATATTATGAACCAAGCATTTAAATGTACCTCCTCCTGATGAGGCATGCCTTGAGCGCTATAGGTCCATCAGTGCATGATCTGAAATAATCTGGTGAAGGGCTTTGGAGGCCTCCAGCAGGTGTTTCTTTGCGACATATAATCTATCCATACCCATGTTGAGAATAGTGTTGAAATACCCATAGCAATGATCTAGGGGAGGTGTGTAGTTAGCATTGTGGACCAAAGGGACATCAAGAAGTGGGGATTATCTTTATTAGGACTATGGATGTTTACCAAGGTGATGTGGTGCCCCTCTAAGACTGCCTGTACTATAAGATAGCAGCCCTCAACATCTGAAATTGTACATAGGTTTTGGAACCTCATCCCTTTTTCATCAGGATTACCACTCCTCTGGTGTATGAGTAGTATGAGGTGATGTGTTGGGAGGCCCACTTAGGCCCTCATTATGAGTTTGGCGGACGGCAGAGGCCACCCACCAAACTCTTTGCGACAGAAAACAGCCACTCCGGTTTTCCACCTGCTGGGCCTATTATGAGTTTCCCGCTGGGCCAGCGGGTGGAAACTCACCAGCACATTTACGCCGGCTCACAATCAAGCCGGTGGCAATGTGGTGGTGCGTTGGGTGTGACAGCACCCGTCGCACTTTTGAAAAGCATGATGGGCTGTCCATGGGGGCCCCTACACTGCCCATGCTATGTGGTACTTTTTTTAAATTGCATTTTACCCCTTCACATCCAACCACCTACCGCACCCCCCTGTGCCACACCCGCCCCACGTGAGGGCAGCGAGCCGCAAATGCTCTACACCCTCTCCTCACGGGGCTCGGCTGCGGGAAGTTCTCTGAGTCCGCAAAGCAGCAGTGCTCCACTCACCACATGCACCGGCTTGTGTGACAACTGAGTGTTTTTTAAGTTTTTATAGTCAAGGCCAGCAGAGCCTTTCACTATTTTCTCTGCTAATCCTTGCCTTCAGTCCAACCTACAAATAATACACGAATAGATTCTTCTCCAGTTCTTTGTTATTAAGCATATGTTCGGTTCCCTTTGATGTCTGATTGTATATCTTCCTAGTAATTTGCTGGCCACTTAAATATCTGTTAAATATAGAAACTGTCTGAAGTATGAGAAGTTCGGCTAGGATGGCTGGAGCAACATTCTGTTCTGTCGGCTTATCTGCCTCACCCTTTACAGCACCAACTAACACATTCTCTGACGCTCAACAGAAAATCAATTTACTAAAAGGAATTTGGATGTTTTGGAGCCCCAATTCACAAAATACGCAAAAGAATACTCCAGTAGTACGCCTTCCCATACGAATATATGCTGTTGTGAATTAAGGCCATTAACATCTTAATTTGAAAGAGTGCAATAGACCACTGTCAAAAACCAGAGCGGTCCCCTCTGCTCTTTTCTGTACTCTCTCGCCACACTTAGGAGCATGATTAATAGTGGTACAGTCAGAAGGATGTGATGCTGCCAGAAATCAGGTTACACTCATTGCACAATTAAGGGTGAACAGGCAACCACCATTTCTAACAGTTTCATTTCTCTACCTCACTGCCTTCTAAATCATAGTGCCTCACACAGAAAATGCTTATAAGGTGCCAGACGTGCAGGTAACAAACTCCCATGTCAGGGCCATTTTAAGTATCAGTCCAGGGTTGCTGAAGCCCCGCCATAGGAAATATCCATCTGGCAGCTAGGACACTAGAAAATAGCGAAGGCAGGTTTTGGGGGCTGGTGTGCAACCATTTCTGCCCACGAGAGTCCACTATGTAAATTATGGGTTATTGTTTTTGAATGTCCAGAAAACGACCCTGATAGGTGCTATGTTTGGAGACACGTCAGATGAAGTTTAAAAGTGGGTTTGATATTCTATGCCTGTTTAATAAATACATTCACGACATGCAGAGTATAACCAGATGTCACATCTCCTGACTTGCTGTGCCGGATGTGTAAACAGAAAACTGAGGGAATAACCAAGATTTATATTCTTCGAGGGTTAAATTGTTGTCTCTTTGTCCCAAATGGTAGCATCAGAATTGAAAGCACTAGTACACCTGCAGTGTTGAAATCTGGGTCATCGTATGCATTATGAGGCTTCATGAATAAAGCATGCATAATGAGTGGTACTTTGAGTCTATTTCAGTATTACATTTTGATACTTTAAGTGTAAAGGTTTTTTTTTTCTTTCTTTTTTATTTTGCATTTTGAGTATCAGTTCTTGAACTGAGAAGCGTGGTTTCAAAATAGGGGTTGGTCCAGTTCTAGTACCCAGCTCATCTATTTGACTTCTTCTCAGGCAAGAAAGGCATATTCAGTCCTCTGGATGTAGTTTAATTCCCACCAGGATTGGCGCGTGCTGTTTGAAGGATGAGCTTTGTGAACCGGAAGAAGTGGTGTGAGAAACGGTAGAAGTGGTGACCTCAGAAGAAGAAGGTAATGATAGAGAACTCGAGTTCGAGAAAGAGACACTGAAAAGACGTGCGTTAAACGCAAGGTAGTTTGGATGAGAGAGAGGTGGAGAGGTGACGTAGGGATGGGACGGTGAAATAAATCGAGGTGAGGAAGAGAGAGAAAAAGACCAGTGTGGTAGAGAGATGCGGTCTTGAGAGAGACGGGAGGTAGATCGAGAAATGAGACAAACAGGTTAAGTACACAGTGATGAGGTAGAAAAGGGCTCGGTGAGAAGTAGACAGAGGTAAGGAATATGGAAAAGGAATGAGAGAGGTGGTGAGGTAAAAAGAGAGATGAGGTTGAAAGAAAGGTGCGGTTGAGGGAGGAGAAAGGGGTCAGGTAGAAAAAAGCTGAGGTGGAGAGAATGGGTGGGGGAGCATTGCAGAGGTAGGCTCTGGGAGAGTTAAGGCCGTGAGAGAGAGGTAGGGGGAGGTGGGGCAGAGAGAGTTGTAATGAGAGAGAGGCGGTGAAGACAGGTGAGGTATTGAGAGTTGCGATAGAACAGGTTAGTACATAAAGATGTAGAGATTAGAAGAAAGAGTATTACAATGAGAGGGGTGATAGATATACTTTATTCGGTTACAAAATAGCGAATACATGAAAGTCAGAAAACACATTTTAACGTTTCATCAACTTCGCTAAACGTATTAAAATACATTGCATAATATCTTCAAGCACAGTGTGACCTCAGTCGGAGAACACAGAATTTCTGGGTCTTACAGCACTCTTTAGAAACAAACATAGTGCCAAGTAGTACAAGTCTCATTTAGCAACAGTAGGCACATCATCGCTGGTCTCACCGGGGTGATTGTTTTCTCATTTAAAAGAAAAGTGTCGATAAAAACGGCAAATCGAAGCACAATGCAGAACTGAAGTCGCACACACAAGGAATACAAACCGCCGTATTTGCCCACCCTTGGGGAAGAGCAGCTGGTGATGAATCACATTCAGCCGGAACCGTGTGATAAGAATTGATGTGCGTCAGACATAGCAAGCAAAAGATAAGGTTCAACTGACAAGTAGTGTTTAAAGGGATATAAGATCTTACTATTGACTTTAAAAGGACAGATGAATCCCTCACATCCCCTTTATGTGATAAACAAAAAGCATGTCTGACCCAAGCTACATAATGCCCTCTGGCGGAAAAAAAACAGATCCAACCTTAAACAAGCATTTGCAATGCAATGGGTCTCACATTTGCTCGACTTAGGGCTATTAGGGTTGTAAACTCCTAACCGGACTTTTCTTGCCGCATAAACTGAAAATGAAAAGTAAAACAGTTTAACATAAGTGAGCCGACGGCCACCATGAGCGTGAAGGAGACACCCAAAAGGAAACAGAAGTTTGCTCGAAGTCAAACGTATTGGCAGAGTGCAATTATCCATGTAACAGGGAGGGTCGATGTCAAACAAAGCGCTTGACTAGCGCCCAGCGAGATCGCGGCTTGTAGAAAATAAAAATAAAAAGTAGTCCAGCAGCCATGCGGAAAACACAGAGCCCTGTATGTTTTCGGTTGTTTACCAATGCTCTCGAGGAGGGCTAAACACCGTAAAAGGCATAACGTATGCATGCCTTTGACTAATGAAATCAAGTGAATTTTAAAAGGCAAGCCACCAATCAAACTGATGGGCGTGGCATGGGTGTGGTTAAGAGAGATTACAACAGGTGTCAGAGCGCTTGTGCGCTCGACCCTAAAAACTTGTCTCAACATGTCTGAGCCATGGGATCCGAGAAACATGATCAAGGCATAGACAGTCTTTTACAATCAGTCAGTTGAGCTGCAACTCCAGTTTTAACTAGACAGTCAATAAAAGCAACAGTGGTCTCAATTGAATAACATCTGACACAATACCTAGCCCTGGTTCTTCATGGACAATAAAAGTGGCAGCATGACGTGAGAGGTAGAATAAATATTCCACGAACATACTTCCCATGATTTGAAAAGTAGAGTAGTTAACATAAGCCCAGATGTCGCTTCCATAAGCAGCTATAGTCACACATTTGAATTAATAGATCTCAAGCATCGCAGCTACACATTTGTAGCCTAGCCTTGCAGCAAAATCGAAAACTGAGGCGTCACTCCTTGCAAAAGCGTGTCTCCTGGCTCTAAAGCGAGGTGTCCAACTTACAGGTTGATCAAACAGGATGCCTAGATATGAAAAGGTGTTCACCTTACTGATGACACTTCCCCTGGTGAAATGAGGTCTGCTTCTAGTGGTCTTAAATCCTGTTATCTTGGTGTGAGACTTAATAGCATTGATACTTAAGTCTAGTTAACAAACATGTTTAGCAAACAGAGAAGACCTTGTGCAGATCTAGAGACCAAAACAGTGTCATCAGCATAAAGTGAATCCGGGATAGGCCGTCCTTCCACCAGGAGCAATTCACACCCCCCAGTTACCAAAACCTGCTCCAATTTGTTCACATAAATCCTTGTCTAACCCCTTGCTCACCCGAATCACTGTACCTGACTGCAGCAATCAGATTCAGGTGTAAGTCACAGAATAAAACAAAATCCAAAAGGATGGCCCACAACTTGTCCCTGTTTACCCGAACGAAAGAACAACTCAGGTCCATGAACACTAGATGTAATGCTCCTGATCGAGCCACAGTATATTTATACATAATGGGGTACAAATTAAGGCATTGATCTACTGCCCCTCTACCAGGACCCAAACCCTACTGAACATCAGAAAGAACTTGATGGTCTCTGGCCCAGGACATCAACCTTGAAAAAAACATTCTCCTCATCACTTTAACAGTCAAGTCTATCAGCGAGATTGGCAATTAAGATTGAGGGTCATCTCTAGTGCCCTTTTTGAACATAGGTATGATTGCCGACTCTGGTGAAGAAGTTGGAAGATTGTGTCAAAGAGCAACATTACTATAATGGCAAAAAAGTGGAGCCACAGTGAAATATTGGAAATAAAATAATTCCAAAAGGATTTTATCTGGGCAATGGCTTTGTTACTCGGCATCCTAGTGAATGCATTCCTTTCGTACTACAAGCAAGTAACAAAGAGGGCAAGGACATGGCATCCGCAGATATAGAGGTTGGGGCATCATAAATTTCCTCAAAATGCCTAGGCCATACATCCAGAGGGCTGTGCTGTGATAACAAGGAGCCAGGGACAGAACTGAAGAAAGGACAATTTACAATCTCCCAGAACTTCGTTCCATTTCTATAGTTACAAGCACCTCACAGGTTTTCCAAGGCCTTCTGCTTCAAGTGCGTTTTCCTCTAGTGTGAATGGCAGATTTATAGAGAGCACATCAGGAGTCTACCTTAGGTCCAATCCTAGGAGTCTCATTGAGAGCTGCCATTTGCTTCTGATGAGCTTTCGAGCACAAACCATTTATGAGGTGCCAAAAAAAGTTAAGACACACTTCACAAACTTACAGATGTCTAAAGGCATTAATAATAAACTCATCTGAAGATCCATTATCAGGACAAATAACAAAAGCTCCATGACAAGCTCAGACCATATTAAGATGAAAATTATCTGGATTGATGCTCTTCCATCTATGTCTGTGGCCTTCATCAAAAGTAAACTCCAGCTTTTGTGACAAATATTAGAATGGGGCTGTGGAAAAGGCCAGGAAAAAGGGGCAGTCAAAGGATTATGATAGCTCCGTGAATCCTAGAGGGAATTTTATTTAAGTATGGTGGAAGCCAAAATAGAAGGTGAAAAAATAAAATCAATCACTGTAGATGCCCCTTTCCTAGTAAATGTGGGAGTTGCTATGATAGATATAGGATCAACAATACCTTTACCAGTCAAGGCGAGGAATGATGAAAATGCAAATCAACAGGTATGAATGAACCATCTATGTCATTATCCATCACAGGGCAACTTCGATGTAGTTAAAATCACCCATGAGTAAGACTGGAATAAACCCAGAAACAGAATTGGAATGCCTGTCAGTAAGGCTATGTAAAGAAGTAGCATGGTCTTCTGTGAGCAGGGCACTGTTATCATAGAAAATGTTAATGACCAAATGCTTGCTCATGTTAGTAAATATCAATGGTACAGAAAACGAGTTAGGTGAACCAGTGCAATTTAAGCCTGGAGCAACTAAGACATAGAGACTATCTTTAGCCCTTTCGAGATTGGGAACTGCAAACTGGAACAAAAAAAGCTACAATAACCATCTATTATAGGCTGTTTTTGACTTCTCATGTCTCTTGCAAACAGATTATCTTATATCTCTTTAGTGTGACAGCCAAACAATGTCATCCTTCTTAACCCTCAAGCCCTGCTATGTTCCAACACAGAGGGCCTGATTAAGAGTTTTGTGGACGGTTTTACCTGTCCGTCAAACTTCTGAAGGGGAGGTTGCCGCCATAGTGACCCTACAACATTGTCAAAGGCAATGCTGTCGGATGCAGGGTGCACCAGCACTGCCCATACCAAGTGTACGGGCAGTGCAGGACCCCCTCTGGAGCTCCCTGCACCCGTTCTCCGTCTGCCTTTTCATGGCAGTGTCACCACCATGAAATCATTGGCAGAGAACGAAGTCATAATTCCGTGGGAAGTGCTGCTTGCAGGACTGCCCTGGCGGATTAGGGCCTCCAGACCGCCGGGACGACTAATCCTGGTGGTGCTGGCGGTCCGACTGCAGCAGGCCCACCACAGACATGATGTTGCATTCGGACCACTGCATTTGGCAACAGTCCTTCCACCACCGCGAGTATGGCGATCAAGAGATAGCCAGACTCGTAATGACCACCAGAATGTACATGGTAGAGAGAGAAGCATCCTTAGATCTCAATTCACGTCTAACAAATTGTTGATAAGTGAGAGCAGACAGCTGGCAGTTAATCATTACCTTCTAAGTTGTTAAACAGTTCAAATATATTACTAATAGGTATTTTGAAGGAGTCCACACAAGAACAGGAGTAAAGTAGAAGAGCTGAGGAGAAGTAAAGAGCAGGACATGAAACAGAAAAATTATTTGTAACTCAATTTCCACTGACTGCCAGAAAGTGTGAGGGTTAAGTTTCACAATGATGATCATGCTCACACCGTTTCTATGAAGTGTGCAAACTCAGCTGTCAAATTAAATCTGTTTTTTATCTCATTGTCATTATGGTGGGACCTCTGAGATTTTGATATCCTCCATCAGAATGGTGATGTCTCTCTCAAGGCATTTCTCCAGGATGGCCTGGAATCTATTATAAAACAGTTATTTTTCCTCTTCTTTGCTGTTATTTGGGAGTACATAGCACTGAATAACATTCATGTTGATCCTCTTTTTCTTTGTGCGGAAGTTTGCTGTGACGACTGAGGGACCTTGTCCTTGCCATCCAATCAAAGATCCATTGGCTGCTGGCATTAGCATCCGTGCTACTCCCTGAGAATGTGAGGTGTTCCCTTTCTTGTGTCCAGTAGCATTCCTGCTGTAGCCTGTCTTTTCTGCCTGGACTGTGTCCACCTGGTCTTGCTGATGTCAAGGAGGGCAAGGTTGTATTTTTTGATCTCCTCTGTTACTTGAGCTGTCTTGACTGTCTTGTACATGTTCCTAATGTTCCACTTCCCAGTGGTGATAGTCTTAGTCGAAAGCTGGTGAATCGGCTTTGTGGCTTTCAGGGATCTCAGGCTTTCACGACAAGGCTTCACCTGTCTCCCTAAGGCTGAGATTTCTTTTGGTTGATATGTATGTAGACAGGATTTTCTTTTTACATTGTGCGGTAGCTAGCCCAAAGCATAAGCCTCCACCTTAAATAGCTGGGCTTGGGACTAGTCATGGCAAAGTTCAAGACTGGAAGCGACATCACTGGGTACAAAGAAGTCATGGGCAACCCTGGCCTTGACAACATGAATGAGAATGGTGAAAGACTAGCAGATGTCTGTGCCCTGAACGGTCTCGTGACAGGCAGTAGTATCTTTCCACAAAATAGAATGCACAAGGCAACGTGGGTGTCACCAGACCATCCAACAGAAAGTCAGATCTACTGGGTCTGCACTACCTAGTCAATCCTGTGGGCCCATGCAGGATATGAGAGTGATGTGAATGGTGGACATGGTGTCAGACCATCACCTTGTCATGGCCAGGCTAAAGCTGAAGAAAGCATGGAAGGAACAGACATACCAACGCCAGCAGTATATCTCAGCCCTCCTAAAAAATGCACAGAAATAGAGTGAGTACCCTCAGTAACAAGCTTCAAGTCCTTCAAGAACTAGGGGACGCCCTAGACCCAGTAGAAAGTCAATGGCGGAAGATCAAAGAATCAATCTGCCAGGAGGTACTAGATCCCAAGAAACACCAGCATAGACAAACCTCCACTGAGACTCTCCATAGAATCCAAGAGAGAAAGGAAAAAAAAGCTGCAGTCAACACCAGACGAAAAGAGTAGAAAAAGCAAAAGCTCAAAGTGAATACCCCAAAACCAACCAGAAAGCAAAGTGAGGCTTAAGAGCAGACAAGTGAAGATTCAATTATGGTCTTGCCGCAGGAGACCAGAAAGCCCAGGAAGCAGCAAGCCATGGAACCCTGAAAGAACTCTACATCATAACAAGGACATTTTCTGTCAGATACAGCAAGCCAGAATGACCTGTTAAAGAAAAAGTTGGGAAGACAATCTAGGGTAACAAAGGCCAGCAATAAATATGGGTGGAGCACTTTGAAGAATTGCTGAACCAGCCCATGCTGCCGGCTCCACCAGACATACAGCCAGCTGACAAGGACTTGCCAATTGACTGTAGCAGACCAACCAAGGAAGGCATACGGCAAGCCATCAAACATCTGAGAAATGGGAAGGCAGCAGGACCTGACAACATTCCTGCAGAGGCACTGAAGGCAGACATTGAAACATCAGTAGACATTCTCTACCCTATACTTGGAAGAATCTGGGAAGAGGAAATGGTGCCACCAAGAAAGGAGTAACCTGAGTAACTGCACAAACTACAGAGGGGAAATTTTTCTATCAACCCAAGGCAAGCGGAAACAAGTCGATGCTCAGTTGCAAGACCAGCAAGATGGCTTCCACAATGATAGATTCTGCACAGACCAACTTGTGCATCATCACTGAGGAGTCCATGGAATGGAACTCCCCACACTATGTCAACTTCATTGACTATGAGAAAGCATTCAACAGGGTGGACAGAGATACCCTGTGGAAACTTCTCTATCACTGCTGCATGCCAGATTCATTTATAAGAATTGTCAGGACCTCTTACAAAGGAAAACCCTGCAAGATAGTCCATGGAGCATAACTCTTGGAAGCCTTCCGAATGAGGACCGGATCATGCCACTTTAATCTTCCTGCTGGCTATGAACTGGATTATGAAGACACCCACATCTAGAAAAGAAATGGGATCCAGTGGACATCTTGGACACAAATCCATGACCTGGAATTTGAGACAACCTAGCCCTTTTCTCCCCTATCCATCTGCAGATGCAAAAGAAAACCAACAACGGGGCAGCCACAATACTACAACTTGGCCTCAACATCAATAGGGGAAAAACCAAGATCCTGAAGGCTAACATGGCCAACACAACTGCAGTCACTCTTGCACGTGATGCACTGGAAGAGTTTAAGACCTTCACCCACCTGGGCTGTATCACAGACAAGCAGGGAGGATCAGATATTGATATCAAGGCAAGAAGTTCCAAAGTAAAGGGTGCCTTTATTTAGATAAAGAAGGTCTTGAGCTCCAAGGACTTAACACTGCAAACCAAGATTAGGCCTTTTAACATCAATGTAAAATTGGTCCTTATGTATGGAGCAGTAACTTGGAGGACATCAGTGACCACCACCAACAAAGTCCAGACCTTCACCATCACCTGTCTGACGAAAATCCTCCCAATCTGCGGGACAAACCTATCAGCAAGCACAACCTATGCAAGCAAACATTTTAACTCCCTGCTTCAGAAAAAAACATGAAAAGACACAGGAGCTGGACAGGTTGCACCCTCTGCAAGCCTGCTTGAAACACCAATAGGCAAGCCCTGACCTAGAACCCTCAAGGGAAAATGGAAAATATGAAGGCCAAGAAACACCTTGCACAGAGGCAGGGGCAACTCCTTCTCAATGGAAAAGCAGTGTTGTCCCCCTGGCTAAGCCAGGAGATGAAAGATGAAATGATATTTAATTATTGTTTTATCTTTCATCTGCTGGCTCAGCCAGCAGCGTGTTCAGGATGGGGCAGGGCTGGGCCATGGGAAGTGGGAGGGAGGAGGAGTGGAATGTACTAAGTGCGCAATGTTGTTTGGCCATTCATCTTAGGTCAGCCAAACACACATGCACACTTAGGTTTCTCCAGCCCAGTTGTGCTACACAGCCAGGCAGGAGAAACTGCACAGACCCAAGGGTTGTGTCTGAACTGCAGTCCAAGCCTCTTAGACCATCCCAATCCTGGGGCTGCTTTCATGCTAGGTTTAGCATGAAAGCAGGTGCCAGGATTGCTGCCGAGCCTGTGCTGGTGTCCCAGCAGGTGCTGGGACAACACAAGAAGACCAGAGGAGCAACGTGGCAGGAGGCGGCGGCGGTGACAGCAAAAGGTACAGGTTTGTTTTTTTAATTTATCCCCCGTTTCCGTCCCCCGCTCCTGCCTTTGATATTTGCAGCAAAGGCCTTAAGGCTGACTGCAAGGAAATGGGTTACACCTAGAGTCAGATTGAAAGAAAAGCCTAGGACAAAGATGGTTGGAGAGTCCTGGTCTATATGACCTTTATAATCACTTTGCTCAGAAAAGTAGGACCTCTTGTCAGTTTCTCACTTGGTCCATTCCTTAAAAGTTTCTACAGGTGTTTTTGCACACCTGCTTTGAACTTCTTATGAATAACCCATTGAATTGAGAACCTTGGTGTGTCTACCTTCCCTTTGTGTTGCTCTTTCACCTTCGATAGCCCTACCAGAATTCAGCATTGGCCCGATTCTACCTGCACCTTGACCTGCTTCATGAATACTTTGTTTGTGTGAGTGTGTGTGTCATGTGCACTCAATTTCAAAGCTGGAACATCGCCTTTGGTGCTCTCAAAGTCCCCACACATTTCATACTGCCAGATCTCCTAATTTTCATCAGCCTTTGTTATACTATCTTCTAAACTGTGTCTTTCCTCTCCTCCTGACTGCTCCCCCCTCTTCTCTAATCCTTCAACCAAGCTAGACCTAACAACAAGTAAGACATTCTACCTATAGATACCAAAAAGGATCTTTTTCTCTCTTCAAGTTTTGCAGTATATGAGGATAGGCCTAAAGCATTGATTTTTAAATAAGGACCCCCCCATCCACCAACTTGTTGGTATTTTTTGCCTTATGGTTCCCTGGGGATGATGATCCTGACAGGTTTAAGGAGGGCAGGGTAGTAATCTGCCAAGGCAGAGCTGCATGCAGCACTGCCCTGCAGATTGCAACCTCGTTCTCCATCAGCCTGTTCATGGCGGTTACACCACCATGAAAACGCTGGTGGAGAACAGGTGAATGTGGCCACAGGAGGGCCCCTGCACTGCCCATGCACCTGGAATGGGCAGTGCAGGGGCACCCCTGCCAAGTACCATCGCAATGTTCATTGTCTTCTGTCTGTTGGAGTGTATCCTTTAAAATGTTACCTTAAGACTTGGAAATTTTTTCTGTAGTAAAAATCAGGTCAAATCATGAGAATGGATCTGAAGACCCATTACAGAGCTTCAATACCCTAGATTCAAATGCTTGGTGATTCAAGTACGGCTATAAGGAAATGCTACAACTAGTTGAAAATACCTTTCTGTAGGTGCATTTCAAAGCGGGCAATGCCATGTACACATTGATCCTGCTCTTTGACCCTCCACTGGAGGCCTGAAAAAATAAGAGTTTAAAAAGATAGAATCAATGCCATAACAGTGATTTTCCTCAGGGATATATGTGACTGGATCCAATATACACGAGTTAACCAACAGTCTCTAAATTCTCCCCAAACGTCAGAAATTAACTAGGATTTTTTTCCACTTGGCCTCCTAGAATTTCCATGCTCAAGAAGCAAGCTCTACAAGAGGCGACTGGGACCTGAAGGACACCACCAGGAAGAGATGAAGGACAACATAGAACAACCTTTCTGGTACTTCCTGATTCAGCGAGATCCAGCTAGTGAAACTTCTCCTTTTCAGGCTTAAACTGAGAAGCCCTGGGTCAATATTTGATTGCAAAGGGTTGTAGTCTTGAATACTGAGCAGGGTGATAAGTGCACTAAACCAAAAATATAACCTACTGGTAAAACATTTACGACCTTCTATCCTAGTGACCAGGCACAATGTTACATGGTGGTCACTAGGAATGAAGACAGGAGCAGTATTATAGTGAAGCAAATTGTGGTTGAGGATTGGTCAACAGGCCTACGACCAGTGTTCCCTGCAGGGTGCTCGTGTGTGCTCACGCACCCTACCTTCCTCCAGTGCTCAGACACTACTGTGAAGCATGCACATCATTACCACATCACTGCATGCATCATGTTGGAGCAGGACAAGCAGCTGCAGTTTCATGGGAGGAATGTGCAGAGGATCCAATCATTGTGGAAGAAGCACAGTAGAAGAGGACACTACAAAGTTGCAACAGTTTAGTGTACTGGTAAAAGAAGATGTCTGATGGAAACTGTCATATTTCCCTTGCAGCACTGAATTCAATTCTGGTTGAACTTGCATTTTTGTGCAAGCTGTTTCAGAAAAGCTCATCGACACTGTTGAAGCCGTGCAGTATGGAAGAGCAAAAATTGGCCAAATCAATGAACAATACTGGGTGACACTGTCTTTTGGAGAAACACTGCAAGAAATCTCATAGCTTTGTATGGAGAAGACCAAGAGTGTGGCAGTAAGCCAATTTTGTCTTTCTTTATACTTATTTGTGAGGACATGCAAAAGGAAGCACCCTGAAGATGAATTAAAGGAATGGACAAACTTCTATTTCCCTACAGTGGCAACACAGTCACAGTTTGGTTTTGGGACTGAGAATTTGCAAATACTTGTTGAAAAGTATTGGAAGGTCTTGGTCCTGGGCAACTGTGAAACATCTGATGATGTGGTCAGCAATACAGACATTATAAGTATGTGGTGTAAGAACATGTAAAAGACGGGTTGTTTGGGACCTTTCAAGACACTGTGTATTTTCACCCTGTGGAAAGCTGCACAGTATAATATCTTATCTCTGCTTGTTGATGTATGTGCAACTTTTCAGGCTTCAAGTGCATACTGTGAACAAGGATTCAGCCTCCTGTACTCAATCAAGTCCAAATTAAGAAACATAATAGAGGAGAATCAGCTACATATGCTGATGAGGACAAAGCTCTACCTCTTAAATGGGAAAGTTGACAAAGATCAAGTTTGTCAGCACTGGAAGAATGGCAAGGACGGGCAGGGGAAGTAAACATATTGTGCATCTAGTGTTGGCATCTGACTTGTCTGAACTCCACCCCAGTACATCCCACAGTCCATGTGGGGCTTGGGTATGAACATTTCCTATTCTGACTCATAGGACAGGCATCATGACATTTATCAGTAGTATGTGCAGCAAACTGTAAATGGTATGTAATTGAACAACTTGAGCTGTGTAATTTTGATGTACACAACCCTCAACAGCACTCTAATTGAGAGCTGTTAGTAAAATCTTATAATGGTTCAGCCTTCTGAATCCTGTCGTTTTATCTAACTGGGGAGTAGGTGCTACTTAACAGGTCATGTCCTAAAGGTGTACCATTATATAATAAATCTGCCTAAGAGCCAATCTATATCTTGGTGGTTTGAATATTCCATTGCAATGGCGACAGATTATACATACCGGCAAAATAAAGGTGTCCCCGCCTGATTTCAAAATAGGTGGACTTGACGTTTAACCATGGCAGAGACTACTCTTTCTCTGCCGTCAATAAACACCTGTGGAGTAAGGGCCGTTGGACGCAAGCCTCTAATTCTACCAAGCTAATTTAGATGGCAGAATTAGAGGTTAGGATTTACTGCCTGTCACTGATATGAAAACCCTGGCGATAAGGGGCCGTGAACACTACTGAATGCTCTCCTTCCCATAGGAGAGAACTCTCATGTGAAGGGAGCATTTTCTCTAATATTTTCAACATTTTAGGATTTTCTTTTTGAAAATAAAAATAAAAATGAAATCAGTTTGGTGCCGGGCTCCGTCATGGTGACAGATCCCTGCAGCAAACTGTAAATAGCATTGACAGGAACTGCCATATTTGCGCTCTCAAAATTATATGTCCACACACTTCAGAACTTGGTGCGCCCTTTACTTCCAAAAATAGTGGAGTTTTTTGCATTTTTCACATGCACATAACGTTTTTGCTGCACACTTAGTTGAATGATCTCATCTACAAAAGTTCTCTTGTCAACTTGTAGTGGCAACAATTTTTGCATATGTCCAATCTAAATATCCTTTATGTAGAATGAATGACCACATAAATGTTTGCCATTTTCATTTGCATAATTCAAAGTCAAAAACGTACCCATTCTCACTTTTGTTGAATTTATGACTTAGGGCTGGATTTTGAGTTTGGTGGACTGGTTCTTCCATAGGATATAATTAAGACTCCCTGTTTTACACTTTTTACTGATTTTTACAGAGAAATACAGACAGAAAACAAAGTGTTTCCTGTCTGTTTTTATTTTTTTTAAAGGAAAAAATGCAGAAAATGTTGTCTTCTTTTGAGTGACTTTCCGTACTGTTTTCATCAGTTTCAAGTCAATCGCTGGGCAGATAGATTGCATGGAGTGTTAAAAACCAGATGCGATTTGCTTACATAGCAACATATGTGAACATACATTTGTAGTATAATGCTAATATTTACCTGCTGGTGTACTGTTATGTTAAATTTAGCTGCCTAATTTTCTAAAAAACAACAGGCATCAAAGAATAGGCACACTTTTTTGTTGAATAAATGTGGAAACATACCATTTTACCCCTTTCATTTATTCACAGAATTCAAAATAAATATGAATAAATACTGATAGAATTGCCAAAAATAAATATGGATAAATACAGACTGAAATGTTAAAAAAAAAAATACTATAAAACTGGGAGCCCTAGATATAATGCACTTGTAATAAGGCAGACAAGATATACGTTCCATTAGCGATGGAGTAGCCCATCTGCCAAACTCTAAATTAGAGCCTTAGGGTCGAAAGACCACGGAGGCCATTCTGGCTTTCCCGCTGGGCTGGCGGGCGACCGCCAGAAGGCCGCCCACCAGCCCAGCGGGAAACCCCTTCCCACGAGGAAGCCGGCTCCGAATGGAGCTGGCGGAGTGGGAAGGTGCAACGGGTGCAGTTGCACCCGTCACAAATTTCAGTGTCTGCCCCACGACACCCCATACCGCCATCCTGTTCCTGGCGGGCGAACCGCCAGGAACAGGATGGCGGTATGGGGTGTCGGAATCCCCATGGCGGCGCAGCAAGCTGCGCCGCCATGGAGGATTCCTGAGGGCAGCGGAAAACTGGCGGGAGACCGCCGGTTTTCCCTTTCTGACCGCGGCCAAACCGCCGCGGTCAGAATGCCCTTGAGAGCACCACCAGCCTGTTGGCGGTGCTCTCGTGGTCGTTCACCCTGGCGGTCAATGACCGCCAGGGTCAGAATGACCCCCTTAGTCTGTAATTAGGTTTTGGGAAGTCAAGGAGAACCAGGAGTTTCTACCTATGGGGGCCAGTAGGGGACAGAAAAAGGATACGATAAGATAAGGAGATGAATACAGGGAAGACTTCAGTTTTGATAAGTTGAGCATGCAAGAGGACAGTGCCATCCTGAGGCAGAAGGTTAAACAGCAATTGTAAATTTGGGTAAGTACAAGAGGAGTTAAAGATAGAAAGGAGAAAGTTTGGCTTTATCAGCACATATATGTCAAAAGAAGCTGGAGCAACTGATACTTGCACTCAATGAGGACCAGTTAAGAAGCAGACTTAAGAGATGACCACAGAGAAAAAGTTCAATTTGAGCAACTCAGAGCATGAAGAAACTAAAAATGAGAGGTCAGAGACAGTTAAAACACTAATGGCCATTTCTTGCAGTGCCCAGGGAAGCTAGTGAGGTAAGAAGTATTTAGTGATCAACAGTATTGAAGTTAGAGGCTAAGTCCAGGAATATGAGAATATTAGATAGGTGGTTGTATTGAACTGTAATGATGAAGGTGGTATTGGTTGCCAGAATTAGCAAAAGATGAGAGGTCAGCAGTTCGGTTTCTTAGGAAGAGTACCATTATTGACATAAAGCTGTGGGGGGGGTACTCCCGCTTGAGGAGTGAGATGCTAATTTAGTGAGATAGCAAAATAGTGAGGAGAGTGTGCTAGAGGAGATGGATGGGTTTCTTCAGTCTGTGCCAGTGGCCTCTCTAGGGAGGAGCAAGGTGTTGCCCATGCTCCAGCTGCCACAATTTTGGTATCTCTTATGCCCCCAAAAGTTACCTTTGCTGTTGAATGTCATCCAGGCTGGGCAGCGAATAGACAACTTGAAAAGGAAATCCTGCACTGTGCAGCAGTCACAGTAGTGTCTGTTTAGTTTTCACTGTTACTTCACTGTATGGGCTAGGCTGCTGGCGGGGCCAGGCGATACATGCAGTAGAAGTGGCAGTATGTTCAGGACAGGCAAGCCAGAACTCGGATATGGGTTACCTCTAGGTGTAGATGTGCACAGGCGAGCCATGAGAGTTCTTGGAAGATTTTTTCTAACACACTCATTGGAAGTCTTGGGCCTACATGTTCCAATTTTTAATCTCCCATCTCTCAAGCATGGATGGGCTGGGAGTCAGGAGATTTAAGAATCTTCAGTTGCAGTCTTAGTTGCAGTCTTAGTTGCAGTCTTAAGGCTGCAAATGTCAGTTGGTGGGCACACAGGGTTAGTGCTCACCTAACTTCAAGTTCTAGAGTAGAACAGTCCTAGAGTGCTTCCCGGCTTAGCCTCTGCATGTAAAGTGGTGATGCTATCCAGTAGTACGACTGCTGCAGTGTGTGTGAGCAGTGAGGAAGCCCATCATCTGACCAGCCCCATTGACTGCTAGAATCTGCTCTTGCAGTGGTTGCACTGCAGCTGGGAACGTGAAATGTGGCAGGAAGTCTAGAAGGAAGAGGACAGCTGAAATGGACCATCCCATCAGAGTTTGCTGGTGATCCAGTAGTGATTCAACCAAATTTTTTTTGCATTGAGTAATTTTTTAGAATCTAAAAACAAACTCATGAGGACCTTATAGCATTGGCCGGTTTTGAGATTTGTGAAAGGTGGATGAGGGGCTTACGTTCAAGGACAAATCAATATCTGTCAACATTTAAAACAAGGGAGAAGTCCGATGTTGAACAGGGTGAACCCTTTTAAGGGAAATTGAGAATGTACAGTTTTTTGAAGGGTGTCTGAAAAATGTCTGTGTCCCCATTGTGGAGACATCTTGTTAGGTGTGTGAATGCAAAGAGGGTGACACCTGCCAAATGAGGGTGAGTTTACAGATTTTCACATCTGTAAACCTATACAGTCACACTCCACACTCTAACATTCTTTTACTGCTCATTTCTAGCTCTCAATGGTTGGGCCTTCTATTACGTCATTGGGCCTCAGGGTGAATCACCCCTTTAATCACAAATGCAACAAAAAAGGGTATTTTTGAGGTTTGAGACTAGAAGTTTCATCAGTTCTGCTTTACCTGCCCACCAAGAATCTCTTATGGAGATACCACTGATTGCTGGGCAGAAATGTTCACAGAAGTGCATGATGGGTATTCTAATTTCTGAAAAGGCATGAACTAACTTCATAGGCATAACAGAGGCCCCCGCACCTTCTGCAGTGCAGGGGGGACACAAGGCTTAGTGACACTGGAACGGGCTCCCTGAGCCCCATCTGGTGTGAGTGTGAGTGGCTCCTTCAGCAGATCCTGCAGGGGCCCTTCATGTTTTGTTACACCACTGACTAACTTGTGATGTTTGGGCTATGGAATGTGAAGGAGGCAGTGGGATGTGGTGAGTATTGTGTTAACTATGAATTTAAAGTTGCCTTTATTAGGCAGACATCACAGAAATGTGTTTTATTTGGAGATTATATAGAAGGTGATGAGAAAACCTAGCTGTAACTGAAATAATGTCCTTCCATAATTGAGTCACACCACCATCAGATGGTCAGGCATAACAACGATTCATGCTGTTATTTGTATTATATTTATGATTTGGTAATATCCCTTTGGAGCAGGAGATCAAGAAACCACTAAGGGCCATATGTACAAACACATTTTCCCATTGACACAGAATGGGAAAAACCCTTTGCTACATCTGGCCCTAAGTATTTTCATCTAGGGCCCCACACACTGATAAATAGCAATGAAAATATCATTCGACCATTGTCCTGAAGCTAACTAGCTAGAGCTAATATCTCACCACTAAAAATAAAATAAAAAACTCAACTCTAAATCAGAAATTCATAACAATTAAATAAACCAATAAAAGCAATTTAGCCTCTTTCCCCCGGGAAGACAGCGGTCTTGGGAGACAATTATTATGTGAATTCTTAAACTATCAAATTAACTGAGATCTGCATTGGCACAAAAATAAAAAATCTGTCTTGCTCATACAAATGCTGCCTGATATATTGTGAGATTTACACTTGTAAAACCCGCGGCAAGGAAGGATTCCAAGAAACCAGAATCATTAATTCCTCCCCCAGAGTCCTTTATTATATCAGGGACATTTCAGCATCGTAGAACAGATTTCCTTGCAGGCCCAGGTCTTTTAATAATCAAGCAACAGGGACAGAGGAAAGCTATTATCTGTGCATTCTTTTGTACATACTGTATACATTCTGCTGACAACTATTGAAAATACTATCTGAAACAGAAGCTAATACCTGTTAGACACTGCTGTCTTTTCAGTAACAGGAGATCCAGACAGAGCAGGGTGTTAATAAAAGACTTCAACAAGCTTCAAGAAAGATACCTTGGAGCAGTAATTTGGAAGCCTCAGCAGGCATCTTTCAGCTCCATAATGCGTCTCTTCCAGTAAATGACTATTATTCAATGAAAGCAGTGCCCAGTCTGAAACTCAGACAGCACAATGGTCAAACTTACACAGGAATCACTATTCATCTTGACGAAAAGTCCTTGGAGCTGTTCAGGTGTAGGTTGAGGATTTCCCTGTGCCTGGGAAGTGGGCCTAATGAACATTCATGCTGATGAAAGTTCAGGCTGGACTGTTATTTTTGCAGAAGGGTCAAGACTGTATTATGGCTGAATCTAAACTTAAGTGGCATGCTGTCCAAGATAGCAATAAACTGGGATGCAGCCTAGTTAATTATCCGTGACTGGAACTAATTAAAGCGTTCCGTCCACCATTTTTTATACACTTCGATGAAAGGGCAGTGAAGCTGCTTGGATGTCTGAAAGTGATTTCCCTACTTTTGGGAAGTGGGTCTATGCTGGGGAACTCAGCACTCTGTGCAGAAGTAGGACGCTGCAAGATTACTACAGAGGCATTCCTTTACTTTGAAACTCAGACAGCAATTGAGTCAAACTGATTCAGGAATGATTATTTGTTCCAATGAAAAGCTGGTGAGGCTCCTTAGGCGTAGGTGGGGGGTTTCCCTATACCTGAGATGTAGGTCTAATGGTCATTCATGCTGATGAAAGTTCAGGCTGGATCATTACTTTTGAAGCAGGTACAAGACTGATTTGTATGTGTCTGGCTCCAAACCAAGGTAGCATGTTGTGCAAAATAACAATGAACGAGGATGCAGCCCGAATAATTATCAGTGGCTGAGATTCATTCAAGCATTCCAACTACCACTTTTTTGTATACTTCAATGAAAGGCTGATGGAGCAGCTTAGGTGTTGGCTGGTTATTTCAATACTCCTGGGAAGCCAGGCTAAGTTGGACAGCTCAGCACTCAATGTAGAAGTATGAAGTTCCCTGGCTACTAAGGCATAATTTTACGTTGAAACTCAGACAGCGTTCAGCAAGACTGATACAGGAATGTTTTTTCATCATGATGAAATGTCAGAGGAATCTCTTTCTGCTTAGGTCCTCCCTTGCAAGAATATATCTTGGAGCATTCCGAATAGCTCTACAAAACGTGGAATAAAAAAGATCCCAGATTCAAGCATTTCTGTGTCTTAAGACTATGCCTACGGCAGCCGAGAAATTGACAAGGATATTTCATTCATAGCATAGAAAAATTCAGCTACTTCAGTTGAAGGGAGAAATTGCTGTATGGTTAATGGAACTTTAGGAGGGCCACACAAAACTGTCAATATGGGCTTGTCTGTTGCTTTAAATTCGACTCCTGCAGGCTGAGGAAGTTCCGAAACTTCACACTGCAACTAGCACACCTACCAAACCATAGCAAACAGGATACATCACCAATACACTGTGACACTTAAGTGGTCATTACGAGTTTGGCAGTCCCCGAACCACAAAGCCGGCTGTGATGGTCACACTGCTGCCAGGCTGACTGAGTAGACCACCATATCATGACCATGGCAGTGACCTGAATGGAACACAGCCAATACACCTCCAGTACTGCCAGTGCGGACGGACTGCTGTGGCCAGCGGTGGGCATCTGCAGGCCAGCGGAGTCCATGTTTCTGCCGAGCATATTACAAGGTTGCACACCGCCAGGATTTCCGCAGCCGCCATGGAACCTGAACTTGAAGTCTTCCCACTGCTCCTGCTGGCCATACAACTCCAGAACCAGCAACAAAGACAACAACCATAAGTACACCCACCTAGCACACATTGGAGGGAAGGCTATTCATAGACACCCACACACAACACACACACCCGGCACGGCTAGCGGTGGCCACACACACATGTAAACCAACTCCCGTTCCAACACACGCACACCTATATACACACACTCACACACAAACAATACCACGGCAACACACATGTGCCATACACACACCACACTGCACACACACACACACCACCGCCACTTTCAAACACATTCATACATAACACCACCGAGTCACACGACAACACCATTGCAACCACGCAAACGCATTGGCAGACAGGCACACTGCACACCTCCACAGGACAACACATACTGGCAGCACACAACAAATCCAAATCCAAAACACTACCAAACAACAATTCAGATCCCACGCCATGTCCACCCAACACACAAAACACATAACAGATGTATCACAACAACATGGACGCACACACCACTACCACACGATGCCACACAACACCATCACATCACAACAAGTCCACAGCGCAAGTCACCTACACAACTCATGCTGCTACACAAACACATCACATACACAGAAGACACACGCCAAATCACACAAATACAACACATACATGTGGAAGGAAAGGCAGGACAAGTTTGTTACCCTCAACACCAATGGTTCTGTGGTGCAGATATATTGAAATAAATATGCAAATAGAAATAAACTATGTACAACATAGGCCTACTGGCCAGTCCAGAAGTTTCTAGTGCCCCACCCAGGTCAAACAAGATTACTTTAGAAGCAATCCCAGAGTCACTGGATGATCATCCAACTACTGTAGAAGTCATTTTCACATCATCAGACATCATCAAGCTCTTGAAGTCGTCAGCAAACTTTAGAAACTTAAGACTGATCATTCGAGGGTGACTTGAAAATGAGTATCTGATGACTTCACAAGGTGTGACTAGTTCTGTTGACTTCAGGAGGATTTAACAATAAGCCTCTGATGACTTCACAAGGTGTGACTATTTCTGATGACTTTAGGAGGATTTAAAAATAACTATCTGATGACTTCAGAATGATTTCAGAATGAGTACCTGATGACTTCACAAGGTGTGGCTATTACTAATGACTTCAGGAGGATTTAAGAATGAGTATCCGATTACTTCAAAAGATCCAATGTGTTCTTGATGATTTGAAAATATATATCTAAAACTCCACAAGCATCGTTTCTTTTTAATATGTTTTGAGAATGATTTGCTGATTACTCCAAGAATACACCCAATATTGTGGTTTCCTTTTTTGTAAGAAAGGTCCAACCTTCGGTGTGATTTTAGATTTATTTGCTGATTACTACTTAGTGAACACTATTTAGGCATTAAAAGAGTTTTCTTTAAATGCAAATTAGCATACAGTGTGCTTCACAAGATATGTAAGAACAGTCACTGGTAAATATTTTTTTAGTTTTTTTACATCATTTTATTTATGTTAATCAGTATTAACAAGTATATTGTGATAAAATGTTAAAAACATGTTAGTTTAGATTCCAGTTGATCAATTGTAGGGAGGGCCAATGGGATTAGGCAGCAATAAAGTATATGAAATTATTGGGCAGTATTGTCTCAACCATGCAGCTGGGAAAAACAAATTATGAATTCAAAGAATGCAAACTGTACCCCACATTCTGTGAAATTTAGCCACTTGATATTTTAACAAGGGGTTGTAGACTCGGGCAACTTGAAACTTTACATGCTCTTTTAACTATGTAAAATGCAGTACTGCAAAGTAAAAAAAAATGGTAGCTTCAGTGTAATTCTGCAGCAGTGAGAAACCATTCCTACAATAGTGATTTTTGCCTCATGCCCGTGGTCTCCATCGGAGACCCTACCAGAAACATATTTGCTAGTCAGATTCACTGCCCTGGAGGATGAGAAACCACCGGGACTGCCAGGCTGCTGGCTTACGGCAGCCGGCAATGTCGGTGGTCTGACCGTGGCGGCTCTGCCGCCGCCATGATATGGCAGTCCGACTTCCAGCCTGTTGGCAGTGGGGCCGCCACCGTGAGTCTGGCAGTCATGCACCCGCCAGACTCGTAATGATCATCTTAGTGTATTGATTTATTTTGGGAGTATTAAAATATTTCTTTCCACCACACTTCAGAATTTCCCACACTAGCCAGCATGATTGGCACATAATTCCTCTCGCTTTGAAGTCAGAGAAAGAAAAGTAAACACGAAGCTCCCTTGGAAGGTGGAGCATGACATATCAAGGATACTGTGAATAAGAATTGATTTGGCAAGCGAAAGGGCAAACTCGATCTGGACAGCCTAAAACAAACAGAGCCAGCAAAGGAAGAAAATGTGAGTTACAAACCAAAAAGCTAATGGTAAGCAACAGGCAAAATACATTCCCTGGGAAGCTTTCTGAATTTCCCCAAAACGTCATTAGCAAACAGCTGCTTTCTCTGGTAGGCTTTGACCTAAAAAGGAACTTCAACAGAAAGTCAAACAAGGTTTATACATTCAGTTGATTGTGATTACGTAGAAAATTAATTTTAGGGCATACCTTTACCGCAAAGCCACATCTTCTAAACTGTTTAATGGCATTTACATTTCAGTGAAACAAATTGGCTTTGACATGCTTACTTTTTTAAAATGTAAATGCAATCTCTTACCACACCTCAACTACACCCATCCCTGAAACCTAGAAGCTATTCTACCCCTACATTCCACCCATCCCTGAACCATAAACTCCGTCCATACATGAAACCTAAAAACCCCTTTTATGCCTGAACCCCACCCATCCATGATCCCTTGAAACCCTAACCACCCCCAGACTCCACCATCCATGATCCCAAAAAAAACCATAACACCTCTACTCTACCCACCCCTGAACCCTAAAACTCCTTTCTACGTCATCCTTAAAACCTCTCACCACCCTAAATTTCCCCTCCCCAAAATGCTGAAAACTCATCACCACCTGTCACCTCTACTCATCACTAAACTTTGAAAAAAAAGTCTCAGCACTCTTAATCTCCACCCTTTCGTGAACCCTGAATTCCCTATTTATGCTTGAACTCTGCCCATTACTGACCACAAAAAAACCTCAGGACCCATAAACATTACTCATTCTAGAACCCAAAAACCTGTCACTAGCCCTAAACTCCCCACAAGTTGAAGGTAAATTTGGATCTTTCCTTAAAATAATTAATCATTCCTTTAAAATGTTTTCTTTCCTTTTGGTTTGGTCGTACTTACTTACAATTTTATTTCCTTAAATTAGTTTTCCCAGATTTTCCTTCCTCTAATGTGGCTATGGGATCACACACCGGCTCTATAATTCAGAAGTGGCGCTGAGGAGTGGCAAAGATGCTTTAATCATATCAGTACAGATTTCTTTGTGGGTGCATGCTGTAGACAGCATTATTGCACACTATTACAAATCTGTGCACCCTTCTGCGGTCATATCATCTCATTTTCAGATCCTGAGCCTACAATCTATTATTCTTTTAAACTATAGTTTAATTTTCTTGTTCCATTTGAAACTGAATCGGTTTTCCTGTTTTCTTGTTACTCTCATGTGTTCACAGGGCCAGCTTTACTGAAGTGTGAGCAGTGCTGCTGCACCAGGTGCTGACCTGGCTTGGGGGGGTGTGGGGGGGTGCTGACTTGAGGAGGCGCTGTGTTTAGCAATAACTTAGAAAACTTGCGATTCGAAAGCACCTTCTGAAAAGTTCCTTGTGCGTCAAGCCTTCAGGACGCAATTAAAATGTCACGATACCTCTTGTGATTAATGTTCCTGCTAAGGAGAGAGATGAGAGTTTTGCCTAGAGAGTTTTGACTTGCCATAAAGTAGCCATAAAGTAGCGTAGAGGGTTAATATGCCTGTTTCAAAGAGCAGAAATATATTTTATGTGGATAGCTGAATGGATTAGTAAGGCCAGCCTTTACCAGCGCTTTAAAACAAATGAGTGTATGTGAAAGAGGGCTATGGAGAGATGAGGGGCACATTTGCCAGGTCGTAGTGAGTGAATCCGAGGAGGTGGTCATGGGGTGGGGGGCAGTAGAAGGGAGTAGGAGAAGATATCGAAGAGAGGCGAGATGACCAACGTGAGTGAGGCTTGGAACCACAAACCCCCAAGGTGAGAGCTACACTAGGTTCACAATTTTTAAATCGGAGGATATAGGAATGCCTCTCACTCTCGGCCTTTTACCGCGTGTCAGTTCTCCTAGCAATACATTTTGCTCTTTTGGTTCTACATCACCTTCAGCAAGGTATTTTTTTAATTCGCATTCCCTATCTAGACTTTACCTCCTGTTCCATGTTCCTTGTGCACTATTTACCCTGTACATTCACTCTACATCTGATCTTTATGCTGCATCAGATTTCTACCCTACATCCACACATCTCTCCACTCGCACATCCGCTCTCTGCATCCTTCACCGTCCACATTTCCATCTCAGCATACACTACCCAGAGGCGCACTTAATCCCCCCTCTAACGCAGCTACAGCGTTTGTGGGGTTTTTGATGGGCCTCTTCTGTCGGCAAGTCGGCAGACAAAGTCTCATAGTTAACACAAAAGGATGGGAAGGTGAGTGAATGAGAGGATGATGGATGGATGGGTGGATGTGTGAAATGGTGCATGGATGAGTGAAGTGGTTGACGGATAGATGTATGATGAATCAAGTAGTGAAAGGATGGATGCAAGGATGGATGGGTGAAGGAGAACTGATGAATGAATAAATGGATGGATGAATTGATGGCTGGACATGTTAAAGGATGAGACAAACAGTGGATGGAGTGGATGGATGGGTTGAAATGGTGCATAGATGGATGAGTGAAAGGGTAGATGGATGGATAAATGAGTGAGTGAAATGGTGGATGTGTGGGCGAGTGAAAAGGTGGATGGATTGATGCATGGCTGAATGAGTGAAAATATGGATGTAGGATGGATGAAAAAAAGGGAAGGATGAGTGGAAGGGTGAATGGATGGATGATGTGACTTAGTGAAAGAAGGTATGGGCGGAAAGGTGGATGGTTAAGTGAAAGGATGGATATAAGGATGGGTGATTGAAAGGAAGGGTATATGGATGGCTGGGTGAAAGGGTGAGATGGATAAATGAGTAAAAGGGTGTCTGAGTGAGTAAATGGACGCATGCAGGGATGTTGTCAACTCTCCCCACCCCGCTCTTTAGCAGCTACAGCGGGGTGGGGTTTTTGATGGCTTCTTCTGTCTGCAGCTCGGCAGACAAAGGCTCATAGTTAATGTGAAGGGGTGGGACAGTGAGTGAGTGAAAGAATAGATGGGTGTGTGAGTGAAATGGCAGACAGGTGTTGAGTGAAGGGGTCTATAGATAGATGCATTGATTAATGAGTGAAAGGGACGAAGGATGGATAAATAGATGAATGTGTGAAAGGATGGTTGGATGATGAGAGAACAGATGGATGGGGTAAAAGGGTAAATGGATGGTGGATGGAGTGAAAGGCTGGATGAATGACGAGTTGAAAGAGTGGATGGATAAGTGAAAGGATGGATACAAGGATGGATGAGTGAAAAGGAGGGTAGGTGGATGGTTGGATGAAAAGGTGGAAGGATGAGTGAAAAGGTGGATGATAGATGCATGGCTAGATGAATGAAAAGATGGATGTAAAGATGAATGAGTGAAAGAGAGGCTGGATACATGGGTGGATGTATGAGTGATAGAATGGATAGATGAGTGAGTTAAAGCATGGATCAATGAGTTAAAGGGTAAATCGATAGTTGAGTGAATTGATAGACTGAGTGAAAGGGTAAATGGATCAGTGAAAGGGTAAATGGATGGGGCAAAGAGTGGATGGATGTGTGAAAGGATGGATGGTTGAGTAAAATGGTGGATGAATACATGAGTGAAAGGGAGGATGGATGAAAGAGGATGGACAAGTGAAAGGATGGATGAATGAGTGAAAGGATGGATAGGTTTGAAAATTGAACAGATAGGTTTGGATAGGGACGGTCGACCGGATGGACAGAAAGGTGACACACTGAATGTTGGATGAGAGACTGAATGGATGACAGAATGTGAAGGTGAAATTGTGGATGTCACATTCACAATGAATGGATGTGAATGGAAGGTTGAAAAGATGAACGAATAGATGCTTGGATGGAAGAGACAGGCATGCTCTTCTGGGGAGAGCCCCAATGACTTGCTTTGCTAGCTTGGTGTCATAAGAGCTTTGGTTCAAAGTGGAGGGGGGTTAATTTTGACTCCCTTGCACACTCCACTTGGTTTATCCACTTTGTACACATCCTTTTTCACTCCCTCTGCTCTTTATTAAGTATAAGAGTTCCCCACTGTCAGATATGCTGCACAAACTGTATATCTGCTGTCCCGTCTCCACCCTCCAGAGGCTATCCACACACCACATGCACTTTCAAACCCCCACCCCTGTTCTCCATGTACGCTCCACACTCTGAAAATACATTAACCACTGTGTAAATGCCACATATATACTGCATATCTGCTTTCCACAGGAATTCTTCACACTCCACTCTTCACATCCACTTGCTACAATCCATGTTCTCTCTCTACATATGCCGTATGCCCTGAGCATCACTCTCCACCACAGACATCCAATTTATACTCCCACATGCTCTCCATCCCCAGTTTGAGCTCTCCAAACTGTTCATTCTGTCTAACATGTACCCTTTTCCTCCATCCTCCACAAATTATTTCTGCCCTTTTCATCCTCTCTCCATCTTCACTTCCCACCCTCTAGAACTGATCGCCATCCTTGAGATGCTCTCCTCCTTCGACGCACATCCTCAGAAACCCCTCCAATGAACATTCCACATGTTCTCTACCTTATACTGAACATATACTCTCCACCTTTTATAAACACTCTCCATTAACTACACGTTTTGTCTACCCTGTACTCTGGTGTCAACTCTCTACATGTGCTGTAAGCTCACTATTCATCCTGAACATTTGCTCTCCAGCCTAAATATCTGCTCTCCACCCTTGACGTGCCCACTACATCCTGTACATATGCGCTGTACTCTCAACTTGCACTTTACGTTCTGTGAATCTGTTCTCCACATCTGCTTCACAACCTATAGATCCACACTTCACATCTGCTAACTGCCCTGCATATCACACATATTTACCATCCAACCTATATATATCTGCACTCTCGCCTCACTAGTCTTTGCCACCATGTACATATCCTCTCATCCTCCAGACAAGCTCTCAACTCTTAAGATTCACTTTTCACCCACTTTATGATCTCTTCAGCCTCCATATCCTCTGAGTACTTTCCTCTTCATCATCCATATGGTCTTTCCACTATGGGCATGCATTCTCCACTCAGTACATCCACTGTGCAACCTCCAAACCTTCCCTCTATATCTGCTCTTCCCACCACATCTTATATGCAGGCTATACATCCTGTTTTCACCACGCACATCCCACAGCCCACATCCTCTCTCCATGTTCCACTTTTCCTGTTTCCCCATTTTCAACACCATATTGTATGTTCACTCCCACACCCTGCCGCAACCATCTGCTCTCCAGCTGCTGTCTTTACACAGTTGCCCTCATCTCTAGATCTCCGCACTTGCTCTTCATCCTTCATATCAGAACGCAATCATCCAAATGGGTTTTCCACCCTTCATGTGTACGATCCACCTTTCAAATCTGTTCTTCACCTTGCACATCTAATCTGAGCCTTTTGAAACAACTTGCCAAGTTCCATTTACTCTTCCCACCCCCTACATTTACTTTCCACTTCTGCTGTCTGTGCATTACATCCACAACCCACTCTCTGTATCTGTCAGCTACATCTGCTCCCTAACCTACTCATTCACACTTAGCCCTCTTCACTGTCTCTGCAGGCTCTTCACTGGGTCTCCACCCTGTATATATTCTCTGTATAATATCCAGTTATAAATCTGAACATCTGGTTGCCACCACCTAAACTGCCTCCTTATGCACCTTTTGGTCCCTTAAATTAACCTGTTCATCCACGCTACATCCTCATGTCTCCCTATCTGCTGAACATCCACTGACTTCCCTTCTCTGCTCACCCCACCCTCCACAAACACTACATTCTTTTTCTTGAAATTTCTGCTTGATGTGCTCTCCAAATCTGCGCGGCACACCACACTTCACTCATTCTATGCATAGTCTTGATTCCACACTCCACAATCACAATTCATAGATACTCCTTTCACTAAGCATCTCTAAGCATATCCTCTCATCTTATTCACTGTCTAGGGCAACATCCACTCTTTACACTATAATTTGCATTTACAATCCATGTTTACTCAGATTCAAACAAAGAATTACACGATTTATGCGCTGTCATGTAGAACACGATTCACTGCATTACTCACTGACATTTACTTTGACAGCACTATTACTACTTACCCAACACCAACATAATTACGCTCACCCTTGTAC
This sequence comes from Pleurodeles waltl, assembly GCF_031143425.1. Taxonomy (NCBI): domain Eukaryota; kingdom Metazoa; phylum Chordata; class Amphibia; order Caudata; family Salamandridae; genus Pleurodeles; species Pleurodeles waltl. The sequence goes on from NC_090445.1 coordinate 1,655,790,505, forward strand.
AATACCCATTCACTTACAGCCAATTTTGTCATATGCTTGCCACCCATTCATCCCAATGCATTGGCACTCACATCACTACCTAATAGCCCACTCTTACCATTTACTCAGATCCTCTGCTCACAAACTCTAGTTCTAGTTTTTCACACCGTTCATTCACTACAACCACACAGCACCATTCACACCAAGCAGCCACTTGCAACACATCCATTTTTCTTAGTTGCTCAAAGTTCATAAGCTCAACAATGCATCATCACTCGCATTGCACAGTTACTCTGAATATTACTCTTAACCAGTCTCCAACACCTATTCATACCAGTCTCCAACATCCACCGTCGAGACACCCATTAATAATTCAGCAGTGATTCACATCATATAATTTCAACCACTCAAATTCACACTTTCATTGCATTCACTTTGCCCTACTCCTACAAGCCAATAACAAAATAACTTGCAATGCTTTTCACATATTTCACTACACCATTCACTTGTGTAACACGAGAAACCTGCAAACCCATTAATTCATAATTGACCTTCTCCTGATCTCAAGCTGTTCACAGTAACACTCACATCTGTTCCCTGCTCCCAATAATAATAATATTCACTGGCACATCTCAGAAGCTTTATAACATCCTCTGAACATACTTACTAACACACTATCGCAGCCTCTCTACGTGCTCCTCTCCCACTGTTATTACTATCTACCTATCACTGCTGACACACATCCAGTCAGAACTAAAAGAGATAATGGTTAGTGAGATTGATATAACTGGGTTAAAGACATGATGGTAGTTCTCTCTGGCCCTCTGTAACAGATTTCCGTATAGGCAAAAGCCTATATCCAGTATACTAAAAGGAGAATTCCTTACCTTTTTTTTTTTTTAAAGATGTTTTTTATTGAGTCAAATACAAGAACATTAACTTAACATTGCCAGGACAGAGATATGCAGTTGTGAATATATATGCATAAAGAATATTGTACTTCTGAATGCATATTAAACATGTAAATGAATTAGGCATATAGCGCAACATAGTATCAAATACTCCAAGTTTGAATAAAGAAAGAAGAAAGAGAAAGGGAGAAGGAGAAGAGCTATAGGGATAGAAAAGGGAATCAAGTGATAGCCATGTGGAGGAGAGGTAATAGACATTAGTTACAGTGAATGTAAGATGAAATAAGTATATATAAGAAGAAAAACAGGAAATATATTGACATTTTTGAAAAGGAGGAGAAAAATCAATTTCCTTCGCAGTGCGTGAGAGATAGTTACTTAATGGCAGCCATAGCTGATGACGTTTGAAGAAAGTTCCTGTTGAATCAAGCTTGTAGCTGTCAAGTCTTTGATGATAACATACAGAATTCCACCACTGTCTGAGAGTAATGTTCTCCGACGATTTCCAGTTAGAAGTAATAACCACCAATTTTCCAAGATGCTTGAATGAACTCCAGATATCGTGTATGCAACCCAAAAACAGTAATTCATATGACATTGGTAAGGAGATCTGAGCTATTGCTGAAATGCAAGACCATATTGAGGACCAAAAAGTAGATAGGGATGGACAACAAAAATACATATGAAAGTCAGTACCCTGCTGAGTGTGGCAACGCCAACAATTGTCTTTTTGTGCAAGTTTTGTTTGTAAAGTCATACAGGAGTGTAGAAAAGTCTATTATAAAAACAATATAGGGTCTGCATGAGGCTTGCAGTGCATGCAGTGGAATGTATCTTATACCATATTCTATCCCATAAAAAGGTTGGCCAAACAACACCAAGATCTGATTCCCACAATGTCTCAATAGGTGATTTGAGTCTAGGTGAAACAGACGTTCTTAAAAGTTTATAAATTCCAGCTGCCCTAGGATAATTAGAAGTTACGATCAGGTGTGGAGTTGATGCAAGAGAAGAATTATTATGATGTATATGTTTATTGAGGGCCTCTTGGACCAGAGTAGAAAGAATGATATATTGGGATTTCATGCGAATAGGGAGATTATAAATAGCTGAGAGAGTAGTAAAAGGGATGAGAGAGTCTTTATGATATAATTGGGAAAGGAGAAGAATACCTTTAGTCATCCAAGCCTTACAACACAAGGTTTTACCTTGTTTCCTAAGAGAACTATTGTGCCAAATAGGACTGTTAAAGAATTGATTAATGGGGGTAAGATGCAAAATAAAAAAAAAGGTTTCAGTAAGTTGACTGAATGGGAGATAGTGCTGGGCAACCAGAATTTTGGGGGGTTAGACATAAATATAATGTGTTTATGGGAAAAGGGAGAAATACATGTTTCTTCCAAAGAGAACCGTAGCTTTTGAGGGGCATCATTGAGTGTAGATAAATAGGGATGTATTTGCTTAGTGCCAAAAGATTTGAGATAAGTTCAAAAGTCAGGAAAATTAACTCCACCATGTACTTTAGGAAGTTTCAATTTCGAGAGAGAGATTCGGGATTGTCTACCGTTCCACAGGAACTTGGATGGAATTTTATCAATTGAACTAAAAAATAGTTTAGGTATCTTAATAGGAAGCATCATAAGGAAGAAGTTAATGATAGGGAGAAGCATCATCTTAATGGTGTCCAGGCGGCCCCACCACGTGAGACATAAGGGAGACCATTTCTGTGTGAGATCCACAAGCTTTGCAGATAAGATTTCTAAATCAGTCTTTAATGTATCCTTGAGAGTAGTGCAGTACCATACCTCCAGGCATTTAATCTTAGAAGAAATCCAAGAGAATCCTGCATCAAGAAATACAGAGCCAGTGCAATGAGCATTAAGTCGTAAGGCCACTGTTTTGTCTATATTAAGTTTATAGCCAGATACATCAGAATATAAGTTGAGCTCATGCAGGAATGCAGGAAGAGAAGTGTCAGGGTGAGACATGAACAAAAGAATATCATCAGCATATGCCATAAATTTGATGTGTGCATTATTAATTTGAAACCCCGTAAATTGTTCAGACGTTTTTAATTGGTATAGAAAATGTTCGAGAGCCAAAATAAATAGTAGAGGAGATAATGGGCATCCCTGACGAGTACCCCTTTTAAGAGGGAAAAAAGGAGATCGGATACCATTTGTTATAACCGAGGAACATGGTGAGGAATAAAGAATGGATATAAAATGTCGGAATTTAGTACCTAGTCCATGCCATTCCAATGCCTTCGACAAGAAACCCCAGTAGTCCCTATCGAAGGCCTTTTCTACATCCAATGATAAAGCTGCCAGAGGAATCTTAAGTTTAGATGCCTTGTTAATAATATTTAGAAAAGTACGGGAATTATGTGCTACATTTCAATTAGGGATAAAACCAGATTGATGAGAATCAATAAGGCCAGGTATATATGGGAGTAAACAGAGAGCTAAAGCTTTGGCATAGAGTTTACAATCAGTATTAATTAAAGATATGGGTCTATAATTTTTACAGTCAGTCGCATCCCGATCTTTTTTGGGAATAAGACAAATCATGGCCTCCGTAAATGAGGCAGATGCAGAACCTGACATTATAAAGTGATTAAGTAATTGAAAGAGTTTGGGGAAGAGAGACTTAGCAAACTGAATAAAGAATTCTACTGTGAAGCGATCTGGGCCTGGAGCCTTACCTTTGGGGAGAGATTGTAAAGCTGTATATAGTTCGGTAAGTTGTAGGGGTTGGTCTAAAGATGAGAGGTCAATCTGCAATGGGTCTCTTGGTTTGAGATTAGAGAAATATTGGTTAAGAGATTCAACTGTTTGTGTGTGCTCTGGAGTGTACAGGTCCTCATAGTTAGAAGCAATGCACAATGCTATATCTTTATCTCTAAAGTGTTTAACACCATTGTTATCTGTGATAGATTTAATAGTTGTTTTTTCTTTTCTTTGTTTCAAATATCGAGCTAAAAGAGAACCAGCTTTATTGTGACCACCATAATATCTGGCATTTATTTTCAGGAGGGTGCTGCATCCTTGTTCAGTGGTATATTGGTTAAACTCCATTTTAGCTGAGACCGGTGCTTCAAGATGTGATTTACTAGTTTTGTGAGTATAGTATTCATGTTCTAGGGACTTTATATTTTCAAGGATGGAAGTCGATTTTTGTTGAGCAGACCTTTTTTTGAGTGAGCGTAACTTATGATGAAGCCCCTAGAGGCTGCTTTGAATGCATCCCACACAAAATGAAATGATAGTTGATCACTATCGTTGATGTGGAAGTATTCTTCTATAAACTTACTGTAGGAAGTGATAAAAGTAGCATCTGAAAGTAGAGAGTTTTTAAACCTCCATGAAGAATTTTTAGAACCATTAAGAAAAAGATCAAGGTCAGTAATCAGAGGTGCGTGATCTGAGATCAAAATAGCACTGATTTCAGAGTCGACCATATGTTGCAATAAACCTTTACTCAGAAATATATAATCAAGCCTAGAATGGGAATGGTGGGTAGGAGAATAAAAAGAGTATTCCAAGAGGTCGGGATTGCATATTCTCCAGGAATCAGAGAGAGAATGCTGTAAAATAAAGTTTTTAAAAGCTTTGTGGGAGCATGTGTAACAAAACGTGACGTAGAACGTCTGTCCAAAAATAGATCGAGAATTTGGTTGCAGTCACCACCTATTAGTAAATTGTTTGAGGAATGTTCAGAGACAATATGTGAAAGATTCTTCCAAAAATGTGGATCTGGATGTGTGGGGCTGTATATATTTAGGATAGTAAGAGAAATATTGTCAATTGTAAATGTAACAAATACCCAGCGACCTTCTGTATCTTGATGCTGTAAAATTATGGTAGGTTTGAGAGATTTATGACAGAGTATAATTACCCCATTTTTGTTTGTGGTGGAAGGGGAGTAGAAAATGTCCCCCACCCATTGTTTTTTAAGCTTAATTGCCTCAGAGTCGTTGAGGTGAGTCTCTTGCATCAAAGCAATGTGGCATTTCAAACGAGCTAGGTGAGATAAGACACACTAACGTTTAATGGGGTGTTTAAGCCCCATAACCTTCCAAGTAACAGTTCTAAGTTGCATAACAATAAGTATTAATAAACACCTGCTGTAACAAGGAAAAAACTAGGCATATCAATTTTGTAAAAATAAAGAAATGGGAAAGAAACAAGATAGTAAAGAAAACGAAAAGGAGGAAGATGACCTCCAGAAGTTGTATATACATGGATGTGGCAATACAGGGACTAAAGTCCACGAAAGCTAAAGAAGACAAGATAGAAAGTGAATACCCCGAAAGGTAGAGGAACAGCAGAGAACTTGAAAAGACAGGCAAGAGTGGCTTCAGCACAAGAAAAGTGATATTAGATATTAAAACATATGAAGGTGAGTTTCATGGAAAAAAAAACCCATACAAACGAAAAATGTACCGTTCAGGAGACCAAATAACGTGATAACTACAGTAAAGGAGTGTGACATGAAGAACAATAAAAATCAAACCTTACCAGTGGAATGTGTAGGAGAACAATTTGGATGGCGAGAAATGGATATAGTTGGGAAAGGAACATGAGGATTGCACAAAGAACACTATCTAAAAAAAAAAAAAGAAAATAAGAAGATGCAGAGGAAAAACATGGATGTAAATACTAAACATAACCATTACTATTAAACTGTCCAGAAAAAAAGAAAGGACATTAAAGACAAATAACATTATATCTTCAAGTAATTGCAGATGCTCCTAGTTCCATTGCTTCTGTTTTGTGTTGGTTAATAAAAGTTTGTAGTGCTGAAGGTTCCTCGAGAATTCCTTACCTTTAACATTATTGTTTCAGCTTAGATAAACACAGTGTTGCTACATTAAGACATGCAGTAAGGCCATTTCAGTTCACTGAAAGCTGGTGGTAAGAATGCATCTTTACATGGAGTGGAATTGTAGTATTACCACAAGAGTATGTCAGACAGCTATAATTAAGGGCCTGTATATGTTTGTCTAATGGTACATTTCAGTGATGTTAAAGTCCAGTGGAATGACCCTGGTAGAGAGAACCATCAACCACAGTGAAAGACTTAAAAGCAGTCATCTCGGATTGTTACTGGAATGGGAAAAAACTATCCAGAAGTCCTCATTGGATCATAGTGAAGTAATAAAACTACACCCTGAATTACACATGAAGTAATGCAAACAACATCTGAAGTAGTAGTGACGTCATTGTGAAATAGTCTGTGCCCATCCCCTAGTTGCCATTGTGTCAATTGTAGTAATCTGCTTCCATCCCCAAGTTGTCATGGAGTCATTGTGGAGTAATCTGTTGCCATCCTCTAGTTGTCATGGAGTCATCATGGAATAATCTGCTCTCATCCCCTGGTTGTCATGGAGTCATCTTGAAGTAATCTATCCACACCCCCTAGTTGTCACAGAGTAATCTGCTACCATCCACTAGTTGCTATGGAGTCATCATGCAGTAATCTGTTCCCATCCCCTAGTTGTCATGGAGTTATCACAAAGTAATCTGCTCTAATCCTTTTGTTGTCATAGAATAATCCTGTAGTAGTTAAAGATAATCACACATTTTCAAAGGAAGTCATCAGAACACCATACTGGAGTGGTGTCAGTGATGATGCTGGAGACATCTCATTTAAATATTTCACCCTATACACATACTTGAGGGTGACTTGTTTTGACTTCCCCAGATAATTACAAGAATAGGCCAGCTGAAATCATCAGATGACTTCAGAATGACTCCAAGAAGATCTTCCTTCTTGACTTGGGCAGGCACACTGGGCAAAGTCTTTGGCCCCAACTTGACTCCTGACTGCAAAGTGGCCTCCACATTGCAGGGGCATTAATGGGGCAGGCAGAAACCTCAGGGGTGAAGGGTTGGGTTTGGTCTTTTGGTTTTGTTTTAGGCTTTTGGGGAGGGCACTTGGCTTTGGGTTTGGAGGTGTGACCTTGGGTTTGGTGGGAGTTGTATTCTTTTGCAGGGGGAGTGGCATGGGCAGTAGCAAGGGGCGGCATGGGCGGACCTGAAGGTGCAAGGACTGGGTTTTGGGGAGGGTAACCATGCGCTTGGGGTAACCACGGCCTGGGACAGTGGGAGGGAAAACTCATAATGGAATCTTTTTTCGGGACACAATGGTGGTCATGGGAAAAATGTGTAGGAGTGGAGAAAGAGGGAGTGGTTACGAGGTGTCTCTTGGTAGGTTCCTTGGGTGCTGGTGCATGGATGGAAGCCATGTGTGTTCGGGTATCTGTTGGGTGGGTGTGTGCAGGCATTATGGGGGTCATTCTGACTCCCGCCGGCCGCGGTAACTGCAGGGCCGGCGGGAGCCGCCGAATGACCGCGGCGGCCATTCTGGCTTTCCCGATGGGCTGGCGGGCAACCCAACGGGAAAGCGCCTTCAACGAGGAAGCCGGCTCCGAATGGAGCCGGCGGAGTTGAAGGCGTGCGACGGGTGCAGTGGCACCCGTCGCGATTTTCAGTGTCTGCTATGCAGACACTGAAAACTTAGTGGGGCCCTGTTAGGGGGCCCCTGCAGTGCCCATGCCATTGGCATGGGCACTGCAGGGGCCCCCAGGGGCCCCACGACACCCGTTACCGCCAGCCAGGTTCTGGCGGTCAAAACCGCCAGAACCAGGCTGGCGGTAAGGGGGTCGGAATCCCCATAGCGCCGCCATGGAGGATTCCCCAGGGCAGCGGGAAACCGGCGGGGCACCGCCGGTTTTCCGTTTCTGACCGCGGCTGTACCGCCGCGGTCAGAATGCCCATGGGAGCACCGCCAGCCTGTTGGCGGTGCTCCCGCGGTCGTTGCCCCAGGCGGTCCATGACCGCCAGGGTCAGAATGACCCCCTATGTGTCTTGGGAGGAGTGGGGAGGAGATGCAGGGAGATGCCAGGGTGGATGTGTGAGTGTCTGTTGGGGTGGTGCTTCAGGTAAGGTGGATGTGCTGCATGTGGGGGTGTTGGTAGTCGTGGTGCGTGTGCATGTGGGGTATGTGGTGGATGTATTCGGTTCTGTTATTGTGGTGACGGTGGGTATGAGGGGACTTGTGGCTGGATCTAGGAGTGTTGATGTGGTGATAGCAGGTTTGAATGGTGTAGTGTCTGTGAGGGAGGAGGTGGTGGGGGAGTGTGTGTAGGGAGTGGATGTTGTTGTGTCTGCATGTGTGTGTTGTCTTTGTGCACGGCGGTGGTGGGTCTTGTGATGCCTGTGTTTGTCTTTGTGAACTGTGTCTGTTGAGGTGTATGAATGGTGGGCTGACTGTGTGCGCTGAATGGCTGTGAGGAGAGGGGTGTAGGATTGGGCACAGGTAGCTGGAGGGAGGACGGAAGATGAAGGGTCACTGGCTGCCATCAACGAGGAGGCCAGAGCCTGAAAGGATCTCTGCAGGGCAGTCCGAGCACTGTGAATACCTTCTAGGTAGGCATTTGTCTGCTGCATCTGTGATGCCAGTCACTGGACGGCATTCACGACGGTTGACTGTCCCACAGAGATGGACCTCAGGAGGTCAATAGCCTCCTCAATGAGGGCAGCGGGGCTGACTGGGGCAGGAGAGGAGGTGCCTGCAGCTAAAGAGACACCCACCCTCCTGGGTGAGTGGGCGTGGGCTTCTGGGTGGTGAGGTACAGGGAGGGCAGAGCTGGTAAAGGGGTGGCAGACAAGGATGGTGCTGGGCTTGTCCTAGGTGGGTCCAGCACCGTCAGGGAGCATCCATCATAGGAGGAATCTGAAGAGGATGTAGAAGATCCGGTCTCCCCCATGGCACTCTCCTGGCCCTAAGTCCCACTGGCCCCCTCGGCTCTGCTGTTGTCAGCCTTCTGGGTCCCATGGGCTTCAGCTTCCCCACTCACCGGTGTCACTTCTCCTTCACCTGATGATGCTGATGCACACAAAGACAGAGGAGGAAAGGGAGGGAGGGTGGGAGAGAAAGAAAGGGTGGAATGGGTCAATACCTACCCATCATTCACATAGAGTAACAACGTATTCTTCTGCCGGCATGCCATGGCAGGGCATGCCTTTACATTGCCATGCATAACTTTGGGAAATCATAGGGGAAACAAAAGCTGAAAAAACCTACTAATGAGGGAACATTGGCACTCATTGACTTGATGGGAGGTCTAACAATGCACAGATGCATAGTACTTGGCACATTCCCATGGTTGTTTACATAGACAGATACTGTACTCTTTACTCAACTGAATCCTTCATGGTAAGGTAGCATGCCCACAAAGCCATTAACAATGTGATCAGTAATTCCTTGGCTCCCTGCACCCATCTACATATTCACTAAAAAGCAGCTGATTGAGAACTCACAAATTACCTCTGTCATAGTGGCAGAGTAATACTGATGGCAATGCCCTAACACCTCAGGTGTACTGATGCTGATGGAAGGAGCTGGTCTCTCAAAAGATGTGAAGGGTGTCCAGACAAACCCAAACATGGAATTAGTCCCCTCATAAGTCACTGTCTGCATTGTATTGGTACACATAATCAATACAAATCCTGCCAGGGTGGCTGATACCTAAAGGCGATGTGTATCTACCAATGATCTACACTACATCTTCCCACTAGTAGGGTACCCAAACCCATTCAAGCGTAACATTACTGAGGTTTGAGTATGTACTTACCCCCTTGTGGCTACTGTGCTGCCCTCAAGCGCCCACTCACCTCAGGGTAGGCCACCACCAAAATGCAAGCCATTAGGGGGGTCAGGCTCCAACAGGCACACCTCCCTCGTTGGATGGACGTCTCAGCGGTCTGACGGGCCCAGCGTCTCAGGTCCTCCCACCACTTTCTACAGTGGGTGCTCTACCAGCTATTGACTTCCAGGGGTCCTCACTTGCTTGGCGATGGCACGCCAATTCCCATACTTATGATGGGCACCGACCACAGACAGAAGGAGAAAGTCATGTAGAGTGGCATCACAGCAACAGCAGTGAACTTCACACATCAGACACATCCCATGCCCGCATTAACGTTTCTTGATGGCACAAATTCACCAGCTCCTTTACCACCTGCATGCATCCACTCCGTGTGCACGTCACAATGCCTTTCAGCCTCACACACACCACTATCAGACAGGACAGTAACACTGGGCTCACCTGATGATTTGGTGCCCCATACAACTGTCCACATAGGGCTAGGACCCCGTTCACTAGCTTCTCCAACTCCTCCTGGGTGAAGGCAGGGGCCCTATCTCCTGCAGGACGTGGCATTATGACTCCCAGAGACAGTACACAGCAGCTCACACAGTGGAGGTCTTGCTTGCACGAGTGTCAGGATTCAAGTGAGCTATGCAACAGAAAATGGCAGTCACGGCCACTGGGTACATGAGGGTCACCACCGGCAGTGATCATCATTAGCCCCAGTCTCCCACAGGCAACAATATTATCCAATGAGGAGTTGCATGGCGGTTGCGACCGCCTACCGCCATGATGACTAAAACCAGCAGAATGAGGTCTCTTTCATTTGTCCCATGCATGTAGGACAGGCGGCTGCCATATTACATGTAGTAAGTGTATTGTAGGTGAATAATAAGTGCATCATGGATGAATTGTAGTGACATGTGCATAGATTGACTATTTTCACACATCAAAGCTGGGTTCACACATGTGACATTCATGGACAGTGTAGTTAGATGTACTGATGACTGTGACAGGACATGTGCAGTCACTTGCTGCCTCATAGATGGGCTAACCATATCTGTATGTTAAAAAGTTATATACACCTTATTACCTGGGGAATAGGATGTTGTTACATTGAAGTGTCACATGTTTCAGGTGTGGCCAGCTGTTTGTCTGGGGCTGCAACACTAATATAGGATTGCAAACACATTCAGTCCACATGCCCAAACGGATTGCGTATACTTCAGCGTTATGCCCACAGTACTATTGTGTGCTACAAATATAGTGTTAGGTGGCATGTAAACTGTTGGCATCAACTTGTGCCTTTTTCTCTGTCCTACACCCAGATACTGTGCAATGGTGAGAATGAGACATGCACTGGTGTACCGGCCCCTAGTCAACCTTGCTACCCTGGAAGAGGCACGTCATCCAGACCTATCTTCTGAACCATCAGATCACATGGAACTGTGTACCCTGGTGGAGCGGATCTCTTCCCAGCCATACGCATTACCTATGCCATCCCTCCCACACTACAGGTCAGTGCTACACTTCCTTGCCTCATGCTTGTGTTGAAGGATGTACAGTGTGCTTTACTCAAACACCTGGACAGCTACATCAGGTCCCCCCCCAACATGCGGATTTGCCAACAGTTAAAGCTGACTTCTATGATATGGGACATAGATGGCATCCACATTGCTTTGGTTCCTCCAAGGGCCATTGAACAAGTGTACTCCATAAATGTCCAGGTGGTGTGTCATGCTGACCAGTATATCTCCCAAGTGACAGCCAAGTTTCCTGGATCTGTGCATGACTCCTACATTCTGAGGAACAGCAATGTTCCACACATGATGGCACAACTACAGAGAGAGAGGGCCTGGCTCATTGGTATATATCCAATAGTATGTGTGCACCTGTAATGTCACCTCTCTTCACAATATGCCCTGTGTCTCTACCGGTATTGTGATAGGTCCAACTCCTGTGCACCTAGGTGGCTCTGGCTATTCTAAGCTTCTGTGGCTGCTGACACCAGTGAGATACCTGACAACAGATGGGGAAAACCGTTTCAATGAGGCCCACGGCAGGTAGAGGCGTGCCATCGAGAGGACCTTTGGGCTACTGAAGGCCAGATTCCAGTGTCTACATGTCTCAGGAGGTGCCCTGCTCTACAGACCACTAAAGGTCTGCCAGATCGTTGTTGCCTGCTGCATGCCAAACAATCTGGCCCTGAGACGTCACATACCATTACTGGATGTTGAGGAGGTGGAAGCTGGACGTTGAGGAGGTGGCAGCCTGAGACATCACATACCACTACTGGATGTTGATGGTGGTGACATAGAAATGATGAGGAGGTAGATGATGAGGATGCAGCTGACTCTAGAACAGAGTTGATCCACCAATACTTCCAATTAAATTCATGTATGTGTTAACTGTATTATATGTGTCCTGTACTTCTGTCTGTCTTGTGACATTGCGCCTCCTGGTATGTGCCATAAGTGGAGGTGTTAAGTGCAGCTATCCCTCTGTGAGGGTTTGAGGCTAAAACATATTGCCCATCAGGGGAGGTATTACTGTTCAAATGTCAGAGCTATGTTTACTAAGCTGTTGGCTAGCAACACATCTGCAAAGGATTGGGCTTGTGTTGTATGTTCCGAGTAATGATATGTCAACTGCAAAAGGACTACCCACCAAGTAGTGTTATCAATATTGCTACTTATCCTCACTGTACACAATGGATTAATATGGTACCTAACTTATACCGATAGTGGAACTTGGCTTTAGTTGGGTAATGTCAGCTGTGAGGGATCGACCATTGGGAATGGATGTCTTGAAATGCGAATCTACCATGGTAATATGTGTTAACATTGCACTTCCCAATTCCCACTAGGGAGAATGACAATGTACCGCATGTGTGCTGAGTGGCCAACATTGACTTCTATCATGATGGTTGTCCATGTCTTGGTCTATTTGCAGGTCAGTTAGGCGGTGCTACTCTGGTTCCTGGGTTGACAGGTGGCTCCCTTGACACTGGATCTCAGAATACATCTGTTCTACTATCATACTTGCTGCATATTGCTCCCCTTCTGTCCATTTTACAGACTTTTGCTGGTCAATGGGTCAATTGAAATGACATATTATACTAATGAAAATTGAACTTGTTACATTAAAGACACGTAAGCAGTAGCTGTGCTCAGTGGTGGTTAATGTGATTCTCAAGTTCAAAGGTACTGAGTGTGGTCATGGTGGATGAAATCATCAGAGTACTTGGCCCAGCTGTAGGTAGCACAGGTCCAGTATCCAAGGACCATTTGAAAATGGAGACATGACAGTGCACAGTCAACAGGGTGTCTCAGTGGCACACAAGGGCGAATGTTCAGGAGAGGGTCACTTCCTGGCAGTGGTTTTGGTCTTGGCATCAGGTCCTGTAGATGTCTGGATCGACGACCTCATTTGCGTGGGTGTTCCTCAGCTACAGATGGAGGGGTGCTAGTGGCCTGTGGGTCCTCAGGCAGGGCCTCCATTCCACTAGCTGCGGCAGAAGTGGATGGCTAAGTTGGTATGTGGCTAGTGGAAGGGGCCTGCTGATGGGTGGAGGACGCACGCAGTATGGTTGTAAGTTTCTTGAGCACCCTGCAATGGAGGCCATGGTGGCATTGTGAGCCTGCCACTGCTGCATGGCCTCCTGATGGTACTCCCTCCGCAGCCTCTGGTTCACATGCAAGGTGGAGAGTATCTGGCCCAACTTGTCCTGGGATTGCTGGTATGTGTGCATCTTGATCAACTTTCTTGCCCTGGGAGTCCTCAACCTCTAATATGTTTTGTTGGAGGGTCTGGGCCCGAAGCCTATGCGCCAATAGTCAGCCTGCTTTGTTGCCCCCAGCATAGTATTGCTGCTTCTTTCTTATGCAGGACAACATATTCATCTTTACCAATATCAAGGCCTTTGAGTTGTTTACGGGCAGTGCGTTGATGTACTTACTCGAAGTCTCTCGCCTCATCCCCCAGCTGAGAAAGTTTGGCCCTCCTATCTCTGTTCATCCAAGCCGCTATAGCGATAAAGCTGCCTCAAATTACTGCTTTCAACGTGTCCCAAAGCAATGCTATGGGGGACTCAGGTCTATCATTGGTGACCATGAAGTCTTGGATGGCATTCGTCAATTCAACAACATTGGCTTCGTGTTGTACAAAGGTTTTTTTTTATCATTATGAAGCCATTAATCAGTCAAGGCTAGCAACAGATTTTCTGTCCAAAATCAACATTCCTAAATTGATAAGATATCAAATATTAGATTTGGTCAAGCAATTTACAGTGGAGAAAATTAAGTCTAGCCTGGATTGATGTAATAATGGGATAGCCACATGCAGCGATGGGCTGCCTGTGAAGATTTCCAACATTCTTCTCCTGAACCTCACGTGATATTGGTTAAATTATGCAATTCAGTCTTACATGGTGAGCCAGCTCCAACTTAATGTTCAGAGTACCTTAAAAAAAGAGAATGCTCTGGACAATACCAGCCTGTATCGTCTCATTAACATGCTAAATTCAGACTACAAACTATTTATGAAAGCCCTTGCTAATAGGTTCTTGCTATTTGCTCCTAACCTGATCCACCCTGCTCAGAATGGTTTCATGGTTAAGAGATAAATAACTGCTAATACTCACTTTCTTGCTTAGTTCACTGACTATTTTTCACAGAATAAATTGAAAGCCGCAATTATAACTTTCAAAATTGAAAACACATTTAATTTGGTTAAAAAGGAGGTCAAGAATAGACCTTCTTGTTTCCCTGGGAGCTAATACAGTTATTGAGAAAGACGTATGTTATTGCCTCAGCTTAAATAGTAAATATTCTGTAGATGTGGGGAAGATCACGATTATGTGCAGAACTCGTCAAGAGTGTCTGCTGTCCTCAATATTATTTACTCTATTCATTGAGCTATTGACAGTTGCAATTCATAAAGATGATAAATTTGCCTTCCAGCACCCTGTATATCCAGATGAAAATTGTATGCTGACAATTTAGTTGTTTAGTTGAAGGGGGAGAAATCCAATATTGAAAATCTCGATTGGGGTTTATAAAATCAAACAAGGAAAATCCAAGATCTTATTTTTTAATGTTTATCCTATTGGCCTCCCTTAGCGTTTGTACCCCAGGTGTAATCCTACTTTCTCTATTAGATAGTTTGGGATTTATGGCACATTAAACTTTGGCAATTTATTTACTATATTAAGTAAAGTCCATAATCTCCTCCTCAAATGGAAGGCACTACTGCTTACAATTGTGGGCTAAGTATCTTTGATTAAAATGTCAGTTTTACTACTATTTAGTTTACTTTTTTTAAATGTCCTTAAAAAATCTACATCTAAACAAAAATACAAGAAATTAGTGGAGTTTGCTTTACCCATGGTTTGTATTAGCAGGCAGCCGTCTAGGACATGTTAGCCTGGCTCAGTGATGTATCTCCTACCCGGACATTTGACAATTGCTTATTGCAGGTGATGATGGAAGAGACAGGATCCAGACTGTGGGCCTCATTACTACTCTGGCGGTCTTTAGGAAAGATTGCTGTGGTGGCGGCTGCCAAAAGACATTCATGTTGGCAGTATTCTGACCGCTGTATTAAGAGTCACACACTGAAGACTGCCAAAAAACAGCCACAAATTCGACACCACCAGGACACTGGAGGGTGGTAAAGAGGCGGTTGCACCACCAGCACCACCAGTCTGACAACTTTCCACTCACCACATTAGGAGCCACAAATCTGCACAGTGGTTCTTCCATGGCTGAAAGCCATTGGCGGTCCAAACCGCTGCACTCAGCATCTCAGCTCAGACAGAACACAACACCTCTTTGAACAGTTTGAATATCTCACACCTGACACACATACACACACCAGACAAACCCACTCACTGCATTATATAACACCCCCCCACACAACCCACAATCTTTTGCGACAGAAAACACACTTAGCACTTCTACACCATAGACACATATACACTTCACACTCAGCACACACCACACAACTACACGATCAACACAATACACACACCACTACTGCACACAAACACTACAACCAACCAGCACACACAACCAAACTCCCCCACCCCACCAAGCACCCTACACTGCACCCTAATCACACAACACCAACCCTCACCCACAACACAACCACCAAGTTCCTTCAAAAGCATCCATGTTTCACAGATGAAGAGTTGAGGGTCATGGTCAATGAAATCGTCAGGGTAGAGCCACAACTGAATGGAGCACAGGTAGAGCAAACCTCAATTGCTAGAAAAATTGAGTTATGGCACAGAATTGTCAACAGGGTCAACTCAGTGGGCAACTATCCACGCACAAGGGAGGACATCAGGAAGAGGTGGAATGACCTACGGGGGAAGGTGCATTCCATGACATCAAGACACCAAATTGCTGTGCTAAAGATTGGCGGTGGGCCCCCACCTCCTCCCTCAGAGTTCACATCATGGGAGGAGAAGGTCTTGGGCATCCTGCATCCAAAGGGCCTGACTGGAATACCCAGGGGACTGGACTCTGGTAAGTAACTAACACTCCCCTGGCACAAATTGTCCAGTCCAGCATGCTTCTTCACCACCCAGTCACTCCCCAGGTCACCCTATCTTCCACAACACCTCCACCTAATCACCTAATGCCTAATGCCCCTCTCCTGCATGCCACATCACCACCCAGCCCGAGTGCCCATACAGTTCCTGCCAAGTGCAGTGCCAATCACAATCACTGTGACTCCCACAATGCACCTGCCCATCTCCATCAAAACCTACAATGTGCACATCACATCTCTTATATGTATGACTATTGCACCAGCTACACCAACTGGATGCTTTGACTAAGGACCACTACATGGCAATGACGCCAATATTATGGCACAACAAAATGCCTAACAATGCCAAACACAGGCACAGCACTGTCACCAAACCTAAGGGCCACTTATCCAGATCAACAACCCAGAAATGGACTGATCATGGGCTTTAAAGTAAGAAGGTATACTTCAAACAGAACAAGCAATCCTGCCTGCACATATACCCTCCTCCCACTTGGACACCATGCTGCAATGTATAGCCATGCCCACTCACATTTTGCAAGCCTGAATTGCCACCTGCTAACAGGGCACACCTGTCATGTGAACCATCACACAAGAACAGTACCCAACCACTGAGCCTGATCAACAACAACCCCTATGGAGCATGGTACATATGTCACAATCCACTATCCACAAACTGTGTTAGCACCTGTCATTGCCATTGCTGGGAATCAAGTCAAGCCACTGTATGCATCAGACAAAGAGACAACCATTCACACCTCCACCATTTAACCCTCTCCCATTCTAGCCACAATGCACCATGGAGAGGATACTAGAGACTGCCAGCCCTCCTCAGGATGAAGAGCCCAGTGAGGACAATGCCGCTGGATGTCTAAACAATGATGACCTACCTGGCCCATCTGAGACCCCTGGTCAATCTACCACTCCCTGCCTCACCCTGCCCACATCAAATCTCCCACTCTGTGGCACCAACATCACAGCCAACTCTTCGTCCCCAAAACCTGTGTCCCAAGGACTATTCAATCTATTGTGTGCCTCACAGTACAGGGACCTGAGTCGACCCCTCACACCCAAAACAATGAAGGTCCTGCTGACACTGGGAGTGGGCACACCGCACAGGCACATGGGGGCAGGGGGTGTGGAAGTGAACCTGTGGGCCAGAGGATGGGGCAGCCAAGGGAGTCACCTGACCAGGAAGCCATCTCCCAGGTCATGGGAGCATATCACCAATCCCAGGACAGGCCGGGCCAGATCATCAACATGTGGGGGAAAACCCAAGGCTGTAGAGGGAATACCACCGGAAGGTCATGCAGCAGTGGCAGGCCCACAGTGCCACCATGACCTCTATTGCAGGGGTGCAGCAGGCCCCTTCCACATCTGTGGCAGCTAGCGGCAGCTACTGGAATGGAGGCCCTGCCATGGGAACCACAGGCCTCTGGCACCCCTCCCTCTGTAGCTGAAGACCCCCCCCCCACCTCTACAAACATGGGTTTCCATCCAGACATCCTGCTGAATCAGATGCCAAGACCAAACCCACTACCAGGAAGTGAACTCTCCTGATTTCTCTCTCTTTATGTGTATCAGCATCATCTGGTGAAGGAGAAGGGGCACAGGTGAGTGGGGTAGCAGGAAGCCCATGAGACCCAGGAAGCTGCACCAGCAAGAGCGAGGGACCCAGTGGGATGAAGGGTGAGGGGAGTGCCCCAGTGGAGACCGGATATACCACCTCTTCTTCCGAATCCTCCTCCGGTGGACACTCCCTGGTGGTGGCAGACCCATCTTGGATCACCCCAGCACCATCTTTGTCCACCTCCCCCTTACTACCGCCACCCTCCCTATAGCTCCGCACCCAGTTGCCCGTGCCTGCTCACCCAGGAGGGTGGTCATCTCCTTCGCCGCAGGCACCTCTGACCCTCCCCTAGTCAGCCCTGCTGCCTATAATGAGGAGGGTATTGACCTCCTGAGGTCCATCTCTGTGGGTCAGTCCACCAATCGTGAATGCCATCCAGGGACTGGCAGCTCAAGTACAACAGAGCAATTCATTCCTGGAGGGCATTCACGGTGCCATGGCTGACCTACAAAGATCCTTTCAGGCTCTGGCCTCCACTCTAATGGCAGCCAGTGTCCCTTTGCCGTCCCCCTCCACCTACCTCTTCTCAGTCCCAAACCCCTCTCCCATTCCTATCCAAAGCACACCTACAAAGCGGAATGCATCTACCTCAACAGACAAGGGTAGCTCAGACAAACACAAGCACAACAAGACCCACCACTGGCATGCACACAAGTAACAGCCACCTGCAGACACACCAACATCCACTCCCTGCACTGACTCCCCTGCCACCTCCTTCTTCACGGACACTACACCAGTCACACCTGCAGCCACCACACCATCCTTCACAGATCCAGCCACCTATCTTACCCAAAGTCCTATCTTACCCAAAGCCAGCGCAATAGCAGACCAGCTGAAATCACCCCAGTCACCAAATCTGCAGCCACCACAACCACTGATACCCCCACATGCAGCACATGTACCATACCTGCAGACACCACCCCAACAGACAGTCACCCATCTACCATGGCATCTCCTAGCACCTCTGCCCCCCTCCTCCCAAAACACCTAAACACCCGAACTCACCCACCCAACAGACACCCAGCACCCGCAAGCGTTCCACGCATGCCCTTGCACTCAAGAAATCCACAAAGACACATCTTACAACCACTCCCTCTCCCTTCATTCCCAAACCCTTTTGCCATGGCTGCCCCTGTGTGTATAAGAAGCATTTCCTCTCTGAGTTTCCCCTGTTCCTTACCTCTCTCCCACCCTGTGATACCCCAAGCTCTCTGTGTCCCACTCCAAGTCCAGCCCTTCTACCTCCAAGTCCTCCCCTTCTCCCCTGGTAGTGCCCATGCCCCACCCCCTGCCAAGAAGTCTACCCCTTCCAAGCCCAGGCCCAAGGACCCCCTCTCAAGCCCGAGCCCAAGGACCACCCTCCCAAGCCCAGCCCCCCGCCCATCATCCCTGAGGTGCCTGCCTGCCCCTGTTACGCCCCTACCCTGTGGAGGTCATTTTGCAGTCAGGAGTCAAGTAGGGGCACAGTGAAGTGCCATTTGTGCCTTTGTCAGTTTAAACTTTGGACTGGCCTATGGTCTTATCACAGTTATTTTAATTTTGCCATTTCACCTTATTAATACATCTTGGCCAACCTGGTATTCAATTCAATGGTAACATACTTGTCCTGCTTTTTTTCTACATGGCTGTTTGGTGTTGTGAGCTTTGGTTTATGTGTGTGTGACATGTGTGTGTGTGTGTGTGTGTGTGTGTGTGGGTGTGTGTGTGTGTGGGTGTGTGGGGGTTGTGCTAGCTGTTGAGCCTGGCTTGCATGTGTGTGTGTGGCTCTGCTATTTCTCCCACTGTCATTGGTGTATATTGTATGTAGGATATGTTTGTGTTTGTAACATGCATGTATGTGTATGAATTTTGTATTGTTTGTGTTGCCATGTGTAATGGTGGTGTTGTGTGCCTTTGTGTGGTTGTTGTGTGTGCGTGGTGGCGGCTATGTCATATGCGTTGTGTGCCCGTAATGCGACATATGCTTCGTTGTATGGCAGTGTGATTGTGTTGATTGGTTGTGTGGTGTTGTTACATGTTGTTGTTAGTATGTGTTGTCATGTGGAGGTGTGCAATGATTTTGCTTGGCCTAGCATTTGTGTAGTTGCAGTTGTGATGTCATTGTGTGACTTGTGGAATTGTGTATGACTGTGTTAGATAGTGCCGGTGCTGTGTGTTTGCAGGCTGGTGTGTGTATGGTTCGTGGGTGTTGGCCGTGGTGTGTAGTATTGGTGTGTAGTATGTGTGTGTGTGTGTACGTAGGTGTGTGTACTTATGGTCTTTGTCGTCGTCACTGGTTCCGGAGTCGCTCTGCAAGCAGGAGCAGTGGGAGGACTTCCATTTCAGGTTTCATGGCGGCTCCTGGCAGGTATGTGTTCCTGAAGGTGTTTCCTTTTATAGAGTTGGTTTCCGCCTGGGTTTTGGTGGCAGTAAGACTGCAACGGAAACTTTGTTGGTGTGCAGCCTCATACTGTGTCTGGGTGAAACATGGTCCCTGCGGGCCTGAAGGTGCTTACCGCCGTCCGGGGCAGCCTGACCGCACTGGCGGTACTGGCGGTAGTTTGGCTGTGTTCTGTTGGGAGCACCACCATGGTCATAATTTGGCGGTCTTCACCGCCAGGCCATCGGTAGCCACGCCGACGGTCTTTTGGCAGCTGTCAACACAGCCAACTTGGCGGTCCTGAGACCGCCAAATTCGTCATGACCCCCTATCTGTTTTAATTAAAACATTTTGGCCCTCATTACAACATTGGCGGTAAAAAACGCCTACCGCCGTGGTGACAGCTGCCAAAAGACCATCGCCGTGGCTACCAGCCATCTGCCATATTATGACCACAGCCGGATTTCTGGCAGAAATCTGGCTGTGGCCATGCCAGCGGATGGCGGTCAGGTGGCGCTACTGCCACCAGCAGCGCCACACCAGGAGACCACCACCAGCTATATTATGACCCATTTTACAGCTTGGAGGTGTTCTGCTGGCGGACGCTGCTGCTGGCAGAAGCGCCCCATCCCATCTCCTGCCGGAGGATCCCCTGAACAGAGGTAAGTGGGTGATCCGACAGGGGAGGGGGTTGGAGTGTGTGTGAATGTTTGTGCATGCGTGTATGCGGGTGTGTGTTTAGTTTCGAATGTGTGTGCATGTATGGAAGCGTGAGTGCGTCTATGTGTTGTGTGAATGTGTGTCTGCGTGTGTGTATGTAAGTGTGTGCAGAGGTGTGTGTGAATGGATGTATGCATGAGTGGATGCATGTGTGCATGGGTGTGTGTATGCGTGTGTGTGTGTGAAGTAATGTAGGGGGGTTTGGAGAGGAAAGGTGGGTGGGGGCAGTCTGGAGAAGGAGGCGGTGGGGGCAGACCCCTATTAGTGACAGAGAAGGAATTCCCTGTCACTGATAGTGCCTACCGCCATGGTTTTCGTGGTGGTAAGAAAGCCACGAAAACCCTGGCGGTAGGCGGGGTCATTATCCCGCGGGCAGAACAGTGACGGCTGCGGGCTGGAGATAGATATCTCCAGCCCGTTGGCTGTCACCGCCATGGTGATTGGAGTGGTACATTTGTGGGTTGGCTTTGTCATAATATGGCGGTAGGTACCGCTAGCCTGTTGGCGGTGCTTACTGCCATGTTACCACCGACCGCTGGGGTCATGATGACCCCCATAGTCTTTTGCAAAATACCCATTATAAGTCAATTACATGAGCAAATTCTTCAGAAGTGTGAAGTTTACAAGGATTATAACGTCAGACTGCCATCAATTCCTCTTATTGAAGGACTGTACAGGTTTTGGTTTGCAGCTCTCTAATGCAAAACTACATCATTTTAATACTCTGATTTTTCTCACTGTAGCTGATTTTAAATACACTGCTTCATGGCAAACAAGAGTGCTACTTGATATTTCAGACAAATGTGGGCAAAGAGAATTGGTTTAGCTTTTTGAAAATTAGAAGTAGTTTACAATTATATTAGCCATTTCTAGAGATTAAACCTCTTGGCATTTTACAAATGTTGTTTAAATTTTAACTTAAAGTTATTGGTAGTTGGTATAGGCAGATATAGGTTGGCCAACATGTTGTCCTCCTCGCCATTACACTCAAGGAGTGGGAGGCATAAAGTTAATATTACTATAAAATATGTCATGCTGAAACTTTATGAGAACTGAATTTTTTTCATGTTGACTTTAGTGTTATACCCCTGGAAAAATCAGGAAATATCTACCTGCCTTAAACTATTGCTTTAGATGTCATTGTGAGGGGGGCTTGGAAGCATGTCATTGACACCTGAGCACCTTTGCACAGTTTCTGGGAGCATCAGTTTTCGTGTCTAGGTTCACAAACAAATAACTATTTCCCATTTTAGACATTTACAGTAGCTGAATGGATGTTTGTGTTTTTTGCAATGTTGATGGAAGGGGTGGGTGTAACTAGCATAATTCTCTCTAGTGCAATTACTTGTAATTACCACAAATTACTCATAATTATGTATAATTGTTTGAGAAACATAATCCAGAATTTAGTGCTGTTTTCTTAGTTAAAAATGCACCCTTGCATCCAAATTGGGCCAGAGGATGCATTTTGTGCCAAGCAAATAGCACTAAATGCTACATGAAATGAACAGCAGTAGCCAGCAGTCACCTGCCCTCTCCTAGTTCATTGCTCCTCTGCTCCTCTGGTAGGATTTTGCCCCAAATTACTCTTAATTACTCAATCGGGAAAAATCACATAAATTTGGTAATATCACATACCAGGAACAATCGCATAATTACTGCTATGACTCTGATTACTCTGACGCAAATACAACTTCTCCCAAATCTAGTCAATAGTCTTTTCCCTCATTGTGCACCACTGGAAAGGAGCTGAGATACCCCTCCTTTTCCACTGGGTGCTAAAAATAAACTGTGTAAAAATCTTTGTGAAATGGATAAACCAAATAAAAATATATTAGAGGACTTGGTGTAATTTAGACCCAGTAGGAAGTGGATGAGCAATGTATGTCTGTTTTAAGCACTATGGTAGTACTGTAATTGATTTTCTGCATTTGTCACTCTATTAATTGTTGGTCTGACTCTTTCTTTTAATAATGAGTTGCAACTGGTGATCACTGTGTTTGTAAAGAGAGAAATGAATAATTGTATTATTGTAGTAATATTTTTTGTGATGCTACCTGCAAAAGAAATGTAAAACAAATAACACAAATGAAACCTAAAATATACACACAAAACAAAGAAATGTATGAAATGCAACAGTGCAAAGTAAAACTTTTTTTAAAAAGCAAAGGCTTCAACTACCTAGAAGGCATAGGAAGTAAACTACTGAACCCGCCTAACAAACCAAATGTAATTAAAATCTAACATGCACATACAGAAAACAATATAATACAGTTATTTATAAATATTGTTTGAACTTTTTTATGATCGTAAATTAAAATGTATAGTATAAAATTAATAAATTCACACAATAAAACATAATAATACATATTTTCATAAACTGAAAGCAGCAAACATGACATAACATAAAAATGCATATAATGCGCAACAGTTTTTTTTAATGACAGTATAAACCAAACCAATATACATTGCAAACATTTCCCACCTAAAATAAAAAATAAAAATCAGCTTATGGATCTGTTGCTAATCTATAAGTTACTTCTCTACTCCACCAAAAAGAAATCCACAACATTGGGAACAAGTAACAAGAAAATGCAAACAATAAGTAAGTAATGAGAAAAGAAATCCACAAAATTACCCCAGAGTCCTAGGAATCCATACAAACTGAAAAAGAAAGTAAAATCTCTGTTTGGAAATTTTAAAGTAAAAGGAAATGAAAAAGCAATCTTGTTTAAAATATTTCCAAAATTGTTTTTTTTTTAAAAACACAACCAAAAACAAGGAAAGTAACATATATCCCCAAATATAACAAACAGCACAAAACAGATGTACAAACTATAGTCATTTCATAAGATGAATATTTATAGTACCTACACTACACTACACACTATGTTATGGCCTACCTCACCCATAAAACTAATACGCATAATACCCCTATCCCCAAAAAACCTCAAATAAGAACTTAAAGGAACTTTTACCTTATCTGCAGAGGAGTAGCAGGGAACTACGATCCTAGGATTCGAAATTGCCTAGTAGTGATGTTATTAGACTACAAAATGTATATTGGTAAAAATGTCCAATAGGTGGAAATAACAAAAGACTATGGGCCCGATTATGACCCTGGTGGCTGGGCCACCAGCCCGCAACATTGACTCCAGCTCAGAGAGAGTCGAAATCAATGCCGGCTGCACTGATTGCGCCACCAGAAAGTCAGGTGCACTGTTGCCAATCACCATGCCATGCATTGCAGACTGTGTGCACACCGACTATGCTGGCGGGGGGTGCAGTGCAATACCCTGGACACAGGCAAATCTGGCCTCAGGGCCCTCCAGTAGAACTGTCCTTGCCTTTCTGCCAAAGAGGTCAGCGGAAAGGCAGCTCAGAATACAGACGGTGGTGCCACTGCCAGCACCACCTTCATTTTCTGCAACTCTCCCAAACAACGCCGCTAGAGTGGGTCTGGATTTGGCAGTGGTCTTGTGGGGGTCCAACCGACACCACCCTTTTCGGCGGTCTGACCACAAAGGATGCGGCGGTCGCACCACCACAGTTGGTAGAGTGGTCTTGGGAGCGCCGTACTCGCAATCTGGGCCTAAGTTATAACAGAAATGAGTGAACCGATTAAATTATTAATAAAAATCAAGAAAGTACATGTTAAAAAATATATTGCAAAAATATTTTAAAAAGTGTAAAACTCTGCTTGCAAAATATATATTAATTAGTACTATAAAATCTCATTGTAAGCTAATAGCACTAATATATAATATTTATTATATAAAAGTAAATATTACAAATTATGTATGCTTTTTCCACACTTTATGATTTAGATCCTAAAAAACATAAACTGCATAAAATGACATGTTACAATGACATTATAAATTGCAATACAGCCTTTATTAACACCAAACAAAATGTAAAATGTATTCTATAACAAAAGTATTTGATACATGTTTTTCCTATTGGAAAAATAAGTATGTCAAATGTATCCTATAAAAAGGTATGTGAAGGAAAGTTCTTTCCTTTTGTTTGTATGTAAAGTAATATGTAAAAAATAAAAACCATAAATATGTATATGTTAAACAATTAATAAAAACCATAAATATGTATCTGTTAAATGATTAATAAATGCATAAATAACATATGTCCTAAACTATACATGTGTATTAATAAATTCTTCTAACACACAAACACTATAAACCAACCAGCACTAAAAATATACATCTCAATAAAACCTTCATGTTTATCCCGTCCCTCTCTACAATACTTTGGGCCTCATTAAGAGTCTGGTGGTCTTAATACTGCCAGACTCGCAGTGGCAATTGCACTGCCACACTCCTGGTGGTCCGACCACCAGCTTATGGCCCTGGCAGTCAGACCACCAGGGGTCCACCATCACCATCAGGAACATGGTTCCCCTCATAGTAGTGACAGTTGGAGTCATGGTCAGCCACGGTGTGCTGAGTTTAGCGCCGCCGTGTTGATCATCAGTCCTCTTTCTGCCAACCTTTTCGTGGCAAATCCCTGCCAGGAAAAGGCTGGCTTAAAGCAAGTTCTAGGAGCCACAGAGGTGCCCCTGCACTGCCCATGACATGGGCAGGGCTGGGGTCCTCCTGCCAGCACCTTTGGAATGTACACTATCTGCACTGCAGACAGTGTGCATTCCGGGGGTGCTGGTGTGCCACGGCATTGGCCTTGCCTCCCGAGGCCAATGAGGTGGCACTGTTTCCACAGGTCTGAACAGCAGAAACCTTGTAATAAGATGTTTCCGCCAGTCAGCCCGGTGGAAACATCGAAATACGAAGGGGCCGGGGGCCGCTGGTAGGATAGCAGCCGTCTCCCCTCAGCTTTCTCCTACCACCAAAGTCATAATCACGCCCTATTTCCATTAAATTGCATACTAAATTTATAAAATATAGCACACCCAGTGTAATAAAATATAAACTATTCCAAGTCTAATGTAAAACATTTTAAGGAACATGTTACACACTGAAAGGGTCAATTGTACTATTCACACTCGAAACTAAACCATTTTGGGGAAGTTGCTGGGCACTGAAAGGGTCACAGTTACTATTCCCACTCCAATCTAAACCACTTTGTGAAATGTGCTGGAGACTGAAGGCATCAGATTTACTATTCCCACTCCAATCTAAACCACTTTTGGGGGTGTGTTGGTCACTGAACAAATAAATGTATTTTTCCCACTCCCATGTATACTATTCTGTGGACAGGTGTTGGACAATAAATGGGTTAGATTTACTATTCCCACTCCAATTTAAACCACTGGGGATAATATGTTAGGCATTAAATGGGTCAAAATAATACTCTCACTCCAAATTAAACACGTTGGACATTGTAAGGATCACATTTACTAACTCCACTTCAAACTAAATGTTAAAAAACTATAATGTGTGGCCTAAAGTAACTTAACGCATGAGTTATAGTTTCTTGAGATAAATAGAATAATAACTATAACTGCTGGATTTCTTAGGTTTTGGATGGGTAAATCGTCAACCTAACTATAATGTCCATGTAAACTTTGGTATTTTCAGCAAATTTGTATGTTTTTTTTATAATAGAATAGTATCTATTTACCACACATTAATACAACCACCGCCATGCACAGCCTTCGGCTGTGCACGGCAGTAGGTTGTCCGCGGGTCCTGGCCCTGGGGCCAACCTCTACGCATGCATCCAACCCCATGCTGCACACATGCGGCAGTGGCTTTTTGTGTGCAATTGGGTGTTTTTTAAATTGTTTTCTGTATCCGTGGATTGTTCACAAGTTTAGACGGGGCCGTGGATCGGCCCAAAAAAAAGGGCAATTTTTTAGCATGACGAGTCCCTCAGGTAACCCTCATATAGGGTCAGGATACCTATATACTGATCCCTTATGTCAGTTTGTTATTGTTTTTCCTTCCGTACCTGATGCAAGAAAGGAAACGGTGGCTGCAAGGTTGCGGCCAGCCAATCAGGACTTTGCGTTTTCCGTGGATCATTCACGAGTGGATCTGCAAAGGTTATGTGTTTCTAGATATTAATATTTCTTTTTTATTTATTAGTTCTGAAGCTACTGAACAGATTTACACCAAATAACACAAAGGGTTATTTCTGGACTAAGAGTTAGCTCTCTGCCACATTTGGTGTGATTCCTTTCAGCAGTTCGGCTGTAGTCATGTCTAAAATCCCTTTGGGAAATTGCATGAGGAAATTTAGAGTTATCTCAAGTAACTTTAGCTAATGCCCTAGGGTAACTTGCGCCCCCACCATGCACAATTTATTCATCAAAAATGTTACTGGGAATATTACATTGATATTATCAGTGATGTTATCAAAGATGTGATGAGTGGCGTAATTTGTGGGTTAATTAGCAGTGCATGGTGAGGGCCCAAGCTATACTTATCTTAGGGCATAAGTTATAGTTACTAGAGAACTCAAACTATAACAGGTGAATTTCTATAGTTTGGTATGTTTAAAATGCGAGCCTAACTATAACGTCCCTGTAACCTTTGGTGTTTTCAATGAATTTCAGTTTTTTTCAAATATATTTCCTAAGTATAACATCTCTGCAACCATAAAAATATATGTGTATATATATATGTATATATATATAAAAACATATATATATATATATAAACATATATATATATATATATATATATATATATATATATATATATTTTACATAGTGGCGGTCGCCACTTGGTAGTCATAGTTAGGACCTAGGTTCTATACAAAAGCATTTTTTACTTGCCCATATCTTTGGTGCCGCTTGACGAATCTTCACGAAACTTTTCAAAGAAATTTGCCAGTCCCATCAGCTGCGGCCCGAAAAGTTTCGAGGATATCCGTCCGAGGGGAGGGGGAGTCCTAAAACACATTTTCCGCATTCATTTTTCCATAGGGATTTTGAACAGCGCTAACTACTGGGCGGAATTACAACACATTTGGCAGACAGGTAGGTGGTGGTCCAGAAAGT
Source organism: Pleurodeles waltl (assembly GCF_031143425.1). NCBI lineage: Eukaryota > Metazoa > Chordata > Amphibia > Caudata > Salamandridae > Pleurodeles > Pleurodeles waltl. The sequence continues at coordinate 1,655,818,291 of NC_090445.1, forward strand.
GAACTGTTATTTTTTGGTGTAATTCCCTTCAGTAGTTTTAGAGAAAACAGAAAATCCACATATGTAAGGTAACTTGCGCCCCCACCATGCACAATTTAGTCATCAAAAACGTTACTGAGAATATTACATTGATATTATCAATGATGTTATCAAAGATGTCATGAGTGCCGTAATTTGTGGGTTAATTAGCAGTTCATGGCGAGGGCCCAAGCTATACTTATCTTAGGTCATGAGTTATAGTTACTAGAGATAACTCAAACTGTAACAGGTGAATTTCTATGGTTTGGTACGTTTAAAATGTGAGCCTAACTATAACGTCCCTGTAACCTTTGGTGTTTTCAGTGAATTTCAGTTTTTTCAAATATATTTCCTAACTATATTATCTCTGCAACCATTAAAAAATATATATATATATATATAAACATATATATACATATACATAGTGGCGGTCGCTACTAGGTAGTTATAGTTAGGACTAGTTTCTATACAAAAGCATTTTTCTACTTGCCCATATCTTTGGTGCCGCTTGTCGAATCTTCATGAAACTTTCCAAAGAAATGTTCAAATCCCATCAGCTGCTGCCCGAAAAGTTTCGAGGTTATCTGTCCTGGGGGAGGATCCTAAAACACATTTTCTGCATTCATTTTTCCATGGGGATTTTGAACAGCGCTAACTACTCGGCGGAATTACACCAAATTTGGCAGAAAGGTAGGTGGTGGTCCAGAAAGTGAACTGTTTTTTTTGGTGTAATTCCTTTCAGTAGTTTTAGAGAAAAAAGAAATTCCAAATATGTATATATAGGGACTCAAAGGATTCCCGACTCCTCCCGGTCTCGTGCAGAGATCTGATTGGCTGATAACACTTCAGCAACAGAAACCGTGGAGGTTTTGTCAACCATCTTGACCCTCGACAGAAGCTTTGTTCCAAAAAAAATTTAAAAAAAGAAAAGGGGCCAGAATACGAACACCCTGACCTCTCAGTTCTGGTGGCGGTGTTCCAAAAGCCAAAAGGACCACCCCAAGGCCAAAAAGCTTTTTTTTTTTTTTCAGGAGCGGATTTGTGGTGGATCCACCATAAAATTAAAAAACAAACAAAGTACAATATCCCGCACTTTGGTACGATAAAGCCCCTGGGTGGGCCATGTCCCGGAGGCATTTCTTTAGGTATTCCGGTGGGGGTGGGGGGGGTTCTGGCCCCCTCCACCTAACCCGGTGACCGCCACCTCCCTGGAGCTTATTATTGATATGTGGGGAGCCTGGTGTCCTCCCACTGCCCTGGGGACCACCACCTCCCCATGGCTGTGTTCTAATATGCGGGGGCCACCTGGCCCCTTCCCGCTGCTCAGCGGACTGCCACCTCCACAGGGCTAGTAATTGATATCCAGGAGGGCACTCCGCCTCCCCAGGGCTTTGATTGAATATGCAGGGAGGACTGCGCGCCTCATCCATTGCCCCGGGGACCACCACCTCCGGGATGAAATGTTATTGATTTCCAGGGGGTCACGCGGCCTCCCTGCTGCCCAGGGGACCCCCACCTTCCCAAGGCAAATATTTAACCACCCATACGGGGCTATGTCCTTCTTTGAGGGGGGCCTCTCAGCCCCCCTCAAGGAGTCTCTGATGGCCCTGTGGACCACCCCCCCCCCCAGGGCCAGCTCCCCGGGACATAACTGTTAGCTGTTGCTTTGCTGCAGCTCTGAAGCCAAGCCACAGCAAACATTTCAGCAGGTCCCGCTGTCAAAAACTGAAGCTTTCATCTCTGCCCCCTGTACCCATTCAGTGGACAGGGATGAAATGGTTCAGCAAGCATGGAACTGCTGTCAAAGCAGCTCCATGGTTGCTGAAGCAGTGGCCCTGTAAGAGAAGTCTTTCCCAGCAGTGCCAGGTAGCCTGTAGGGGCATTAAAAAAAATAATCAAATAAATAAATAAATATTGAGGGTCTTCGGGGGAACCCATGAGGGCTCCCCGGCGGTCCCAGGTAGTTCATAAAGGTTAAAAAAACATTTAAATTATAAATAAAACGAAACCAAATAGCTCAGTGTGAAGGTCAGGAGACCTTCACACTGAGCAGTCAGGGTTTGAGACCTTGCTTCCTTTTTTTCCTCTTTTTTTTAATTGCTAATTATTTTACATTGAAAAAATTACAGATACATTTTTTATTTTAAATGGTATAGAAGTATCCACTGACAGACCCACTCAGACACTCAGGCACCCACTCACAGACTTACTCAGTCCATCATGCACACAGACACAGGCCCAGTCGGACCCTCACGCACCTACTCACAGACCGCCTCATACAGTTCTGAACCCATTCACAGCCTCATGCACCCACTTAGAAATCTGCACACACACGGACACACCTACTAAAATAATGAAGTATGCACTCTCATACCCAGACAGACACTCTGACAGCCTCTCTCATCCCCAGATACACCCTCTCACACCTGTTCTGACCACCAGAGAGGCCATGGACACCTTGCATGGGGTTGGATGGTTAGAGGGGTTTGGCACAGAGCAGGTCTTTCAGGTAACCTCCGCTGTGCAAAGGTGAAAAATGTGCATCTTGCAATGTTGGGTGCTTGTAGGGGGTTGACCCTAGGCCCTGTGGCCAACCGCTTTGGCCGTGCATGGCGGTAGTATAATAATAACGTATAATAATACAAATTACTACACAAAAAAAACCATAGAAATTCACTGAAAAAACAAAGGTTGCAGGGGCCTTATAGTTAGGCTCACATTTTAAACATACACAACCACAGAAATTCACCAGTTATAGTTAGTGTTACCCCAAGTAACTATAACTCGTGCCCTGAGGTATCTATAACTCGCGTCCTTGCCATGCACTTCTAATTACCCTACAAATTACATCACACATGACATCTTTGATAACATCATTGATAAAGTCACTGTAATATCTGCAGTCAAATTATTGATCACATACCTGTGCATGGCGGGGGTGGATAACTTCAGAAAAGAGTTCTGAAACTCTTTTCTGATAATAGTTATAATAAATCTAACATTGGTAAGTTGTTGGATTTATTCTAACTTTTACCTTGAATTACATTTTTAGCTCACGCCTATCAAAAGTAAGACATTATTTATTTAAAATAATGCCTTCTCATGCCTATGGAGCTAGTGTACTACATTGGGAGAAAAACGAAATTGGCAGTTTTTCCCTCACCAGGTCACATAAAACATATTTTATAATATCCCTGCTTACAGTTACTAGGCACCCTGCTCCGGGGCACCTAGGTGAAACATTAGGGGTGACATATGTAAAAAGATGGTAGTTTAAGACTTTGGATCTAGCTTTAATTACAAAGTCGAACTTGCATATCATTTTAATTTAAAAGCAGCCTGCAAAGCACAGCTGACTTATAAAATAACAGCAGGCCACACAGCTTCGCACACTTAAGTGTGTTAAATCTGCTGTGCCTCTAAACCTAAATGCCCTGCCATATAATATCAACTTACAGGTAGGTTGTCAGTGCCAATTGTGATTATGCCTAATTACCATATAACTTTTAACCAGAGCACTGGCCCTGGGTTTGGTTAGCAAGGCCCAGGGCACAATCAGAGTCAGGACACCATCATCCAATAGTCAAGATAGGGCAAAAAGTGGGGAGCATTACAAAGAAGTCCTGGTTTTCAGCAGTGGACACCATTTTTGTTTATCAGGGCTTGGTTTCCAACTTGGAAAATAACATTTAAAGTGATAGGGTCCAAGTAGAGGTACCCTGACCCCATTTGACTGATGGAGGGGTATGTGAGGGGACCCCTCATGGGCAAAAAATTATTCAAAAATATTTTTTGAGCGTGCGAGGAACCGCGGATCCACCTGGATCCTTACGGATCCTCAGGGATTCGGGTGGATCCGTGGATCCAGATCCCAATTAAAGAAAACACATATACCCACTTACAGACCCACATACCCACCTACATATCGACACAACCACTCACACACCCATACAGCCACTCACACACCCACAAAACCACTCACACAACCTACTCACATGCTGACACAGCCACTCCTACACTCACTCACAGACTCACACAGCCATGCATACAAACTCACCCACCTGACACTCACACACACTCTTTCCCACCCACACAACCACTCACACACCTAGGCTACAGGGGCGTTATGTTTAGGAAATAGCTTTAAAAAATGTAGAAATTCACTGAGAAAACAAAGGTTACAGGGATGTTATTGTTAGGGAATGCAATTTTAAAAACTTTAGAAATTACATTAAAAAAACAAAGTTAATGGTACATCATAGTTAGGTTCAGATTTTACACACATCATACCATGTAAATCCAAGGCTTGTTATGGCAGTCTTACCACTGAAGATATAGGTCCTCATTATGACATTGGTGGTAAATCCCACTCACCGCCATGCTGACTGCTGCCAACATACCGCCGCCCAGCGGATATCTTCTAACCATATCATGACACACACACACATTAATCCGTCACTATACAGCCACACACACAAATCTGCCACACCAGAGGTTAGTGATAAACTGGCTGTATCAAAACCCACACCGTTACGCCAACAGAACAACGTCCACAACATTATGCCCCACGAATCACCACAGCGGACATTCAGTGGCGGTAAACCATTGGCGGTACATACCGCTGCGCTAAAAATACACACACACATCCAAAACAACATTACATTGGTCAATTTAAATAACACACCTGACACCCATACACACACCACACCCTCACACCCACACCACTATAAAACACACACCCACATTACCCACAACTCTTTACGACTACCAATAATTGCCAGCAGAGAGAGACAGCAAGAGCACCCACACAACCAGAGCCACATACCACCATTACCTATACACCACCCAGGCACCTTACATCACACACCGTACACATCCTCACACACACCACTCACACTACACCCATGGCACCACAACGACACCCCAGATTCTCTGAGGAGGAGCTAAGGGTCATGGTGGAGGAAATCATCTGGGTAGAGCCACAACTATTTGGATCATAGGTGCAGCAGATATCCATTGCTAGGAAGATGGAGCTATGGCGGAGGATCGTGGACAGGGTCAATGCCGTGGGACAGCACACCAGAACAAGGGATGACATCAGGAACAAGTGGACCGACCTACAGGGGAAGGTGCGTGCCATTACAGCAAGAAACCAGCTCGCAGTACAGAGGACTGGCGGTAGACCCCCACCTCCTCAACCACAAGAAACAACATTGGAGGAGCAAGTATTGGCAATCATGCATCCTGAGGGCCTGGCATGAGTAGCAAGAGGACTGGACACAGGTAAGTCAATTCTTTACTACTTTCACCCCCCTACCTGAATGCCATCACATACCCCACCCTTACTCTCACTTCCATCACTCCACCACTTCCCACACACCCCACCATCACAACCCACTCATCCCAAAGCCAATCCCTGCATGCCACACCAATGCATAGACACCACTCACAATCCTGCATGGACACCTGTCACTACAGCATGCACACTAGAGACAGTCAGCTAGCCCACCAAATAACAACTCACACAAAGCAAAGCTGCCAGGGCAATAACAACCATAAAGGGCAACCCACCCATGCACAATATGTCACACACAGAAACAATAACATTGCATTTACATCCCCACAGGTATCCCAGCCAATGTCACCGGAGAAGAGGAGCCTGCAACATCCAGTCCCCCAACAGAAGAGGCCCACAGTGCTGACAGCAGCTCTGGTCGCCTGGACCTGGATGACCAACCTGGCCCATCAGGGACCTCCGGACAGTTGGTTACCCAGCCACAGTCTCACACCACCACAGAGCCTCTCCCCTCAGGAAACACCACCAAAGCACCCACCCAGCGTACCCATACCTCTGTCCCCAGGACCCGTCAATCAGCAGTGTGTCCACCACTACAGGGACCCCAGGGCACCCCACAAACCCAAGACAATCAGGGACCTCGGGTCAGTGGCAGTTGGCACACAGTTCAGGGGATAGAGGCACAGGACAACAGGGAAGCTGGGAGGACTGCTGTGCGCCAGGGGGAGGACAGGCCCAGGGAACCAACTCTCCAGGAGGCACTCACCGCGACCCTGGGAGCATACCAACATTCCCAGGAAACGCTGGGCCAGATTCTGGACAAGATGCAAGAGAAGATGCGGCTGCAGGAGGGACAGTACCTGGGGATCAGGGAGGACTTGAAGTCCATTAGCACCACCCTGGTCTCCATTGCAGGGGTGCTGGCAGACATGGCCAACAATATGAGGGAGGCAGTGGCACACCAGCGGGCCCCTGACACTAGCCAGACAACAGAACAGCCCTCCACCTCTGCTGCCGCTAGTGGACAGGAGGCCCCGCAGGACCAACAGACCACCAGCACCCCTCCCCCTGCAGAAGGAGAACCACCCCGCAAACATTCCCTGTGATCCAGGCAGAAGCCAGAGACTATTGCCATGACTCCCGCCAGGAAATTAGACTCTCCTGTCACCCTTGTGTCCCACTCTGTCACCCTGTCCACCTTGAACTGCCATTGCTCCCCTTCCTATGCCCCCTTGGCAATGCACCTGTGCTACAAATAGACTGAACTCTAACCTGGACTTTCCTCCATCATCACCCCAACCCATAGCACTTCCCCCTTTTCATCAGAGCACTGCAATAAACACACTTTGAACACATACAAGTATGGAGTATGCCAAATGACATAAGTGTTAATTTGTTTAATAAGCTTTAAACATTGAAATTCAACTGTACAGTAATGTTAACATAGGAAAGACCTGTAGGTGGCTGCAGTGAACACACCAGGAGCAATAGTGGGGCACCAACATCTGCAAAAAGAGATGCCAATAGATACAGTGAGTGGCCATAAAGTAGGAATTCACAGCCTGCCAGTGACAATGTCACACATCAAACTGTCTATGAAATGTTAAATAACACTGTCTTACCTGTGTGTCATTGGAAGCATTGACAAATGACTGCACTTCTGTTGTCCTCATCCTCATCCTCTGCCTCCCCATCTTCACTGTCCACAAGTCCATTGCTGCCACACGGCCATCTCCAGCCTCCTGCAGAAAATGCACTTGGCCTCTCAAGGCAAGGTTGTGCAACATGCAGCATGCTACGATTATCTGGCCGACCTTCTTGGGTGAGTAGCACAACTGTTAGATGGAGGCACCATAACCTGGCCTTCAGGAGGCTGAAGGTAGGTTCTGTTATCCTTCTTGTTCGCTGATGTGCCTCATTGTGACGTTCATCAGCCCTTGTCCTGGGATTCCTCACAGGGGTCAGTAGCCATGATAGGTTTGGGTAACCTGAGTCACCTGCAAATATCGAGGGACAGCTGTTAGCCACACACTAACCCTTATGGCCCACACCATTCCCATACACCAACATCCACTGGATGGGAACCAGGGCTCACCTATTAGACACACCCTGTGCCTCTGGAATTGGGCCATCACATTTGGGATGCTGCTATTTCTCAGGATAAAAGCATCATGCACCGAGCCTGGATACTTAGCATTGACATGGGAGATATACTGGTCCGCCAAACACACCATCTGCACATTCATCGAGTGATAACTTTTTCGATTTCTGAAGACCTGTTCATTTTGCCAGGGGTACAAATGCAATATGTGGCCCATCAATCGCACCAATGATGTTGGGAATATGCCCCATTGCATAGAAGTCAGCCTTCACTGTGGCCAAATCCTCCACCTGGGGGAAAACGATGTAGCTGCACAAGTGTTTAATCAGGGCAGACAACACTCTGGTCAGCACTATTGAGAACATTGACTGTGACATTCCTGCTGCCAAGCCCACTGACACTTGGAAAGAACCTGTTGCCAAAAAATGGAACACTGATAGCACTTGCACAAGAGGGGGGATCCCAGTGTGTTGTAATTTAATAGTGATTAGATTAAGCATTAGCAGAAGACATCTTGTATTTAGCAACTATTGTGAACATTTCGTGGAATCCATTTTGTATTCCTGGCAGCCATTTTCTCTGCCATGTGCTCACCATGTGCTCTGTCCTACCTTTCTGTTAACTACTCTTGAAAATCTTTCTAGTGACAAGTTATATTTAGCATCTCCCACTTTCGCACATGCCCAGTAATATCTGCAGCTGTTAGTAATCAGTAACAGGCAATAATGTGTCAACTAGTCCTTGAAAACTGTTAGCCCCTCCTACCTGTCGACTGTGCATTTCCATATGACCTTATATGTATGTAAGTCTTGCTTCTATAATTGTACCACCTTCTTTTAGCCCCTGCATGGGTGTAAAAGGACCATGCTCTCTTAGTTCAGTGTGCTACTTCAAACATTACCGAAGGGTGCTGTTTGAACTGTAGTACCACCTCATGAGGTTTAATAAACTTTGGTGGTCATTCTGACCCTGGCCAACGACAGCGGGAGCACCGCCAACAGGCTGGCGGTGCTCCCAGGGGCATTCTGACCGCGGCGGTACAGCCGCGGTCAGAAACGGAAAACCGGCAGTGTCCCGCCGGTTTCCCTCTGCCCTGGGGAATCCTCCATGGCGGCGCTGCAAGCAGCGCCGCCATGGGGATTCCGACCCCCTTACCGCCAGCCTGGTTCTGGCGGTTTTGACCGCCAGAACCTGGCTGGCGGTAACGGGTGTTGTGGGGCCCCTGGGGGCCCCTGCAGTGCCCATGCCAATGGCATGGGCACTGCAGGGGCCCCCTAACAGGTCCCCACTAAGATTTTCAGTGTCTGCATAGCAGACACTGAAAATCGCGACGGGTGCCACTGCACCCGTCGCACGCCTTCAACTCCGCCGGCTCCATTCGGAGCCGGCTTCCTCGTTGAAGGCGCTTTCCCGCTGGGCTGGCGGGCGGCCTTCTGGCAGTCGCCCGCCAGCCCAGCGGGAAAGCCAGAATGGCCGCCGCGGTCATTTGACCGCGGTGCGGTCATTCGGCGGCTCCCGCCGGTCCTGCAGTTACCGCGGCCGGCGGGAGTCAGAATGACCCCCTTTGTCTTTTATTCCAGTTTCTGTGCCAACTTCCTCCTATATGGTCTGAGGACTTTGTGCAGAGAAGGGCGAACCCCTTGCACTAGTAGGCCTTGCTGAGACTTACTTCGACAAGTGGGGTGACGGATAGCAGATATCAGGTCAGGCTACAATTGGGCACACAGCTTTGTGATTGTGGCCCTATCAAGTCTGTAGGTGAGGATAATGTGCCTGTCCTCCAATGTTGCCTAGTCCTCCAGGGGTCTGTACACAGGGGGATGTCTCCATCTCCTATTCATCTGCAGCAGTTGCAATCTAGTGGGCAAAAGAGTGAACAGCTGGTCATTACCTGTACATTGTAACCACTACAGTTCAATCCATATTGTGATTGTTACAATATTTTGGTGGCATATGTCCAGAATGTGAAATTGTGAACTGTGACACAGCTAGGAACCCTGGCCTGCCCCTACCCTCCGAAATGGAGTCCACCTGTCCAGTATGGAGGGACTGGTGGAAATGAGGTAATTCTGCTGATGTTGTGTGCCGTTGCAGGAGGTGGTCGGGAACCGCCGTGCAACTCCTCATTGGTTATCATTGGGCCCAATGGGGTACAGTGGCCAATGGTGATGTATGCCGCCGGTGATGGTATGCACCGCCGCGGACATCACCGCCATTTTGTTTCTGTTCACTGACTTGCTACCTTACCTTCAACAGGAGAGGACCTACACTGCATGTGCTGCTGTGACCTGCTTCTGGTACGTAACATGGCTCGTGTGACTGGGGAAAGGGCCCCTGCCTTCACCTCGGCGGAGTTGGAGAGACTGGTGGATGAGGTCCTACCCCAATACCGACTGATGTATGGGCCTCCAGACCAACAGATGAGTACACTGTGAGAATGATGCGTGGGGCATGAATGCATGGAGTACTGTGTTTGAAGGCCTCGTGTAGGGGGGAGTTGGTGGATGGGCACGGGCAGCATGCAGCATGTATGCTGGGGCATGTCTGTGCTAATGGGGATGGGAAGGGGCATGGTTGGCTATGAGTGTAACAGGCAGGACGGTCTGACTACTACCTTTCCCTGTGTCTATTTCCTCTGCAGGCCAGCGCCCACCAAAAGAAGGGTAGATGGCGTACCATCACCAAGGACGTGCGGACCCTGGGGGAGCACCCACTGTTGCAAACGGTGGGAGGAACTGAGACGCTGGGCATAGAAGATGACAGAGGCCCAGCTGGGGATGGCCTCCCAACGAGGAAGGGGTGCCCGGTGAACCCTGATCCCCTGATGGCCCGCATACTGGCAGTGGCCTATCCGGAGCTGGATTGGTGCTTGGGGGCATCACAGCAGCAAAAAGGGGGTGAGTACAGTGCCCTTCATTACTACTTATGCCTGGTGGGGTGGTATCCGGGTGGGGGATGTGGGCCTGTGGGTGCCCCTAGGCCAGGCCTGACATTGAAGAGTAGGTCCCATGTTGGCCAGGGTTCTGATGTGAAATTCTTTCAACGTAGCTAGTAGCCATCCACTACTGGGCAGGGTTGTGTGGGTCCCAGGTATGCTGCATTTGGCGGTATCTGTCCCTACCCATGGCCTGGTGACCAGCATTATAACTGGTCGTGCATTGCCTAGTGCGTAGGGCTGTTCCCTGTGTGTGAGTGTTTTGTGTACACCAACGGTGGTGTTGGTTCTGCCATTGACCAAGTGTATCCCTAGTCTCTCCCCCTCCCTTTTGTTTTGTCATCCTCTCCTTATGTGCATTAGCATCATCTGATGGAGGAGCAGAGGCACCGGCGCGGAGGGAGATGCATCCCACAAGACCCAGGAGGCTGAGTCAACCGACGGTGAGGGCACCAGTGGGACGGGGGACGAGGGGAACACCACGGCATAGACTGGAAGGGACAGTTCAGACATGGATACCTCCTCCGATGGAAGCTCCCTGGTGGTGGTGGACACCTCTGTGCCCACACCAACTACATGTGCAGCCGCCACCCTGGTACCAGCACCACCCTCCCAGCAGCTCCTCATCGAGTTGCCCGTGCCCGCTCACCCAGGAAGCTGGGCATCTCCTTCACCCCAGGCACCTCAGGCCCTTCCCCAGTTAGCCCTGCTGCCCTGAGTGAGGAGGCTATTGATCTCCTGCGATCCATCTCTGTTGGGCAGTCAACCATTGTGAATGCCCTCCCGGGGCTGGCAGCCCAAATGCAACAGTCAAATGCATTTCTGGAGGGCATTCACACTGGCTTGGCGGCCCAACAAAGATCAATCCAGGTTCTGGCCTCCTCTCTGATGGCAGCCATTGTCCCTGTTTCCACCCTCCCCCCCTCCAACTTCCTCTTCCCAGTCCCATTCCTCTCAACCCCAACCTATCCCAAGCACACAGGCAGACGAGCATGCACACAGGACAGCACACAAGAGTGGACATGGCAAACACAAGCACCACACATCATCCCTCAGGCACACACATAAACACCATCCAGATGCAGACATACCCACATCCACTGCCTCCACTGTGTACCCCTCCTCCTCGTCCTCTACCTCCATCCCAGTTGCATCTACAATCACACCTGTATGCACTACATCCTCATCCACTACCACCATCACCAGCACACCTAGCAGAACACACACCTCCCTAGCAGTCACCACCCCAAATCCATGCACACATCCCTTGTGTCCTCTCCCACTGTGTCTGTGCCCCCTCCTCCCAAAGTACACAAACGCAAGCACTCAGACACCCAACAGCCATCCACCTCACAACAGCATCCAGCCCATGCACCTGCACCAAACACAGCAGACTGACGCTGCCTAAAACCAATCCTTCTTCCTCCACTCCCAGACCTTCTCCCTCTTCCCGCCCCAATGTCCCTAAGAAGCTTTTTCTCTCCACCATTGACTTCTTCCCTATCCTTCACGTCAGGCCAGGGTGGTCAAAACCCAGGCAAGCACCTCAGCCACCCAGTCCACGGGCACAGTAGTGTCCCCAGCATCTCCAGGTGGGAAAGGATCCTGGCCGCCAGCCAGCCAGACGGAAAGGGTGCCTGCCCCAAGTGCTTCAAGGAAGGGCAAGGAGCCAGCCCCAGCTGCAGGAAGGAAGGACTAGAAGCCAGCCCCAGCTGCAGGAAGGAAGGGCAAAGAGTAAGCCCTAGCTGCAGGAAGGAAGGGCAAGGAGCCAGCCCCAGTTGCAGGAAGGAAGGGCAAGGAGCCACCCCCAGCTGCAAGAAGGAAGGGCAAGGAGCCACCCCCAGCTGCAGGAAGTAAGGGCAAGGGACCTGCACCAGCATGCAGTAAGGACAAGGGGCCTGGTGCTGGGACTCAGTCGGAGCCCACACCACCAACCATGGTGGTGCAGCTGTCCAAGGCTGCAGAGGATGGGCTGTAGCCTCCCCCATGACCACCACCAGCTCAGCCAGCAGCACCGCCACCAGCACTACCACCAGCAGCATTAACACCAGTGGGAAGCCGTCCGAGGCTGCAGGGGATGGGCTGGAGCCTCCCCCATCACCACCATCAGCTCCTCCAACAGCACTGCCACCAGCACCCCCAGCAACAGCAGCAGCACCAGTGGGAAGCCGTCCGAGGCTGCAGGGGATGGGCTGGAGACTCCCCCCATCACCACCATTAGCTCCGCCAGCAGCACCACCACCAGCAGCCCCAGCACCAGTGGGCAGCCATCCGAGGCTGCAGAGGATGGGCTGGAGCCTCCCCCCACAACTAGCAGCAGCTGCACAAGTGGGCAGCCGTCAGAGGCTGCAGGGGATGGGCTGGAGCCTCCCCCCACCACTACCAGCAGCAGCACCACCACTGCCACCACTGAACAGCCATCACCACCAGCGGACGTTCTGTAGACTTTGCTCCATGGGCTGTTTTGCATCCTTCCCCTTGCAAATCCTGTGGGTATGACACCCACCTGAGAGACTGTGACCTTGCACTCCCCAAGATCTGAATCACAGGGCACAATGCCCCTTCAAGAACCAGTGGATATGCCATCCACTCACCCCACCTCCCCAGGATGAAGCTCAGAGGGCATGATAACCCCCTCCAGAACCAGTGGAGATGCCATACACTCACCCCATCCTCCCCAGGACAAAGCTCACAGGGCACAATGCCCCCTCCAGAAACAGTGGAGAAGCCATCCACTTGAGAGACTATAGCCTTGCAGTCCCCAGGACCAAGCACAAGGCATGTTGTCCCCTCCAGAGCCAGTGGGCAAGTCACCCACTTGAGAGACTGTGGCCTTGCACTCCCCAGGACCAAGTGCACAGGGCATGTTGTCCCTTCCAGAGCCAGTGGGCAAGTCACCCACTTGAGAGACTGTGGCCTAGCACTCCCCAGGACAAAGCAATGGGCATGTTGCCCCCTCTGGGACCAGTGGCGTTGTACTATCTGCCGGCTGAGGTGCCACCCCCACTCCCTGTCCCCCTGAGGTGCCTGCCTATTTTTGAACTGATACCTCTGCAGTGTTTTCTCTGTGTTGTTGCAGGAGTGAAGTGGGACCTTGGACTTTGTAATTTGGCTTTGTGGCCCACAAACATTGAGGACTGGGCAGTGTCCCTTCATTTGTAAATATGTAAATACTTTTTAATTTTGATGCACGTATTGCTACTATTTTATCTTATTACACTCACTTTGATCTATTGGTGCTGTCCTTGCATTATTCCTGAGGGATACGGGTAAATATGTTATGTTACTGCATCTGATTGTGTGTATGGTGCTGGGAGTGGGGGGGGGGTGTTGCGTGTGTGTGTCACTCTCTTTTTCCTCCCCCCTCCCCTGTGTGCTAGGCGGCTGTACTCACTGTGGTCGTCTTCACCGTCTTTGGTGTTCGTAGTGGAGCAGGACGTAAATCAACATTGGGAATATGTGCAGCTCTGGCTCCATGGTGTCGTGGTTCTTCCCTGAGTCTCCACAGGAGGACGCCAAAGGATGGAGGGACCCATCCCAGGGAACTTAAGGTAAGTTCAGGTAAGTATTTGTTTTTTTTGTGGCATAGGGAGGCCTGATTTGTGCCCCCCTACATGCCACTATGCCCAATGGCCATGCCCAGGGGACATAAGTCCCCTGGGCATGGCCATTGGGCAAGGGGGCATGACTCCTGTCTTTGCTAAGACAGGAGTCATGTCAATGGGGGTTGGGAGTAAAAAAAAATGGCGCAAATCGGGTTGAGGGGAAAATTTTGCCTCAGCCTGACTTGTCCCATTTTTTGACGCCCAAGCTCCATATTCCCCTACGCCGGCGCTGCCTGGTGTAAGTTATTTTTTTTTACGCACACCAGGCAGCTCCGCCGGCTAACACCGGCTAACGTCATTGAATAAATACGGCGCCCGCATGGCGCTTCAGAATGGCGTTAGCCGGCGTTAGATTGTTTGACGCACAACTGCGTTGGCGCAGTTGTGCATCGAAAAGTATAAATATGGCCCTTGGTCGCTCTTGGCTGGGCAAAGTCAAAAGTTGAGGCTGCCCGTGATGGAGCCCTGTTCAAATACACTGAGCGGAAGGCCTAGTCAAAGTTTTACCTTCACACTTAGAAATTTTTCTGGAGCTTTTTCTCAGCTTGGCTCAGCACAATGTCCCGGTCAACTCATAGAAGTCATGTTGATGGGGAAAAGCTCCGGAGTTTCAGTGGAACAAACCTGAAATTCAGGCCGGGTAGCGATTCAACGTTACTGGCTTGACTCTTGTTGACAGGTCGGGCACCTTGTGGAGCTTTTTTACAAAGTTGCTCCAAATTTCTCCAAACTTCTGGATCTTCTTCCAGTAGTTCATTTTGGGTCTTTGAAGTGTCCAGGAACTTGCTGCAAGGTTCACAAGCTCTGAGGTGTTCCTTGGAAGTTGTGTCTACAGTTCCCAGAATGTGTCTGGTCAGAATCCTCAAATGGCCACTTGACGTTGGTCAGCTGGGCTCTTCTTACAGGGCTTGATGCAGAGGACTCTGGTCAGCTCCTTTGTACCTGTAGCTTGCAGGGAGTCCACCCCTGGAGTTGTAGAGTCAAAGCAAAGTCTTTTTCTTGGTGAAGCCCAAAGTGTTCAGGACGTGCAGTCCCTGTGGGTTTCATCCTTCAGGTGCAGGCCCGGATTCAGCAGGACAGTTTTTCTTCTCCAGTGTCTTCTTCCAGCAGGGATCTGAATTGTTGGGCAGTTATGCTATATTTATCCTTGCCCCTGGGTTGGCAGGCAGGGAGGTGCCCCTGACCAATGCGGTGCAGGGTGCCACCCTCTGGAGTGACCACTTATTGCAAAGTGTGGTAAAAATCAATCTAGAAAGCAACATTCTTTAATAATTAAACATGGGGGAAATCTCTCCTTGGAGGTTACAGCTGACTGAGCCCACTCACTGGTGTGGCTATGTTTCCCTAATATACTCCTTCCAACTCCTCTCCTGATCTAATTATTGGGGCTCCTATATGGCTGAGGGAAACAGGATATGGTGGAGGTGCAGTTTCTGCCCTAGGTGGATTTCCCTCTTTTGAAAACCATTTTGGCCATTCTACCCCTATCGTCTCTGCCATCTTCTGCAGCAGTTCTCCTCCAACCAGATGCTTCCTTTGTTTCAGCCCAGGCCACTTCACACCTCATTAAGGCAGTCTGGCTCAGGCTGCCAGAGACTCGGGAAAGGACACTACAGAGCGGATTTTGGTAACTTTCAGAAAAAGTTCTA
The DNA here is from genome assembly GCF_031143425.1 of Pleurodeles waltl. Lineage (NCBI taxonomy): Eukaryota > Metazoa > Chordata > Amphibia > Caudata > Salamandridae > Pleurodeles > Pleurodeles waltl. The sequence goes on from NC_090445.1 coordinate 1,655,833,895, forward strand.
AAACTATTTATCTGTACTAGTTATAATAAATCAAACTTTGGCAACTTCTTGGATTTATTCTAACTTTTAATTTGATAATAAACCCGACAGAATTATTTTTATTTTTGTGGAAATGTGACTTTATTAATTTTAAACAAAACCTCTCAATGTTAGCCTATGGAGCTAATGCACTACAATGGAGAAATCAAATGTGGGTGTTTTTCCCTCATCAGAGCTTTTAAAACATATTTGATAAAGTCCCTGCTTATATTTACACTGCACCCATTCCTTGGAGCACTTAGGGCAATCCTTAGGGGTGCCTTATATGTTTACATAAGTTAGTTTGAGACTTTGGAAGTACTTCTAATTCCAATGTCAAATTCAGGGTTAAATTTGATTCAAAGGCAGCCAGCAAGGCAGGCCTGCAATTACAATGACACCAGAAGCCACAGCAGGGCACCCAGGGGTGTCCATACTACACTGGGACCCCTACACCTACATGCCCTACCATATACTAGGGACTTATAGGTAGGTTGTCAGAGCCAATTATAATTATGCCTAATTTGCATATATCATTTTACACAGTGCACTGGACCTGGTTAGCAGTGCCCAGGGCACAGTCAGAGCCAGTGACCACCAGTATCAGCAAAAAGGTTTGGGGGTGATCATGGCAAAAAGGATGACTCTCACAATAGTGTACTGAACAAGATAGCCTGGGTGTGTACTGGGCCCTTCCTGGGCTTCACAGGGTAGCCTGAGTGCTGTGCTCACCCCCTTCCTGACTTTTGAAGATGTCTGTCACTAGCAAATACAGCCACACCTGGGCCTGTCTGTCCTTTGATGCCCTAGACAGATTGGAATCAGACTCAGGGAAAGGGGAAGAACTGACAAGAGTCAGTTAGGCTTAGACAATGAGGATGACCCCCCACAGGCTAGCACTTGGAATAAAAGTTTCAGCCACAGAATCCCTTATCAGAATATTCCTGGACCTGTGAAGACTTAGAAGAAGGAGTGCCCTCTTGTTTGAAGTATGACAGAACATTGCACTTGCTTGACTTGAACCCAGCATCTCAGCGATGATACCATGGATGAGTTGGTTAACCCTTTGTTTGGGCTACATGGACACAATAAGCTTTCAGCAGTCTCCCCTTCAGTTGTCCAGCTGACCTGACCCAAATGGACCCTTCTGCTTCTCTCTGCTGGAGGGAGTCCTGACCACTTGGAGGTGCCCCCCCCCCAGGGCCTGGGCCCTGGTTAGTGTCTAACCTGAACATTACAGGAACTGGACTGCATGTAAAAAAATCAAAGGTTCTAGGCTCTTAGTCTCAACCACAAATCCACGGTCTCCTCATGAGCGTTAGCAGACTTCACCGAGGCTAGCGCAGGACCTGCATCGGACTGTCGCCATGCCCTTCCAAAATACAGATTTCAGACTTCACTACTCGGAGCTCTTCGCATCAACAACAACTGCTCCTTCCTCCCCCCATTTCTCTCTAACATGAGGGACCAATTGTAGACCAGCCCTTTGAACTGACGATGGCTGCGCTGGTAATGTGATGCACTGACCGAGATCTGAGACTTCAGCAGCCTGTCATTGACAAGCTGCCCACGGATCAAGCTAGCGATCCGACTGCCGATGACCTTGTCAAAAAAGTCCTTATTGTGTGAAAACTGGACTAAATTAGAAGGCAAACTTTCCACTGGGACGAATCTGGCCCCTGTATCTGAACCATTCTCTATCGCAGTCGGCCTGAAGTTTTGACTTTGACCTGGTCCAGCATGACCAAATAACCGTGATTGCCACTCTGTACTTCTTGGTGCTATTTTTCTCAAAACTTTAAAATATCATACCTCTGAGTCTACTCACTGTATTTTTGTGGCTATGTCATTTTACTTATTAAAAATATACTTATTATCCTAAATTGGTATAGGATTTTTTTTGTACTGTTTTTTCCCTTTATTTCTATTTGAGTGCTGCATAAATACTTTGTGCATTGCCTCTAAGTTAAGCTTGACTTAGTTTGTTCCAAGCCACCATAGAGTTAAGCACAGGTTTATTTAGTAGCTTTTTTGGTTCATCCTGACAAGAATTTTGGGGCTTGCGGTTGCGGTCAGACTGGCGTAGCTGTGGTGGTCCGACTGCCACATTACGAGTTTGGCGGTTGGACCACCATCTGACCGCAGTCTCCGCCAGGATCCTAGATCCTGAGGGGGTGACAGCGGTCTTGGTTGCAATCAGCCAGGGCGGCGCTGAACTCAGAGCTGCCCTGCTGGTTACACCTTGTTCTCCGCCAGCCTTTTCATAGCGGTTTCACCACCATGAAAAGGCTGGCGGAGAACAAGTGCAGGGGGCCGCAGGGGGGGCTCTGCACTGTCCATGCCCATAGCATGGGCAGTGCAGGGGCCTCCCTGCCCAGCACCATCGGAATACACACTGTCTGCTTTGCAGACAGTGCGCATTCTGATGGTGCTGGTCGGCCTCCTCTGTGGTATGAGATAGCACTCAGTCCCTTTAAGGGAGGCGAGTGCTATTTCGTAGCACTGTTCCCGCTGGTCAGACTGGTGGGAATGCGCTATTTTAAGGTTTCCGCCAGTCAGCCAGGTCAGGTTGGCAGAAACCTTGAAATAGGAGGGGAGGACAACACCGGTATGGCAGTGGCATCCCCTCCGCAAGTTTGCCGGTCCTGCGTTTGGACCGTCAAACTCTTAAGGAGCCCCTTTGATTTTTCTTGAGTGAGGCACTCACCTCTCTTAATTAATAGCCTGAATACTTAGAGATGGGAAAAACAAATAAAAATAAAAGTAGAGCATGGAAACTAGACAAAAAGTGAAAATAAAGTTTAGAAAATGGGACAGGTGGACAGGACTGGATGGAAATAGTTAGATGGCATTGAGAACCCGAGGGAACAGTTAGGTTGGAGCAGGCTGGAGTCAAGATTGCCTCATCCTAAACAAAATGGCTGCACATACCTTATGCATCATGCTGCAAAATGTTTCTGTGCATCATTTTGTGCACATTATGATGTATAGTTCTGCATCATTTGGGGGGATTACATTTGCATGAACTTCATATTGCTAATCTTTATTGCTCGATTAATAAAAACCATTGCAATATAAAACATGTAAAACATGGTAAAATATCAATTCTAAATGACCAACTGCAAAAGTCAAAAGGTTAAGGTCTTAAAAATGCTTGAAATCAATAAGGACTAGTATTTTAAGGTCATTGGAAGCCCTGCCTAATTGGGTTCATTACAGTCATTAATAAAGCTGCCTAATCGGACATGGGAGGAGAGCAAGCCTCCAAGATCATGGACAGGTTTTAAACAGAAATCGAGAGAAAATGGTAAAACATATGAACTAACATTTGCTAGTTGACAGCCAAGGCACTCTTCTTTGACGAACTCATTACAGGCATTAATAAGACTACCTCTTCTGAGCCAGAGTGGAAACTTTCGTGAGCAATACGATCATAAATCATGGATGAGGTTTAAAAGTAAGTTCTTAAGGTAGTGCTAAAACATGTAAACTGTTACTTGTGAAGTGTTATCTGGGGCGCTATATGTATCAACAGTTATCCCAAACAGGCCATGGTCAGTTTCTTGTGAAGCAGTCATAGAAAATGTATTTCCCCTGCAGCAGAATGGAATTGACTTGTCTTTGAGCCAAGCTATTACCGCCTGTCTAGAGCAGATGACATGGGTTAAAAAATCATGTTTTAGCAGCTTCCTCCTTTCTGGGCCTAGAGCTGGACAAGTACAAAAGACGTGCAACAATGATTCCTGAATATAGCCACATAGATGTCAGTTTTGGTCAGAATACAGATCTTTCCGGGATGAGCTAGCGTCTTTGAAATCGAGGAATCCCATACGATAAAGCAAGAATTTCTGTTTTGTATGAATAGAAAAGTGTTCAGCTAAATAACGTTGTGGAAGGGTCAAATAAGACCCCAAGACTGCCCAGGCATGCCGTCTTTTGGCCAACGAGGCCTTGTCTGTGATGAGCGAAAGGGAGTGGACAGAGATGTTAACTAGTGTATTGAATTCGGACTTCCACATGCCATGTGTCCATGCTTCTTCCATTTCCAGGCTGATAATAACATGGTTTAGGTAGCTTCCCAAGTTCCTTTTCTATTCCTGATTTGTTGCGCCTCCACTTCTTGCCAGCAGGAGTGGAGTATGGAGGTATTCTCTGCAAGCCATAGTCAACATGTTGCTTTAAGAAAGGCCCCTGTCGCTGAAAAATCAGATTTTTTACGCCCATCTCCAATCTGACCTGGGACGGGTAGGCCCTTTTCGGAATCTTGAAAATGGCCTTATATGCATTAACTTGGCTGGTGTTTAATGAGGAAATCTCCCAGCCTTAAAATACTTCAGTCAGACAAGAAATGGCTTGAAGCAACTGGGCTGACATAGTTTTTAAGAAATTAGACCAATCTGGACAATCCAGCTTCCTCTTAAGCAACTGAAAACTATATGTTAGTCAGTGAGCCTTTGCCTGGATCAACAGAAGGTGGCATTTCAATTTCAGATGTGGTTCGAGATGGACTCATAAATATTTATAAGACTGCACCACCTCCACTTTTTTCCTCCCAGGAACCAGTTAAACGATTTATGATTCACCCCAAAGAGCCTCATAAGTTTTGTTTTGGCCAGGTTTATTTCTAGGCCTTGCTGGTCCATAAACGTTTTAAGCACTGATAAACTGTGTTACAGTCCTCGTGGGGTGTGACTCAGTAATAAGATGTTATTGGTGTATTGTAGGCACCCAACTTTCTCTGGACTTAAAGCCAAGGGGAGGCGGTTTACTTGTGCTAATGCACCGTCAAGGTCTGCCAGATATAAATTAAAGAGAATTGGAGCCAGAACACAGCCTTGCTTCAGGCCAGACTTTGTTGGTATTCTTTTTATTAATCTGGTGCCATCTCCGATTTTGACCTGGACCCAGGTGTTGATGTAAATGTCTATGATGGCCCTTAGCAGGGTATACAGCCAGCTTAGACCAGAGCCTTTCCCTAGGGACCTGGATGAAAGCAGACTTGACATCAATAAACACATGCACAGTTTCCGGTGGCTGGCCTTTTCCGCAATAAGGGAGAGAGCGATTAGATTTGTTGACATTCCCATGCCTGCCCCGAAGCCTGTTTGAAATCTTGGGAGTAGCTTGTTTTAATCTGCCCAGGATTGAAGATGTTGTAACAGGCACTTGCATGAACTACATTCATTCCTCACACTTCTAATTAACAGATAGGCTCATGTTCCCCTTCAGTCCCTGGAAACACATGTACTTGGGGTACTGGCAGGAGTAAATCTCCACCCACTTCCAGCGTGTGAATTAGACTAAGCTAATTTGTGAATTCCTCCTAAACTCCAGAACCTAAGGAGGCAAGTTTGTGACTGGTGACACACTTTCCATCGATGTCAACACCGAAATGCACTCATCTTTGGACAATCTGAAAGGAATTTACTCACAGACAATAATTCAGCCTTCTGGAGTAATATTGCAAATGAGCAAATATATTAAGAATTGGAAGGTCCCCTTTTTAAATGAACCATGGATGCGTTCAAATTGAATGTACACAAGAAAATAGCTTTATGAACATGCCAGCTGTTTGTGTTTAAGTACTGTTTGACCTCTCAAACGCTCTCCCTTCTTCATGCTGGGACATTTTAAGCAAAAGCCTGGCTCTAGCTATTAAACACGAGAGTTGCTTATGTCAGGGCAGCACGTACCAACAAACTTTTTCTGATATTATTGTCCTAACACAGCAAGGAGAACGGGTAAAAATAAAATCCAACCTCATAAAGTCAAAGTTACCTCCACCGACAGCCTCCCAGCAGACAGATTTGGAGCCCTATATTTCTCTGTTTATGAGCTGCACTATAAACGTTCCCTGCAGCTCAGCATTCTGGAAGAAGCCTTTGCCTTGATGGCCGCCAGTTTACTGAAAAAACAAGCCGCGATGGCCACTGCCTCTCAGAGGCCAGGTCACAGATTCATCCCCGGTTTTCTCCAGCACTTATGTCTCACTTCTGGATGTCCGACAATTATGCTACCACTACTAAATAGATGCTTGTTGACATGCAGAAGGAACTAATGTAGCAGTTTGCTTTTAGTTGCATTATTCTTTTCCTTTTCTCACTTTATCTCAGAGCAGAAATGCACCCCTACAGGGTTGTGCCAAACTGCACCGTTAGCAGACTTGCATATTAGTATAACTTTTTTCCCAACCTCTAATTTTCAAGGAATGTGAAGCTTGATTTTTGTAACAAGCATTGGCAAAGCCAATTGGTCTAGCGTCGGCGGCTGGTAATTCTTATTTTGTTTTGGTTTTTGAAAATATGTATTGCTTGGGAAGGTGCTGAACTCTCATTATTGTGAACAAAAACACTGCTAAAGGCAACAATGTTGTATTGTTCTAAAAAAAGAACACATTGCCATAGTACTCCCTACTATGGACGAGAACTACTTTGTGTGTTAAGGTGCCCCTTGTGAAAGGACTGCAAGGCGTAAATCATTGTGATCTCAGTCTTTGATGAAAGAAAGAAAGAAAGAAAGAAAGAAAGAAAGAAAGAAAGAAAGAAAGAAAGAAAGAAAGAAAGAATACATCATACATATAATTTTAATAAAATAAAAAGGTCTTGGCTAACACCAGATCAAAAAATGATAAGGGGCACTCTTTAGAGGCTCTTAAGGGAAGTTGGTTCCTTCTGCTGCTCAGTGCTGCGAGGAGGAGCAGGTGGATTGTGACTCTTGCAACCATCCCCTTCTCGGGAATATACGACGAAACAACGACTGCAAAAACAACTACTGCCTTAACAACGAGGTCGGAACACCGACCTCGTTGCTACTACTAATGATTTTACCACGAATGCCTTAACAACGATATTTCGTTGTAAAGGCATTCCTGATAAAATCATTAGCAATAGGCACCATTCACCCTACATCCCTCACCCCACCCCCCCAATCCCACCCCAAAAGCTAAAACCCCCTGACCCTCCACCCACTCCCCAACACCAAAAACGCCCCACCCCCCCAAACCCACCCCAAAACCGAAAACCTTGTGACCCCTCACCCACTCCCCAAAACCAAAAACGCCCCACCCCCCAACCCCACCCTAAAACCTAAAACCCCCTGACCCCCCACCCACTCCCCAAAAACGCCCCACCCCCCCAACCCCACCCCAAAACCTAAAACCCCCTGACCCCCACCCACTCCCCAAAACCAAAAACGCCCCACCCCCCAACCCCACCCTAAAACCTAAAACCCCGTGACCCCCCACCCACTCCCCAAAACCAAAAACGCCCCACCCCACCCCAAAACCTAAAACCCCCTGACCCCCCACCCCCTCCCCAAAACCTAAACCCACCACTTACCTTCGCCAAGTCCCTTCTTTGTACCTTAATCAGAACATACGTAGTTAAGGCACAAAAAAACGAAGTCGTGGTTAAAAAAAGCGTTGTTGCGCTTTCGTTAACCACGACCTTCGTAAAATAAAAGTCATAAAAAAGGATGTTTCCCCCTTCTCGGACCTTCCCTGAGCTCTCCTTCCCAAGGTATGGAATTTACCTGATGTTGATTTTCAGCGATGGCAGCAAAGGATTCCTTTGCACAAGATAAGCCACCGTTCGTGGGAAGGCATCCTGCAATAATAGATTGTCTCGGTGGGTGGGCCATATGGGGTAATCTGCCTTTGTGCAGTGTTGGGGAAGTCAAGAAAATTCACAGTAGTTACCCGTCTTTGCAAGTGATGTTTAATCTTTGCAAGCTCCTAATCACAATACTAGAAGTCTACAAAGTTGCAAATCCTTTCCTTCCAGTGACATAAAGGAATGAGAAGTGGTGTTGTCACCTGGATTCATGAGGGACCCGTTTGGAGGCATTGCATGAGCTGACACAAGTGAACATCATAACCACACGCTTGATGACAAAAAATACTTATTTCCATGCCATAGGGATGAAGCTACAATAAATTGTCGGCAGAAAAGACTTTCTGACCAATCCTTCTATAATGAGCGCTTGAATCCATAGCAAGTATGATGACGTATCCATGCAGGGTCCAATACAGTAGGGATCAGGACAGGTCCTGTGGAAATGTGCCACATTACCAACAGATACTGCACAGCTTCTGGAGGGAGTCAATCTATGCAGAATAAAAGCACTATGGGCCTCATTACAAGTATGGCGGTCTGATGGTAAGACTGCCGTGGTGGCAGCCACCAAAAGACTGCCATATTGGCAGTCATACAGACAGCCAAATTATGAGTTACACAGTCAAGCCTGCTAAAAGACAGCCAGAATCCCAACACCACCAGGACTCTGGAGGGTGGGAAAGAGGCGGTCCTATCACCAGCCCCACCAGGCTGCCAAAAAAGTCACCAAATCTATTACGACCCACAAATCACGATAGCGATTCTCCGAAGGCGGAAGACCAATAACAGTGCAAACCGCGGCGGTCGGTGATCACCACAGTAATACACCACTCCACATTGGATAATTTGAACACCCCACACTCGACACAGATCCACACCTCCGACACACGTACACACTGCACTATAAAACACACGCCTTTACATCCCACAATCCTTTGGAACCAGAATGCCATATACAGCTAAAAAAAAGGCCTCACTCAAATATCAGTACCCATAGATTAGGCATCCCTACACACTTCACACATCACACATCACACACCTGCACAACACAACCAACAAAACAATAAGTATCCCACAAATTAGACACCATGAGTCATCCACTCACATCACAGCACCCACACTTCATCACCAATTAAATTTCCCTATTTTTTAACACCATTACCGTCTCATCCAGCATTACCATGTCCACACAAAAACATCCCAGTTTCACGGATGATGAATTGAGGGTCACGGTGGATAAAATCATCAGAGTAGAATTACACCTAATTAGAGCACAAGTCCAGCAAACATCCAACGTCAGGAAAATGGAGATGTAGGAATGAATAGTCAACAGGGTCAATTCTGTAGGCAGCTATTCACGCACAAAAGAGGACCTCAGGAAGAGGTGAACAGACCTCAGTAGGAAGGTGCGTTCCATGGCCGCCAGGCACGAGCTGGCAGTCAGCAAGACTGGCGGTGGGCCCCACCTCCTCCCCATAGTTCACATCATGGAGGAGAGGCCTTGGACGTTCTGCATCCTGAGGACTTGACAGGGATACCTGGGGGAGTGGAGTTGGCTAAGTCACACCTATGATGTCACCCCAAACCTTTGTCTTCAGTGATCACTGATCACCTTTTGACATCCAACTGTCAAACCACTTACCATCCGTGTCCAACTATCCAAATACCTCTCTCTGCCTTTCCACATGTCAACTAAACTCGCCAGAGGCCCCAGTGTCTTTGTATGACATGGGTAGTACCAGGATTGATAGTACTACAACTCCCAGCAGGCATTGTTCCACCTTAAAGAAAACCAGAACAGTATACTACAGATAAAATTGCCTTGCATGTTAAACTAACAAACAATTCAACACACCGAATGCTGCACAATTTTACAGTTTGTGGCAATGACAGCAATGCTAGGTCATCTGCCAGTACAACACCATCCAACACACAGCTACAGCTGTATTCCCTGCTAAACTGGTCTTTAAGTCTCCATTCAAACAATGGAATGTACTCACCTGGGGGGTACACACACATATAGGAAGCTGGATATACCTGGAGTACACGCAGACAGAGACCAAGATATAATATTTCTCCCTATACTTTGGCCAGCTCTGTTTCTCTTGCACATTGTGCAGTTGTTAGTTTACTCAATGATGCCATACACCTAATTTGGAGATAACTTTAAAATGAAAGCTCAGTTAGCAGACAAGACATGAGTCTATAAACAGACATCTAACCACCAAGATACTCCAACATCTTGTAGCAAGGTGTATGATATAGGTAAACTCTGTTTCTTTATAGCTCTACCCAGATTTGGAAGCATGTGGACATGTCATATAAGGGGATCAAGTAAGCTTTGTGTGCATGTCACATAGCATGTCTACCGGTCAAGGTTTGATGTCACTTGTTGTATAATTTTCATTAACTGTGTGTTCCACTTCTCCTACAGGTAACCTAGTGACTGTGACAATGCAAAGGACACCAGAGACAGGTTCCTCCCCTCTGGATGAAGCCCTCAGTGAGGGTATCACGCCGTATGTGTGGACTTTGAGGGCGACTCTGGCCCATCTGTGACACCTGGTCAGTCAACAACTGTCAGCCTCACCCTGCCTACATCGACTCCTCCCAGCCCTGTTGCTACAACATCTCAGGCAACCATTCACACCCAATCCTGTGTTCTAAGGGCAATGTCAACCATCATGGGTCCCCCAATACTGGTACCTGAGTCACCAGTTGTAAACCCAGACAATGATGGACCTGGCACCAGAGGGAGTGGGCAAACAGTACCAGGGGCACAGGCACGTGGGGGTAGGGTGCGTGGGAGGAATGGTGTGGGCCTGAGGCAGGAGGCTTCTATGGACACAACTGGCCAGGACCCCATCTCCCACGTCTTGGAAGCTTACCAACAATCCCAATGTGTTATGGGTCAAATACTTACCATGATGGGGGAGATCAAGGAGCTGTAGAGGGACAACCACCGTAAAGTGATGCAGCAGTGGGAGGCCCAAAATTCCCATTTGGCTGCCATTGCAGGGGTGGTTTGAGACATGAATACCACCCTCAGTAGTTTATGCCCACAACAGCTGTCCCCTTCCAATAGCAATGTGACATCTGCCCTTCAACATTTGTGGCAGCCAGTGGAATGGAGGCCCTGCCAGGGAAAGGACATGCCTCAGATGCTGCAGCCTCTGTAGCTGTCGAACCCCCCACAAACATGGACATCCACCTAAACATCTAGGAGGAGCAGGTGCCAAGATTTAAACCACTGCCAGGAAGTGAACCTCTACTGATTTGTTTTTCTTGTTTGTCACTGATAGACCCTGTTGACTGTCCTACAGCCAATCTCCATTTTTTAATGGTACAAGAACACTGGACTTGAGACTCCAAATGTTGTTGCAGCTACCCTCATGATTTCATCCACTTTGAATGAACCCTTCACTGTTTATAAGGACTTGATTTGATCCAATTCCCACATATGAATGTGCACCCCTTTTTAAAAACTACTAAACCACAGATCATGTGTGAGAGTAATTTTCAGGTATATGTAACTGATAACTGTAATACCTCTTGCACATAAAAGATATGCACAAATATACCAACTTCTTGAAGTCCCATCTCACATGTACTCTTTAATCAGGGTACCTTTTGCATTTCATGATACTGATGGACAAACTTTTTATCACTTTCACTGCACTTTCCTACATGAAGTTTGGGAAAAATGCAAATCACACAGTAAAGTACTGCTGCTCACTTTAATGGCTCAGCATAGGTGTGAGTAACTAGAACCCCACAGACCACAGAAGTTAGAGGTATGTTAGTCTTTCACTATCCTAATGAGCAAACAGATTGGTTCACACTATAATCAGATAAAGCCTCGTCCAATACCCTTACCATACCTCCCAACTACCATGCATAATAATACAGACAGAGGTCTGTACAAATACCCCCAGTCATGGAACCTTCCACTTATCATATACAGGTATCAGTACGCATGCCGCTCACCTATGTCAGTCTTGATACACACGCACAATGGCCTGAAATGAGGAAACAGTGGCAGCTACATACAAATAAGGTATTACCAAAATCAAGCCATTAAGATGGTTGAGGCTATAGATTGCACAGGATGACATGTCAGAGACACAAGACCACACACAGCACCATTAGGCCCACCTACTATGGCAAACAGGTCTATAGTGTGGAATACAACTCTACCATCTCACTGTCCTGATGGTCTGGGCATAGAACTCACACACCACAAATCTCATGCCTGACAGTACCTGGGTCGATCCATTTTCACTTCACATGTAAGTCTGCACATCCCACTGCCTGTGACACTATCAGATATTGCCAAATGAGGATGACATTGTGACATAATCTGCAAATTAAAAATGTCATACATAAGGTTTAGGCAGAAATTGATTGGAAAACTTCAACAGCTAAGTTCTATACACAATGGTAACTCTGATTGTTCATTGTGACAAACGTAGACTATGACAATCAAAAAGCTGCACACTACTCAATGTAGTATTCTGCATGCACATCTGAGTAATGTGCTTTGGAGCTACTTATGACCTGTCTGATGGTCATACTAAGGCCCTTATCAAGCATCCCTAAATGCCAATATCCCACTGATTTAGTAAAATTACAGGACATGACATACCTACAGTCAGGTGAAGTACTGATTGATGAGATCTGCCCAGATGTCTCCAGCTTCATCCTCATCATAGTCATCCTCACTTGGCACATCTGCATTCTCACCCAAGGGAACGGCTGGCTCCCCCTCATCTGGTATAAATGGGATTTGATGTCGCAGAGTGAGGTTGTGGAGCATGCAGCAGGCAACATTTGGATAATATGTTGATTATTCATGGTCTGCAGGTCTACTAGTCGACGGTACATTGGAGGTTCTCTTACTCTTCTCATCCCAGGGTAACTATGTGTCATGAAACCAAGATGTATGTGTTTCACTCCTTCTGTCAGTGTTAAAACACATATGTCACATATAAAACTTGGGCATGCCAAAAAGAATTGAGGAAACATTGTACACAGTACGTACCTAGGCAAATAATGGCTTCTTACTGCAATAACATTCCCTTTCCTCAGTCATGATTTAGAAATAGAGAAGGATGTCACTAAAAGTCCTTATGATAATTACATTCTTACCATGTTTCACATTGATAAGACACTAATGCCATATTTCGGATTGCCATTGGTGTGCTGAATATGCCACTAAAGTTACGTTAGTATTAACTCATCAAGTTTACAACCTATACATAAATCCTGCTTTTTACTACCTGTTTGCTCAAAGTCAGCAGTGAACACAAGGTCATAAATATGTCTCACAGCTTGTGACTCAACTTTAATCTAATTTAACAGATCAGCTATGAGCGTTAAAATGGCAGCTGTCTGGCCTGCTGTACTGGATAGTAGGAAATTACCTAACTCCACTGGCGGAAGTCGTCATGGTGGTAGGCAGATACAACTGTGGTGGACATTGCCATTGGAATACATTGCTGTCTTTGGTGGTCGAGCACCAATGGCGATGTCCACCGGCGATGACAGTGTCTTACGTGGCAGATGTGACTGCCATCTCATACTTGATCTCTCACTTGCCTCGTGACACTGCTGCCAGCAAGACCTCCACGACCTGAGCTGCTGTGTATTGTCCCTCGGAGCAATCATGCCACATCCTGCAGGTGATAGGCTCCTGCCTTCTCCCTGGATGAGATTGATAAGTTGGTGGAGGAGGTCCTACCCCTGTATGAACAGCTCTATGGTGCTTCAGAGGAACAGATAAGTGCACCATGTGCACCTATGTATATTTCCCCATCTATCCTTTGTTATGAAAAGCAATGGATGATGGATAAAGTTTGTGATGATGTCAGGGAAATGTGGAAGAATGAAGGGTTGTGGTGATATGTGTGGGTAGATGGGCATGTGCATATGTGTTTTCATAGATTTTGAGAACTTACACATAGTAGAGAGTGTGTGAGGTATGTTCCCTGACCCACCTACTGACTGTAATACATGATCACTGAAGGTGGTATGACAAACTTTGCCAGGAAACCATCTTTACAGATATGATTGTGGTCTGGTCATACGTAACAAGCTGACACTTGTTGCTGGACATTCGTGTTGTATTCCTGTTCCAACTTCACACATGGCTTGACTGCATATGTTCATCTATCATTGGAGGGGATGTTGAAGACAGTCTGTGTATGTCTGTGTGCGCTAACTTGTTTTTCACCCTGCTTGTTTTGCTATGGTGCAGGTTGACATGACATTCTATTCTTGTCTGTGTCATCCATGCAGGTCAACACCCATCAGAAGAAGGGGATATGGCATGCTATTGCCAAGAAAGGGCAGGCCCTAGGGGTCCACAGCCAGTGGAGAACCAACTGTAGGAAGAGGTGGGAGGACCTGAGACACTGGACTCCGAACACTGCAGAGTCCCAGCCGGGGATGTCCTCCCAATGAGGACGGTGTGCCTATCGGACCTTGAGCTCCCTAATGGCCCGCATGTTGGCAGTGGCCTGCCTGGAGTTGGATGAGCTTTTAAGGGAAGCACAGCAGCCACAAGTGGATAAGTCAAGACCTAACACAATTTCACCCCTTTAGCATATTAGTGTCTGATGTGACAGATTGTCATCTCTGACAATGTGGTAAGTGCAAAGGGTCAAAGATCTCCAGTCAACACATTCATGTACAGTCTCCAACAATGATCCACAGGTGTACACATTCTAATGTGTATAGGGACATATTACTCACCTATGTTGTCCCCTCTGTACAAAAGAATATGATGATGCACATGTGACAGTGTCATACGTGTACCACAATACATCTTTTCATACCTTGGTGGTAGTTCATGCACAAATACAGATCAATACCCCAATATCCTGATGGTGAGTTGTCCAAAGCCTTGCTCTCTGTCCTTTGCAATGTCCTGTGAGACATGTCTATGTACAACATTGAGTCAGACAATTTGAAGTCATTACTACTTTTCAAAAGGTTACAGTGACAGTATCATGTGAGGCTGCAATGCCTATCTGGCATTTCCCATGGCATACTTGCTTCACTTATTCAGACCTGTTACAAGGTGACCCCCCTTGGTAAGAGAGGGATGTAAATAGACCTTTGTAAAGTTTCTTCTGAGTGGACAACCTACATGTTAGGAACCATGGAGGTATTGCTAGACTCCTATTAGAGCACATACAGTGGTGTCAGGACAAGGAATGTTAGGACCATGTTTATGTTCAGTAGGTAGTATGTGGCTACCCAGCAATTTACTTAGCCATAAGGTTGTAGGCATGATAAATAGTCAAAGAAATCTTATTCACAGTTACAATCTTATCATTTTTTGCCAACATCATGTGTACATTGAAAGGTTCTGTCATGATTCTACATTGTAAAGAGTTATATACATACCTTCTGTTGCTAAATAGGTTATGTTTTCTGAGTCCTGGCTGTATGGGAATCTATTGTTTGCACTGACACTAATGTGGTGCAGGTGTGGTAGTTCACAGACACATGTGAATGGCAATGAATGTGTATTCAGACATTTGGTTTGCATCATGGTGGCTGTACCTGTCATGGTAGCATCAGATGTGGTTTGTCTCTCAGAAAGTTTTCACAGACAGTTGGAAGGGTAGTCATGTCTGATGAATTGCTAGTGATGTTGCTACCAAGTCAGTCATTGGGTTATTGATGGAATGTTTGCATGATTAGATAATTCTGAATTTCACTTTCATGCCCATGACAGTGGTCCATTGACTAGAAACAGAAGATAAACTAGCTGTTGTTGTGTGTGGGTAAATGCTCTGAGCTTATTAGGCCCTTATATGACTGATTTACTTTGTTTTCAGGAGGACAATGACTTAGATGCCTTGGTCCACAATGTATATACCATCTTTTTTCCTAGGCAAGTGTAGTGTGTAGAGGGGTGCTGGGAGTACTAGAAAACCCCAAAGGTAAGTATTAGAACCCACCCCAGAGCCCAGGAAAGCAGGACTAAAACACAGTAACTTTCCCAGAACACACACAGAAATGAAAAAAAAGATTATGCAAGAACCAGAAGACACCGCAAGACACCAACAGTGGATTCCTGAACCGGAGGACCTGTGGAAGAAGGTGACCAAGTCCAAGAAGCACAGAAGAGTTCAGGAAGAACAGGACCCTCTGCTAACCCGGATGAAGGTGCAAAAGAAGAAACTCCGGTGAAGAAGAACAGTCAGTATTGCACCCAAGAAGATGGAGTTGGGTTCCTGGTTGGTGCAAGTGATGTCCCACGCCGGATGGAGGATTGC
Organism: Pleurodeles waltl; assembly: GCF_031143425.1. Lineage (NCBI taxonomy): Eukaryota > Metazoa > Chordata > Amphibia > Caudata > Salamandridae > Pleurodeles > Pleurodeles waltl. The sequence continues at coordinate 1,655,849,814 of NC_090445.1, forward strand.
AGTCTAGTTTGTATCACTGGAGTCCACCAACAAGCCTTGGCCACGGCAAAGCTTGCGGTTAGCAGAAAATGGCACTGCCCTGGACCAGGAAGGACCAGGTGGACTCCACCCACAAGGGGAAATCAGAGGGGGCTCTCAGCAACTCAGAAAGCTCACAGAAGACCAGGCAGCATTCACAGGAGTCCCACAGCACGGGGACAAAGGAGGTGAAAAAGGAGGCCCACGCAGAACCACAACAAAGACTCCCAAGCCGCCGTAGAACCACTCAGGAAGATGTGCGTCGCCTGATAGAATGCTGGGGGCCGGAGCTGAAAGATGCATGAAGAACTTTGTGGAAGGATGCCAACAAGACTTGGCAACTGCAAAACATGTCGTGCACGGGGGTACTGTCTTGCATGGGGAGGCAGGCTCTTACCCCCACCAGAGCTGGACAGTGGGACGTCAGGACCATCAAGACCACTTCAGTCCACCACACGTGATACACGATCCATGCAGCTCAGCAGAAGAGGGGATCCACGCAGCCAGTTGCTGTTGCAGTAGATGCCTGCTGAAGCAGGGGAGTGACTCCTTCATCCCAAAGGAGATTCCTCCGCTCTTCTGGTGCAGGCTGAAGACAGGCTGCACAACCGGTAAATAGTTGCAGTTACTGCCAGGTGCTGAAGATGCAATGTTGCAGAAGGCGTCTTGCTTCTTTGTTGAAGTTTGTAGAGTTCCTGGCGGGTCCAGATGCAGGTTCTTTGGTGAGAAGTTGAAGTGGAGGATTCAGAGGTTTCCTGCTGGAGTCTTGCAATCCGAATCTGAAGAACCACCCAAAGGAAAGACCCTAAGTAGCCCTGAAAGGGGAATTGGTCACCTACCCAGGTAAGCACCTAACAGGGGGGGCTCTGACGTCACCTGCTGGCACTGGCCACTCAGATGCTCCCAGAGTTCCCTGCTAACCTTGAATCCAAGATGGCAAAACCCAGGGACCCTCTGGCGGAGCTCTGAGAAGCACCCCTGGGGTGGTGATAGAAAAGGTAGCAGTCACTCCCTTTTTCTTTGTCCGGTTTCATGCCAGAGCAGGGACTGGGGGTCCTTGAACTGGTGTAGACTGGTTTATGCAAGGAGGGCACCAAATGTACCCTTCAAAGCATTTCCAGTGGCTTGGGGAGGCTACCCCTCCCACGCCTGTAACATCTATTTCCAAAGGGAGAGGGTGTAACACCCCTCTCCCAAAGGAAATCATTTGTTCTGCCTTCCTGAGCTCAAGCTTTTCAAGCAACAGGAGAGCAGAAACCTGTCTGTGACGTGGCAGCAGCTGGGGCTGCATGAAAAACCTCAGAAGGCTGTAATGGCAATAATGGGGGTCTTCTAAGGAGCCCCCAGAGTACCTGGAATCATACAACCAATGCTTGCAAAAGCATGGAGGTATGATTCCTACATGTTTGATACCAAGCATGCCTCTGTTCTGAGTTACCATTATGTAGCTGGACATAGGCAGTGATCTATTTCTATTACGCATAAAATGGTGTCCCCGCACTCGCGAAGTCTGGGAAAATGGTCCTGGAATTTGTGGGGGCACCTCTGCTAGTTCAGGGATGCCCTCACACACAGGTACTTTGCACCCTGTTCTCAGGGCTGGCGGGCCTGCTATAGGGGTGACTTATAAGTGACCTGGTGCAGTGTAAATGGCAGTGAAAGGGTGCATGCACCTTTTCATGCAGGCTGCAATGGCAGTCTTGCAGAAGACTTTGCATGGGCTCCAAATGGGTGGCAAAATATAAGCTGCAGCCTATACGGATCCCCTGAAACACCAATGCCCTGGATAGCTAGGTACCATATACTAGGGAATTATAAGGGTGTTCCAGTGTGCCAATCAGAATTGGTAAAATTAGTCACTAGCCTGCAGTGACAATTTTAAAAGCAGAGAGAGCATAACCACTGAGGTTCTGATTAGCAGGATCCCAGTGACACATATCAAACACACTGACAACATAGGGTTTTCACTCTGAGCACTGGGTTCTGGCTAGCAGGATCCCAGTGAGACAGTAAAAACACCGTGACATGTACTTACAAACAGGCCAAAAGTGGGGGTAACAAGGCTAGAAAGAGGCTACCTTCCTACAATGCTGATGATATTGCATATGCTATATTGAAGAAGGGCCCCTCTGTAACAGCAAGATGTGTTATTTTTGCACTATATTCCTGCCTCCTTCACCGTTGGACTGAAAAGACCTCTTTGAGACAGATTTCTTCACAGAGAGGTGTAGTCCCTGCTTTGTTTCCTCATTTGCAGGCCATAAGAACCAGATTTCCCAGCACACGCGAGGCTTGCTGCTTCCCTTTGAAATGAAAACGAGACGTGCTGCTGAGGGAGGGACACGGCGAGCCTTGTGTATGCTAAGAGTTGTGGCTTTTCTGACAGTACGGAACTGCTTACCTGACAGTACCCCACTACGTTATGTTCTGTCACTTAGAGATTCAAGCACATGGTATATTCTTTGTGTGTGTTTCACCTCTCACAACTCAGGGATTATCGGTACTTGAAGAACATTTTCTTTTAGTGGAATAGGTCTTCCAGCACAGCAGACAGGTTTGTGAAATGAGATGAGCAAAAGCTTTGTGGGCCACTAGCCTCTTCAGCAGCAGCTGGGGTTAATACCGGCCTGACTGGAATATTATGTGTGGTCCTCCTCAGCTTTGAATCTTGACTCCCATGACTCTAATCAGAAGCCAATAAGTGCGAAAGGATAAGATGACAGCTGCGAATAAGGGGGTGAGGAAGCCCCAGAATAGGTAAGCACAATGGAGAGAGAATGGGAAACAGTAAAAAAAGGCAGATAAACAAATTGAGAAGGTTAGATGGAAGGAGCGCACAAAAAGAAGATGGAATGAAAACGATAAAAATACAAATTTAAGAAACGAAGAGGATGAAAGCAATGACCGAGGGAAGGAAAGGTGGGAGGAAGAATAAGTGGGTGGAAGGAACAAGATCAAGGGAAGTACAGGTGGGTGTAAAAAAATGAGGTGAAGTAAAAAGAGAAATGAAATGTACATAAAGGTGAAAGAAAGGATGTGGATTTAAACGTGAAAGATACAAGGAACGATGAAAGGATAGATTAAATCAAGAAGAAAAGGTTGAAGGATGTATGTAACGATGGGACAATAAAATTAGGGGTGTCATAATGGAAGGATTGATGGAATAAAGGCTACAGTAGTATGTAAGAATGGAATAAAGATGGAAGGAATGATGAAACGGTTGAAGGAAAGATGTAAGAAAACATGGAATCATGGATGTAAAGATGCATCAATGGAGGGTAGGGTGAAATAAAAGATGTTAAGATCGGAAGAGTGGAGTGGTTGTGGCGTACTGGCCAGAGATGCTGACTTTGGAGATGGGGAACCGGGCTCAAGTCTTGGCGTCAGCTCAACATCCTGTGATTCTCGGAAAATCACTTAAGGTCTGATTATAAGCTTGGAGGGACAACCGTAGGCCCACCAGACAAATGGGGAGGAGACCGCCCCAGTGCTGGTGGTCTCCCCCTGGCTCAATTACGATGATTCCACTGGGCTGACTGGTGGAAACCTCCGTACTAGGCTCCTCAGGGAACTGAAGCCAATGCGGTTGCACAGAGGGTGCACCTAGGACCCTCGGAATGCACACTGTCTGCTGTAGCAGACTATTTGGGAAGAGGGGTCCCAGCACTGCCCATGACATGGTTGTGGGAAGTGCAGGGGCCCCTTTTTGGCCCCCAGGCCTGCCTTTCCACCAAACTTTTCATGGCAGGGAACCCACCATGAAAAGGCTGGTTGGAAAGGGAAGTCATGATCAGCACAGCAGTGCTGAACTCAGCGCCGCTGGGGATGACCATAAATTCGACCACCGCCAACCCGTTGAGATCCATGATCCTTCCGGTGGTGGCGGTCCGACTGCCAGGCTCGCAATCTGGCAGTCAGACCACCAGAACTGCGGTGGTCTAACCGCCATTGTGAATTTGACAGTCGCAAGACCGCTAAGCTCATAGTTAGGCCCTTAATCTCCTTGTGCCTACCAAAAAATGAATGGGTCCTTATGTAATATAATGGTGCTCCTGGAAAGCGCTCCAATACCTTCCGGTTGAATTCACGCTATATAAAACTGCAAAAAAAGGATCTAAGGCATAAAAAAAACTAAGGAATGTATCTTATTGCATAGTTTATCAAAATGTCCTTGGGGTGATCCACAACCTCTCCTACATTCACTTTGATCATCCACTTGCTGCTATTTGTGATGTGGTTCCAAGTGAGGGCTGTTTTAGTTTTCTGGCTAATTACTTCGAGAGGAGGTGTGATCTGCATTTTCATGACAATGTGGACCTTAGTCAGTGGTAATAGTGAGTGCATAAGCATCCACTTGAAACAACCATAAACTGACACTTCAGGGCCAGTGTTCCTTTATTGTAACTGTACTCAACTCCCTTATGACTCCACCACCAGTGGTCACAAGAGGGCATAAGGTGAAAGGAATGGCTTAACAAATTATTTGGAGTGCCCAAAACATCAATATGTAATTTGTCTGGGGCGCCAAATAACTTTGTATTCTTCATCCCACCTCTGCAGTTTTCACTACGTTGTGACATGGTGGATGTAATGGGGTAATGAACATATTTCTCAACACTTATTTGTGAGTTTCACATGTCTGTCACCAGAGGGATCAGTAATGCCTGTGTTTGAGCAGATGCATGTCCCATGACAACTTTCTAGGGAGGCTGTGACCATACCACTTAAGTCTGTTTAAATGTCTCTACTGGTGTAGAAGAGTAACTGCTTGCAATGGTCTCACCACCATGTCCTATGAGTATTATTCTGGTATGACTGGGCAATGTTTTATCTTTTACTGGTCTGGGATTTAGAGTTGTTAATATTTAAATATATTGTCTGCTCGCCAACTGTCTTTTCATATTAAATATCAGACAGTCACCTTTTCCTCAACACTATTTCAAGTGCCTTGTGTCCACGTTAAACTAGCTATTTGATACATGTGAATTAAGTGCAATCTAAGTAGTCTGATGCTTGTAGGCTCATTGTAATGAGCAATGGTGTTCCACTGACATAGCGACTCAGACTACAAAATATTGTCTGACCATAGTAAAATATAGTGACTACAAAAATACTGTGGAAAATATGCTGCTTTACTGTGTTGTAGTAGGGTTTTATTTAATTATGTATGCTAGTGTGAAGTTTATTGCAAACATGTATAAATAATTTCATACTAATCTATATTTTAAGGTTTTGGGTTTACAGGGATATTGGGTGGTTAAGTTTTATTTTTAGACTATATAACATTAAGTTCCCCTGGATAAATTGATTAATTTGATACTTTCTATTTGATTTTTATTTGTTTGAAGGTTTAATTTTTTTCAGTTGTTTAATCAAATGTAGATTTGGACTACAGGTTTTATAGGGGCTTGTATGGGTAACGTTTTAGTTATTCACTAATTAATATTAATTGGTTAATTTTATTTCTCATTCATGTGTTTACTTATTCAATATGGTTTATGTTATTTAATACATTTTAATGTGGGTTTCTAGAACTTGGGAGATTGAGTTGGTAGTTTTTAATTAAAATATATTTAAATTGATAATAGCTATTTGATGTGCCAAATGTTCGCTTTTGTTTTCTATTTGTTTATCTGTATGTTTAATATTATCAATAGTGTGGTTTATTAGGTGGAATTGGTATGGTTAAGTGTATATTCATTATTCTTACCATTTTTAACAGTTTTAAAATGTTTCTAATTTTTTTATTTGTGTTTTTTTTATATATATGTGGTTTATTGGGGAAGGAGTGGGTAGAGCTTTATTTAAAAAAAAAATGTTGTATGGTGGTTACAGAAACATTAAAAATCATACCAGGTGTTATTACTTTCCTTTTGTGCATTAAATTGCACATTTTATGGGATAATTTTTATTTTAGTTATATATTTATTAAAATAATTATGTTTTGAAATTCTGAGATATGTATTATTTTATATACATGTTTTATATTTATAATTTTAAATTCATTTCTAAAAAGTATAATATATTTAGGATTTTCGAATTAGTTACATACTTTTGTGAAATCATTTTAATGTTTATCTATTTCATTGCCATGTGTAGCTCTTACCACCTCCCTATGCATGCACTATGCTCAATGGTTGTTAGATTGGAGTCAGAATACTACATATAGCTCTCCCTCACCCAGACCATCAATCTGTACCCTTTGACCAATGTTTGGTATATCGGAGTTTTAATAAATTTGACTTACCCAATGTAAACTTTACACAAATTTTGTTAGATTGTTAGATTGCAGATAGTATATTAAATGATATCTCCCCAAAGTGGGAAGTCTCCTGAATGTTTAAAAAAAATAATTAGTGTATTGGACTTGTCTTTTAACTTTTTTAATAATTTGTGATTGTCATTACTTTAACGCATATTACTTTATATTGGAAGTGTTACTGTTATATATTTTAAATATTATTTAGAATGCTTGAATACATTTAAAATATATGCTCAAAATATATGTGTTATATTATTAAGGTGTAATAATGGTTTTTATTTTTTATATTTTTTATTTTTATTTGATTTGATATTTTATTTTATGTTTTACGCATTTTATTTATTTTATAAATTACAGTGATATGTTTTAGTTTTAAAATATAAAATACAAGTACTGCTTGTAAGTGTATAATACATTTGTTGCCATTTGTGATGGCCTATTAAATATTAAAACAATCTTTTATTTAATTACAAATGTTTTTCTAAAGTTATTTTTTAAAGTTAATGCAAATGTGCACATTTTTTATTTTATGTATTTTTGCATTGTCTATGAGAACGTTTGTGATAGATTTTGGAGAGTGGTGCACAATCAGTTGACAACAGCGGAATTCCAAATGTGTTATGTTAAGTGTAGATTTAAAACTGGGGAAGATATCTGATGTGATATATTGACGGGTTTCGGTACTGCCACTGGGCACCGACACTGTTGGTGAGGAGGAGTGATGACTGAATTAGATGTAACAAGTATTAAACAGCTATTTAAAAAATATATATATACATATATAAAATATATTACCTAGTGGCGGTCGCCACTAGGTAGTTATAGTTAGGACCTACTGCCTCATTACGAGTTCCACGGATGGGATAACCCATCCACCAAACTTCCAACGGGGAGACTGCTGACTTGCTGGCTACCTCCCCGCCAGGCCCATTTTACTGCTGGGCTGATGGGAGAGGGAAAGTGGAGGCAGCATTCTCTCTTGCCCAAAATCGAGCCGGCAGCAATACTGCTGCCGCAGGGTGCACCAGCACACTCCCAATGCTCACTGTCTGCACAGCAGACATTGAGCATTGCGAGGATACTGGGCAGGGGGACCCCAGCACTTCCAATGCCAGGGGCACAGGCAGTGCATGGGCACCCCCGTGGCCCCCTGCACCTGTTCTCTGCCAGCCTTTTCATGGTTTTGATACTGCCATGAAAAGGCTGGCGGAGAACCAGGTTGTAATCAGGAGGGAGGCGCTGCATGCAGTGCGACCCTGGCTCATTCCGACCTCTGCCACCGTCAGCTCATTGGGATTTCCGATCCCGGTGGAGACAGTGGTACCCTGGTGGTCAAGACCACCAGCCTCATAATCAGGCCCTTAGTTTCTAGGGAAAAAGCGGTTTTTGTATTGTTAATATCTTTGAGGCTGCTTGACGAATCCTCACAAAATTTTCCCAAAAAATGTCACACTCACTTCAGCTGCTGTGTGGAAACTTCCGGGTGATCTGTCAAGCCGGGCCGAGAAAAAGGGGGGGAGGGGTCCCAAAACGCAATTTCCCAATTAATTTTTCCATATGGATTTTTAACAGAGATAGCGCCCGAACCACTGCACAGAATTACACCAAATGTGGCAGAAAGGTAGCTCTTGGTCCAGAAAGAGGCCTTTTTGTGATTTGGTGTAAATCTGTTTAGTAGTTTTAGAGAACTTAAAGAAAATGTTGTTTCCCACATTGGCCCGGGGAAGGGAAACAATCAAAAACTGACATGCGGGGTCAGGATACAGATATCCTGACCCCATAGGATAGATGGAGGGGTCCACCTTTTGGGAAAAAATTGCCACCATAGTGTTCAGTATGAACGTAAATCCACCAGGCGTCCGATCCCAAAAATAATGCACCCACTCACACAGCAAAACCCGCTGCACATGCGGTCGGGTGCATGCTACATATAGATAGTCGTAAAGTTTTTTCTGTTGTTCACACTTTATGAAATTATAACCAGTGCTCACCAATAAACCGAATCTTGCACCATTCTCTAGCTGTGGATAAGTCTGTAGTTGTGCCGTTGATCATGAAGCAGGAAGGAGACTTTCGGCCTCATTACGAGTTTGGTGTCCCACTGCAGGACCGCCAAACTTGCGGGGAGGATACCACCGCCTTGGCGGTGAAATCCCCCCTGCCCTATTACAATGTAAGGGCCACATTATGAGTTGGGCAGCCTCACTGCAGGACCGACAAACTTGCAGGGAGGAAGCCATTGTAGTGGCTACCCCCCCAGGGTATTACAATGTTCCCGCCATGCTGACTGGCCGGGTCATGAGTGATCCAACAATCCAGCCCAGGAACATAGCCAACCACATGTCATCCATTACGGGATGAGACAAATCTGAGCTCAGAGGAACTGAGCACACAAACCAACTGAAAGGAATGTGTGGAGTACATGTCGTACAGAGGTCCATTGATGTAGCAATTGAAGCAATTGCAATGTTCACGAAACATGCCTGTCATTACCCAAATACAGTGCCAATATGATCACTTTGTACTACAACAGTACACACAGAGATGGAGGATGCAGCCAGTGACATGATAGAATACCTGAGCGACCCATTGACACAAGTGAACGTGTGTCACAGTACTACCACTTCTTTTCCTGCATGGCTCAATATAGCTAACATGTCACACTCCTACATGATTGGTGTGACAACCAGGACTGTACATTCCCTAAATCTCATCTGACCATGTAAATACCAAGTCCAGTGAGGGTCACAGTACACAACCATGCAGAAGTCACCTAACAGTCAACACTTACCCCCTTGTGGCTGTTGTGCTGCCCTCAAGCGCCCATCCAACTCTGGGTAGGCCACCGCCAGTATGCGGGCCATTAGGGGAGTCAGGGTCTGACCGGCACCCCTCCTACGTTGGGTAGCCGTCCCCAGCTGGGCCACTGCAGTCTTCCGGGTCCAGCGTCTCAGGTCCTCCCACCGCTTCCTGCAGTGGGTGCTCTGCCGGCTATGGACTCCCAGAGTCCGCAATTCCTTGGCAATGGCTCTCCGCAACCCTTTTTTCTTGTGGTTGCTGACCTGTATGGGAAACTTCCAGAAAATGGGTGACATGATGTAATTAATACCAATACAGCTGAAACATGTGGCAACACACAACATACACGGACCATGCACACTGCCAATATACCCCACATATCATGTGCATGCAAAACATCTGATCAATCATGACATGTCAATGTGCACAAACATACATCGTCAAACTCCATCCAACATGTGGGACAAAGGACGTTGTACTGACCTGTTGCCCTGGAGCACCGTACAACCGTCTAAACAGGGGTAGGACTCCTTTCACCAGTTTCTCCAGATCCCTTGTAGTAAAGGCTGGGGCCCTATCCCCTACCGTGCCTGCCATCGTTGCTCCAAGATCAAGGACACAGCAGCACACAAAGTGGCGGTCTGTCTTGCCCGAATACCAGGAATCAAGTGAGCTGGCCCATACAAAATGGCGATTTTGACCGCATCAGTCATGACCGTCACCACCGGCGGTGATCGTCATTGGTCCCAGTCTCCCATAGATGTCAATGTCAACCAATGAGGATTTGCACGGCAGTTCAGACTGCCTTCCGCCATGACAACTTCCACAGGCGGAAGGAGGTCACTTCCAGCTGTCCAATGCATGCCGGAGAGGCGGATGCCATATTAGTCTGTAACATGACTGTCCTGAGTTCACAATGCGTAATTACCTGCATGTTGTCACAAACTGATACATTAGGCCACACATTGTGGATAAGGAAGGTGTATGTTTACATGTCCTGCATATGTCCATTGTCACAGGGATTATGTGCCATCGTCTGGTTAGGAATGGAGTGTGGAGTAATGTTTCTTCCCACAACATGACAGCCAACTTGCATGAGCAAAACTTTGTGACTGTCGTATGTCATACTTGGTGCACAACATTGTGAGAGGTTCCCAGATTGTTGTGAGTCCTCCCCTATTGGACCTGCTTCCAGGCCTGGGCTTTCTGTCACTGGCTTCCTCTGCTGTGTGTCACTACTTGGGAGACCTGTGGAATGAGAGGTTTGTGTCAGATGATGGTATTGTAGTAGTGACCACAAGGTTGTATGCCATCATTGACTGAATTTGCAGGGCAGTAATGCCATTGACAGTTACTAGTCCACTGTTTGTGTTTCCATCAGTGGAATGTTGCAATGGGTCTATTTTGGAGAATAGTTAATCTTTGTCTTGCTACTGTCATTGCCATCTACTGATGTGCATTCCATATACTTATTGGTGATGGGGAGTGACATGGTTTAACGTGAAATTGCAGAGATGTGAAGTGGATGTAGCAGTGATGCAAGAGTAGGAAGTGTTGCATTGTGGTAGTTGTGGTACTTGCTGCAGTGTGTGGTATCCATGCACTGGGTGGGTCTGTGAGGGAACGGTGTCAGTAGGGGGCTGTGGTATGCAAGGGTGGGTATTGGGTCCATGGTGGGCTTGTTAGGGTGGTGTGAGGGGGTGAGAGGGTGGTGGGGTACATGTTGGCCGGGGAGTGTAGTTGACTTACCAATGTCAGGTCCACTAGGTATTCCCGTCAGCCCTTCTGGATGTAGAATGGCCAGGAACCTCTCCTCCCACGATGACAATTCTGTGGGAGGCGGTGGGGCCCACCACCAGTCCTCATGATGGTGATTTGGTGCCTGGAAGCCATGGCCCGTACCTTCCCTCTAAGGTCGTTTCACCTCTTCCTAATATCCTCCCTTGTGCGTGGATGGTTCCCCACTCCATTTACTCTGACGACTATCCTCTGCCATAAGTCGTTCTTCTGGGCTATGGATGTCTGCTGGACCTGTTCCAAACAGTTCCGGCTCCACTCTGACGATTTTGTCAACCATGACCCTCACCTCCTCATCTGTGAATTTGGTATTTTTTTGTGGTGCCATGGTGGTTGGGTTGTGGGTGGGAGTGTATGTTGTGCATGGATGCTGGGTGTGCTGTTTGTTGGTGTGAGTTTGGGTAGTGGTATGTGCTTGGGCTCTGTGGTATTTGTGTGCAGTAATGTGTTGTGTGATGCCTGTTCAGTGTGATGGTACCTGTGATATCTAGGTGCAGTGCCTCTTCTCAGTGTGCTCTTGCCTCGCTCTGTCAAAGTTTCTGGTTGCAAAGGGTTCTGGGTATGTGTGGGGGTGTTTTTGTGTGCTGTGGGCAGGTGTGTGTATGTGTCTCAGGTGTGGGGTAATGGTATTGTCCAATGTGGTGCAGTGTTCTGGTGGTGCCTTTTTTCCCACAACGGTTCGGACCACCAATGGATTGCCACTGTGTTGGGACCGCAGTGCTGAATTGTGATTCGTTATTTGGTGGGCGGGATGTTTTCAGCATGGCGGTGCTGGTGGTGCAGCCGCCTCCTTCATGCCATCTTTTCAGCCGGTGGTGTTGTTTTTTGGGTGTCTTTTGGGTGGTCTTGTGTGGGTGACTCGTAATATGGCTGTCTTTCTGCGGCCGCTTGCACAGCAGTCTTCGGTTAAGACTGCCATACTCGGAATGACCACCTAAGTTCCTGATTATGTGTCTGGCGGTCAATAGACCATCAGACTTGCTGTGGTGGTCAGGACTGCCACATTATGACCTTGGCAGTCAGACCGTCAGGGTACCGTCATCTCCTCCGGGATCGGTGATCTCGACGGGATGGGGGGTGGCAGAAATCAGAATCAGCCAGGGCGGCGATGAAGACACTGGGCTGTCGAACAGCTCTCACCTGCTGGAAGCGGAGGTTTCCTCTGCTTCCCTGCCTGCAGCGATGTCCCAAAAAATGTGAATGTTTCGGCTGGGCCCCAGGTGATGGGGTCCCTGGGGCTGAGATTGGCCAGCGGAGGGAGTCCACGCGGCTAAAGGCCGTGTGCAGTGGTGGTTGGATTAACGCATAATAATGAAATTTACTTTACATTAAAAAACATAGAAATTCACTGAAAAAACCACAGGTTACAGGGACGTTTTAGTTAGTAAATAGAATAAAATAAACCATAGAAGTTCACTTAGAAACCAAAGATTACAGGGACGTTATAGTTAGGCTCACATTTTAAACATATCAAACCATAGAAATTCACCTGTTATAGTTATCTCAAGTAACTATAACTCATGCCCTAAGGTGACTATAACTCACACCCTCACAATGAAGTGCTATTTATTGGCCAATTAGTAGACGAAAGACCATTGATCACTTTTCGAAGGGCACCATCAATAAAAGATAAATTAGTCTGAAGTCACTTTTCTCCTAAAGGAGCAACAAATTGGCTTTAAGAACAAAACAATGGATTTGTGAAATGTAATCAGTGCAGAGCGTATACGATAGGACAGACAACAAGAACCTTTTTGAATAAGGACCCCGTTGAAACACTGATAAAACACAGAATTACTTGTGACATGAAAATTATGCTCTGTGCCATTTAGTGTCATTGTGGTCTAAAATACATCAGAAATACCACATGCATGATTGTAAAGAGGATATTGGAACCTATTAGAGCAGTAAAGCATGAAGATTTAAGCTATGCGCTGGAAAAACATCTCCAAACACACCAACTGAAAGATTGGAAAACGCTTAGGTACTATGGCTTAGATCATATCCCTACACATGAAAGGGGAGGTGATAGAACATGAAAATGGAGTCAACTAAAATCAAGATATATCATCCAGTTGCCAACGAAGATGCCTTTTGGTTTGAACAATGACAAGTAACTTTTTTGTTCACCTGTAGAGAATCTAGTATCAGGGGTAAAACCGTTTTGACCTATGAACAGGGGTTGTTTTTAAATGAAATGAGTTGAGTCATCAAACTGCTTTTTGTTAGATACATTGAAGAATGGCATACAGAATTGAATAAATTAAAATTGCATTGATTATAATATAGTAGACAGTTTTTTGTTTCCAATAGAGAGTGGGCTCCTTGTAGAGGTATAAGATACAAGAGAATTAAGAACTTGTTAGGCATTCATATATCGGCAGATCATAAATTGTGGTGATGAGCAAGGGGGTACTAGACCATTACGAGCTCATTGATTAACAATATGATATCTTGCCTCCAGTTCACATTGTTGATTCTCATGAGAGAATTGGTTATTGACTTAAAATACGATAATTTGGATTTGTAAATGTATAATTTTCGTATCGTTTTGGATCATTATTGTTGTCATAAATTGCTTACTTGTGTTATGTATAACTAGGTAAAAATGCAGATTTTGTCCCATTTACGACTGAATTGAAATATTGCAGATTTGCTTGTCTTTTATTTTTATTTGTAGGCATTGTTATAACATTATATAGTCACATAATTCATCACTGTGTTTTCTTGGCTCTAAGTAGCATGTGTTACTATTATATACTAACCATGGTTCACTGAATGTTTGAAACAACATGAAGCTGGCATTTGTCTAATTAATTTTATGTTATTACAGTGCTATGTACATAGGTTTGAAAGCCATAGTAGCCCTTCACCACACACTTTAAATTTTCATAAGCAATTTACCTCATTGTAGATGTTATCCTACAATGTCATGCAATTGCCAAGTGCCTTTGTAAACCTAAAGGCTATAATGGCCATATTCAAATACCACTCGTAAGGACACCAGGTATGGTACTTCATTTACCAGATACTTTCTACGCTGTTCATTTGCCAGTGTATGTCGATCTAATCGTGGTAGACTATCTCTCAACAGCGAATTCACTTGTGTCTCTATTAAATTACAGCTTGTCGGATATCTGCTCCGTATGTGCACCAATGCCCTAAAAAAAAGGATATAAATAATTTGATAATATTGCCTAGTCAACGCAAGAGCTTATACAAAAGAAATTTATATCAGTGAAGTATTCATTCATTCTATATCCAACAGAGCCCCACATTTGAAATCTAAAAAACAAAAAATATAAATGGAAAAATGGGTGCAGAAAGTCTCATCTACTGATCACTTACAGATGGGCAAACAACTTCTAATCTGCACCAGAGCAACACGACCAAAGCCAGCACTACCACCCTGTCCCATTTGTGATCAGTCTTGATGTGCACACCCTATTTTTCATTTGTCGAGTGCCGTGTGGAGAGAATGATGGTTTATTGACCTGCCAAGGCACATATTATGGTGCCATTTTGGGGTATACAAATCACAGGATTAGACGTGCTGGTTGGAATCAACGTCATGCCTTGCAGGATAATAAGAGTGAACCCTACAGTCTAGGAGATGTAACTAGATGTTTGTGGTTGAAAATGCATACTCCAATGGAATAAGGCCCTGAAGAAGTTTACATGTTGTAAACGAAATGTGTTGGCTGGTTGTGTGTGCTTTATATACTCAAGATCCTTTCAAAGGAAGAACCCTCATGTCTTTTTCTGTGAAGCATAATCTTCCAAGATTGAAAGCTACTAAAAGAATTAGATAAAATGGACATTTTTTGAGTAATGGACATTTGTTGATGGTGCATCACCTTACGTTATTTAACTCCTCGCCTGCATTTATCCCTATTGGAGTAATACATCCTGCTTCCCCGATAATCCTGGATTCCAAACTTTGTAGTGATGTTACTCTATCCCCTCTCCTGGGGTGTTTGGGTACTGTGTCAATGCCAACATATGTAGCTTTCGTTCAAACCCCATCATGTCTTTCATTGAAGTGTTTGCGTGCTATAGCTCTGATAGTTTTTCGTAGTAGCTCTCCAGTGTCCTAAAATCCATTTTTAACTGGAAATGTGGTCGAGCCACTGTATCACACAGGCAAGTGATAACATATATCACAAAATCAGTTTTACAAGTGATATACTTGGAAATTTGCCATTTGTATTTTACATGTGGTAGAGTTGTTTCTTGTACATTGACACTGTGTTTGCAAGCCTTACACTGGCAACATTAGTTGAACCCCCTTCCTGGGTTAAGCCAATTAGTTTGTTTGGGTGACAAATGTTATGGACCAATAGGTCTCTTAACAATGTGTTTCTCTGGTATGCTCTCTGCACCTGCTCCTAGATTGCCTTTTAATGTAGGATCTTCTGCTAAAATGTTCCACCTGTTTCATAAAATCTTTTTTAGCTTCCATGATTTCTGTGTAAATTTAGTGATGAACCGCATAGGTTGCTCTTCATTTGGAATCTTTTTATGGGTTAGCAGATATCGAGCTTGCTCTCTGTTAATTTTTTCTGATTGTATGCGGAGATGTGTATATATAAATATATATATTGAAAAAAGAAACGTTGGGTAGAGCCCATTTATAAATTTGTGAAGAAATTTAAATTATTAAAATTTCATGCACAACAAAGTAAAAAGGTAACATCTAGTATGATCAGTCAGATCATTGAAGAACCGGAAGTAATCCAATTGAGGATTGATCAAGTTACTGATCTCAAA
Organism: Pleurodeles waltl; assembly: GCF_031143425.1. Taxonomy (NCBI): domain Eukaryota; kingdom Metazoa; phylum Chordata; class Amphibia; order Caudata; family Salamandridae; genus Pleurodeles; species Pleurodeles waltl. The sequence goes on from NC_090445.1 coordinate 1,655,865,460, forward strand.
ACCTTGTTTGACTTATCTCATAATTTACAGGATGAAGTTTATACAGAAAAGAAAATCTTACAATTAGATATTGACACTAAAGTTCATAAACCCTCTGGATTGAAAGAAAAATCGAAATTTTGTCCAGTGTTGTCGCCAGAGAACACAGTGGATTTATTTTCAGAACTAGTGCTGGATGATATAGAACGGTTATGTAATAAAAGGCATACTAGTCATTCAGAAAATCTTACGAAGAAGGAACGATTGGCATTAAGGAGTTTGATGTTAAATAATCAGATAGTAATAAAATCAGCGGACAAAGGAGGTAATATAGTGATCCTTAATACATCTGATTATATGGAAGAGGCTTACAGGCAATTGAATAATCAACATAATTATAAAAAATTGACAAAGAATCCTTTAAAGAGTATGATGACACATTTACATTCCAAGCTGGATGAATGGCATCAACAACTACTACTTACTCGGGAGGAATATATTTATTTGAAAAAACAAATCCAACCTTACTGACAATTTATTTTTTACCGAAGATTCATAAATCATTGATATCCCCGCCAGGAAGACCCATCGTATCAGCATGTGATTCATTATTTGAAAGAGTTTCGGATTATGTTGACATTTATTTAGCTCCTATGGTTAGGACATTGAGCTCATATATTAAGGACTCGGGAGATGTACTTAGAATTTTGCTGGACTTGGATTGGCATGAAGACTACTTATTGGTTACAATAGATGCAGTTTCCCTTTATACTTCTATTAATCATGAAGTGGGATTAAAGGCATGTGAATATTTTTTAAAACAACGTAACATCTCAGAGTTAGAACACTCTAATATGTTGTTAGCGATGATTGACATGTGTTCAAAGAACAATATCTTCATATTTAATCATGAGATTTTTCATCAATTGTGCGGTACTGCTATGGGCATTTCTCTCTCCCCAAATTATGCCAACTTGGTGATGGGTTGGTGGGAAAGAGAAATAGCATGGGAAAAAGCCAATGATCAATTTGTTGAAAAAGTGTTACTTTGGGTCCGCTTTATTGATGATCTTTTTGTCATATGGAATGGTTCTAAAGAAGAATTTTTGAAATATTTTACTATTCTTAACAATAATCAGGTAGGTCTCAAATTTACATGTGAAACAAGCACAACATCGATTAATTTTCTGGATATTACCATCTATATAGAGAACAATAAAATTGAAACAACAGTATATCGGAAAGAAACTGCATGTAACAGTGTGTTGCATGGACAGTTTCCATCCTAAATCTTTGATCAGGAGTATACCTATGGGTGAATTTATTAAAATGAGAAGAATTTGTTCTAATGACAAGGAATTATCCCTGAAATGTGTAGAAACATATGAAAGATTTAGAAAACGAGGGTACAATGAGGATATACTAAAGAAAAATTTGACTTTGATTAAATCAAAAAAACAAGAGGAAACTTTATTCAAGAAAAAAGAACCAAATTTAGGTGATCCAGTTAGAATGACGATGAGATATACTAAAGAAAGTGGATGTATTAGGAATATAGTTGAAAAACATTGGAAAATAATTGAGAAGGTTTTAGATTTGGGGCCCTTGGTAGGACCCAAACCTCAGTTCTCATATAGGAAAGCACCGAGTATTAGAGACATGGTGGTTAAAAGTCATTTCACCTCAAGGAAAGATCACAATTGGCTGGAAGAAAAACAAAAGGGTTTTTCTAAGTGTAATAGTTGTAAAGCATGCAAAATAGGCAAGTCTTTGAAAAAGATAACATTTCCAAATGGACAGGTGATGGCAATTAAACATAAAATCACTTGTAATACTAAATTTGTAATCTATAGTATAGAATGCCATTTTGGTCTTAAATATATTGGGAGCACAATCTGTATGCTGAAGAAAAGAATACTTGAACATATTAGAGCGATAATCCATAAAGATATCACATATGCAACTGCTAAACATGTACAAACACATATATCTAATGATTGGAGAAGCTTAAGATACTATGGGATAGATCACATTCCAGATCATGAAAGAGGTGGCAACCGAATTAAAAAGTTGCGTCAATTGGAGTCTAGATATATAATTCAAATGCGAACGAAGGCCCCTTATGGGATGATTCATGATAAGGAGCTTTACATACATTTGTAATATGGAATATAAATAATTAGAGAGAAATGTTTTGAGGTGCTACAAATATTGACTCATAGGTCATTTCACAATATGCAAATCATGGAAAGAATATATGAGGACATAGGTTCAATGGTGATTTGATTGAGTAAATAATTGAATGGTGTAATTAGTAGGGTGTAGTAAACATATATATATCATGTGATTTGATTAAAGTGCACAAGGAGGAGGTCAACATGAGAACTCTGAATGTACATAGCAAGTTAGTTGGATTCCGATTTGTATACAAACGTAATTTTGAACATATTTTTGATTTTTGTTGATTTAATGATTTGTCTTTATATAAAAACATTTTGCAAAAATATTTGGCAAAAATACACAAAAAATATATTTTGCGAGTATAAAGGTAATCACCAGTGTGAGTATTGCAAAGGATGTAATGAGTTATGTTAAGATAACCTGCTTTTTGTTTAATTGGACTATCAGTCCCAACATGCATTATTTTGGTCAGAAGGTGATTAGCTATAAATAAGATGAAAATGGATTGTAAGATTTCAGAACTCGACAAAGACCGTGTTGGTCGAAACGCGTTGTACTTGTGTTCACAGTCATTTAATAAATAATTCATATACAATCCTTGGTGGAGTGCTCTACCCAACCTTTCTTTTTTCAATAATTAATTGAGGGTACGGCTTGCCCTCGTTCTGAGCATCGGTTAACAGAGCGCAGCGCCATGAACTGAGCTGCTTTGTTGATATAAATATATATATATATATGTATATCCCCTTCTGAGCCCAGGACGTAATGGTTATGTCCTGAGGCACAGTGCTCGTCTTCCCAGGACGTAACCATTACGTCCTGGGCACAGAGCCCAGAGGGAGCGCTAGTGCTCCCTCTGTGAGGTTCCCACCCACCCCCCCAAGGCAGAGATGGAAGGGGAAGACCTTCCCCTTCCACCCCCGCGACGTCAGCGCGCAATCGCGCGCTGATTGTCACAGAAGGCCTCCTCCATCACGCGGAAGCTCAGCTTCCAGTGCGATCGAAAGAGAAATGCAAAGCATTTCTCTTCCGATCACGTGGAGGAGGCAAGAGAGGCTTCAAAGGGAAGGAAATGTATTTCCTTCCCTTTGAAGTCTTTCTGAGCATTTCAATCCGGCTTTGAAATGCCCACTAGACACCAGGGATGTTTCTTTTAAAAGGAAATTGGCATAAGGGAGCGACCCCTTGGGCAAGGGTCGCTCCCAGGGGGGGGCATTTTTTTTAAAGGCCTTTTCTGCCCCCCCCCCGGGGGCAGAAACCTCTAGGCACCAGGGATAAATTCTTTTTTTTTTCTTTTTCTTTTTTGTTTTGTTTTTGATTTTAGAGGTGGGGGGCGACCCCTTAGGCAAGGGTCACTCCCATAAGGGGCAAATTATATTTAGGCCATTTCTGTCCCCCTTGGGGGCAGATTGGCCTATTTTTATGAAGCCAATCTGCCCCCAAGGGGGACAAAAACCACTAGACACCAGGGAGTTTTTTTTTTTTTCGTGAATTTCACGCAAGGGGAGCGACCCTTAGGCAAATTTATTTTAGGCCATTTCTGCCCCCTTGGGGGGGCAGAACAGCCTATTTTAATTAGGCCGATCTGCCCCCAAGGGGGGCAGAAACCACTAGGCACCGGGGATTTTTTGATGTTGTTGTTGTTTTACAGATGGTGAGCGACCCCTTAGGCAAGGGTCGCCCCCCTAGAGGGGCAAATTGTATTTAGGCCATTTCTGCCCTCTTTGGGGGCAGATCGGCTGATTTTAGGTCAATCTGCCCCCAAGGGGGGAAGAAACCACTAGGCATCTTTTTTTTGTGCCAATGTCACGCAAGGGGAGCGACCCCGTAGGCAATGGTTGCTCCCCGGGGCAGTTTGGGGGGGCAGAGGGGCAAATTTATTTTAGGACATTTCTGCCCCCCCTGGGGGCAGGTCGGCCTATTGTTATTAGAGGGGTCAGAAACTTCTAGACGCCAGGGCAAATTTTTTTTAATGTTTTTTTGTTTGTTTTTTTAGAGATGGGGAGCGACCCATTAGGCAAGGGTCGCTCCCCTGGGGGGGAAATTGAATTTAGACTATTTCTGCCCCCCTCTGCGGATTTTAGGTCAATTTGCCCCCAAGGGGGGCAGAAACAACTAGGAACCGGGGATTTTTTTTTGCGCCAATGTCACGCAAGGGGAGCGACCCCGTAGGCAAGGGTCGCTCCCCGGAGGAGTTGGGGGGCAAATTTATTTAAGGCCATTTCTGCCCCCAAGGGAGGCAGAAACCTCTAGGCGCCAGGGCAATTTTTTTTGTGTGTTTTTTTTTTTGTTTGTTTGTTTTTTTAGAGATGGCGAGCGACCCATTAGGCAAGGGTCGCTCCCCTGGGGGGCAAATTGTATTTAGACCATTTCTGCCCCCCTTGGGGGCAGATCGGCGGCTCTTAGGTCAATCTGCCCCCAAGGGGGACAGAAACAAATAGGCACTGGGGATCTTTTTTTTGCGCCAATGTCAGGCAAGGGTCGCTCCCCGGAGGGGTTGGGGGGGCAAATTTAATTTAGGCCTTTTCTGCCCCCCCTGGGGCCGGCTGAGCTAGAGGCCAAAATCCACAGGTAGGCACTTTGCAAAAAGCACCTCTGTTTTCTGTGAAAAAATGTGATGTGTCCACGTTGTGTTTTGGGCCATTTCCTTTCGTGGGCGCTAGACCTACCCACACAAGTGAGGTACCATTTGTATCGAAAGACCTGGGGGAACGCTGGGTGGAATGAAATTTGTGGCTCCTCTCAGATTCCCGAACTTTCTGTCACCGAAATGAGAGGAAAAAGTGTTTTTTTGGTCAAATTTTGAGGTTTGCAAAGGATTCTGGGTAACAGAACCTGGTCAGAGCCCCACAAGTCACCCCATCTTGGATTCCCCTAGGTGTCCTGTTTTCAAAAAATGCGCTGGTTTGCTAGGTTTCCCCAGGTGCCGGCTGAGCTAGAGGCCAAAAATCCACAGGTAGGCACTTTGTAAAAAACACCTCTGTTTTCTGTGAAAAAATGTGATGTGTCCACGTTGTGTTTTGGGCCATTTCCTTTCTTTGGCGCTAGGCCTACCCACACAAGTGAGGTACCATTTTTATCCGGAGACTTGGGGGAATGCTGGGTGGAAGAAAATTTGTGGCTCCTCTCAGATTCCAGAACTTTCTTTCACCGAAATGAGAGAAAAAAGTGTTTTTTTGGTCAAATTTTGAGGTTTTCAAAGGATTCTGGGTAACAGAACCTGGTCAGATCCCCACAAGTCACCCCATCTTGGATTCCCCTAGGTGTCTAGTTTTCAAAAATGGACTGGTTTGCTAGGTTTCCCCAGGTGCCGGCTGAGCTAGATGCCAAAATCCACAGGTTGGCACTTTGTAAAAAACACCTCTGTTTTCTGTGAACAAATGTGATGTGTCCACGTTGTATTTTGGGCCATTTCCTTTCGTGGGGGCTAGGCCTACCCACACAAGTGAGGTACCATTTTTATCGGTAGACTTGGGGGAACGCTGGGTGGAAGGAAATTTGTGGCTCCTCTCAGATTCCAGAACTTTCTGTCACCGAAATGAGAGGAAAAAGTGTTTTTTTGGTCAAATTTTGAGGTTTTCAAAGGATTCTGGGTAACAGAACTTGGTCAGATGCCCACAAGTCACCCCATCTTGGATTCCCCTAGGTGTCTAGTTTTCAAAAATGCGCTGGTTTGCTAGGTTTCCCCAGGTGCCGGCTGAGCTAGAGGCCAAAATCCACAGGTAGGCACTTTGTAAAAAACACCTCTGTTTTCTGTGAAAAAATGGGATGTGTCCACATTGTGTTTTGGGCCATTTCCTTTCGTGGGCGCTAAGCCTACCCACACAAGTGAGGTACCATTTTTATTGGGATACTTGGGGGAATGCTGGGTGGAAGGAAATTTGTGGCTCCTCTCAGATTCAAGAACTTTCTGTCACCGAAATGAGAGGAAAAGGTGTTTTTTGGGTCACATTTTGAGGTTTGCAAAGGATTCTGGGTAACAGAACCTGGTCAGATCCCCACAAGTCACCCCATCTTGGATTCCCCTAGGTGTCTAGTTTTCAAAAATGGACTGGTTTGCTAGGTTTCCCCAGGTGCCGGCTGAGCTAGATGCCAAAATCCACAGGTTGGCACTTTGTAAAAAACACCTCTGTTTTCTGTGAACAAATGTGATGTGTCCACATTGTGTTTTGGGCCATTTCCTTTCGTGGGGGCTAGGCCTACCCACACAAGTGAGGTACCATTTGTATCGGGAGACTTGGGGGAAAGCTGGGTGGAAGGAAATTTGTGGCTCCTCTCAGATTCCAGAACTTTCTGTCACCAAAATGAGAGGAAAAAGTGTTTTTTGGGTCAAATTTTTAGGTTTTCAAAGGATTCTGGGTAACTGAACTTGGTCAGATCCCCACAAGTCACCCCATCTTGGATTCCCCTAGGTGTCTAGTTTTCAAAAATGCGCTGGTTTGCTAGGTTTCCCCAGGTGCCGGCTGAGCTAGAGGCCAAAATCCACAGGTAGGCACTTTGTAAAAAACACCTCTGTTTTCTGTGAAAAAATGTGATGTGTCCACATTGTGTTTTGGGCCATTTCCTTTCGTGGGCGCTAAGCCTACCCACACAAGTGAGGTACCATTTTTATTGGGATACTTGGGGGAACGCTGGGTGGAAGGAAATTTGTGGCTCCTCTCAGATTCAAGAACTTTCTGTCACCGAAATGAGAGGAAAAGGTGTTTTTTGGGTCGCATTTTGAGGTTTGCAAAGGATTCTGGGTAACAGAACCTGGTCTGATCCCCACAAGTCACCCCATCTTGGATTCCCCTAGGTGTCTAGTTTTCAAAAGGTGCCGACTGAGCTAGAGGCCAAAATCCACAGGTAGGCACTTTGCAAAAAACACCTCTGTTTTCTGTGAAAAAATGTGATGTATCCACGTTGTGTTTTGAGCCATTTCCTTTTGTGGGCGCTAGGCCTACCCACACAAGTGAGGTACCATTTTTATCGGGAGACTTGGGGGAACACAGAATAGCAAAACAAGTGTTATTGCCCCTTGTCTTTCTCTACATTTTTTCCTTCCAAATGTAAGGCAGTGTGTAAAAAAGACGTCTATTTGAGAAATGCCCTGTAATTCACATGCTAGTATGGGCACCCCGGAATTCAGAGATGTGCAAATAACCACTGCTTCTCAACACCTTATCTTGTGGCCATTTTGGAAATACAAAGGTTTTCTTGATACCTATTTTTCACTTTTTATATTTCAGCAAATGAATTGCTGTATACCCGGTATAGAATAAAAACCTATTGCAAGGTGCAGCTCATTTATTGCCTCTGGGTACCTAGAGTTCTTGATGAACCTACAAGCCATATATATCCCTACAACCAGAAGAGTCCAGCTGACGTAACAGTAAATTGCTTTAAAAAATCTGAGATCGCAGGAAAAAGTTACAGAGTAAAACGTGGAGAAAAATAGCTGTTTTTTTCACCTCAATTTCAATATGTTTTTATTTCAGCTGTTATTTTCTGTAGGATCTACACAAATGACCCCTTGCTGAATTCAGAATTTTGTCTACTTTTCAGAAATGTTTAGCTTTCTGGGATCTAGCATTGGTTTCTCACCCATTTTGGTCACTAAATGGAAGGAGGCTGAAAGCACAAAAAATTGTAAAAATGGGGTAAGTCCCAGTAAAATGTCAAAATTGTATTGAAAAATTGGGTTTTCCAATTCAAGTCTGCCTGTTCCTGAAAGTTGGGAAGATGGTGATCTTGCCACCACTAACAGTTTGTTGGTGCCATTTTCAGGGAAAAAACCACGAGCTGCCTTCTGCAGCCCTTTTTCCCCATTTAAAAAAAAAAAAAAAAAGTTTTCACTGTATTTTTGCTAATTTCTTGGTCTCCTTCAGGGGAACCCACAAAGTCTGGGTACCTCTAGAATCCCTAGGATGTTAGAAAAAAAGGACGCAAATTTGGCGTGGGTAGCTTATGTGAACAAAAAGTTATGAGGGCCTAAGCGCGAACTGCCCCAAATAGCCAAAAAAAGGCTCGGCACAGGAGGGGGAAAAGGCCTGGCAGCGAAGGGGTTAAATATATGTATGTGTGTGTGTGTGTGTGTGTGTGTATATATATAACCTACTGGCAGTTGCCAGTAGGTAGTTATAGTTAGGACCTAGTTTCCATAGAAAAAGTGTTTTTGACTTGCTTATATCTTTGGTTCCGTTTGATAAATCTTCAAAAAAGTTTCCAAAAAAAGTGCATTTCCCATTTTAATTCCCATAGAGATTTTAGACATGACAACAGCCTGCGATGCTGAACGGAATTACAACAAATTTGGCAGGAAGGTAGTTCTTGGTCTAGAAAGAGCGCTTTTTGTTATTTTATATAAATCCATTCACTATTTTTTTTAAATGTTAAATGCAAACCAATTTGTATGTCTAAAGGCGCAGATATACAAATTTGCGAATCCAGGGTAAAAGCAAGACCCTGATTGGCTGGCTGCAACCTGACAGAAAAGTTGTGTCCACCATGTTTTTTTTCCTCGCATTACCTTGGGGTGGGACAAAAAGCAGTGTAAAACTTTCAAGGGGTCAGGATACAGGTATCCCGACCCCAAAGGACAGATGGTCGGCGAAACATTGTGCATTTATTTTTCCAGCTGGTCCGCGAACCCTTGGATTCTCTCGGATCCAGGTGTAAAGCAAGGCCCTTTTCTTTCTTGCATCGACTGGGGGGGTGGGAAACATGGGTTATAGGGGGTTGGCTGCAGGGCACTTTGTCCGTGTGCAGCAGCGATTGGATTAATGTACATTACTTAAAGTAATTAAAATTATTTAACGTTAAAAAAAAACATAGAAATTCACTGAAAACATCAAAGGTTACAGGGACATTCAGTTAGGAAATATAGGGTGGTCATTCTGACCCTGGCGGTCACCGACCGCCAGGGTCAACGACCACAGAAGCACCGCCAACAGGCTGCCGGTGCTTCCTGGGCCATTCTGACCGCGGCGGTAATGCCGCGGTCAGAAAAGGGGAACCGGCGGTTTCCCGCCGGTTTACCCCCGGCCCAGGGAATCCTCCAATGCGGCGCTGCTTGCAGCGCCGCCATGGGATTCCGACCCACTTCCCGCCATCCTGTTCCTGGCGGTTTTTACCGCCAGGAACAGGATGGCGGGAACGGGTGTCGTGGGGCCCCTGGGGGCCCCTGCACTGCCGATGCCACTGGCATGGGCAGTGCAGGGGCCCCCTAACAGGGCCCCATAATGATTTTCAGTGTCTGCTTTGCAGACACTGAAAATCGCGACGGGTGCCACTGCACCCGTCGCACCCCTGCAAATCCACCGGCTCCATTCGGAGCCGGCTTCCTCTTTGCAGGGGCTTTCCCGCTGGGCCGGCGGGCGATCTTCTTGAGATCGCCCGCCGGCCCAGCGGGAAAGTTGGAATCACCGCCGCGGTCATTTGACCGCGGAGCGGTGTTTGGGCGGTTTCCGCCCGCCGGGGTCGGAATGACCCCCATAATGTTTTAAAAACGAATTCATTTAAAAAACCAAAGGTTACAGGGCAGTTATAGTTAGGCTCACATTTTAAACATACAAAACAATAGAAATTCAGCAGTTAGAGTTATATCAAGTAACTATACCTCATGCCTTTAGGTTAACTATAATTCATGCCCCCACCACGCACAGTTTACTCTATTTTACTGCAAATATTACATTGATATTATCAATGATGTTATTAAAGATGTCACGAGTGTGGCAATATGTGGGGTAATTAGCAGTGCATGTCAAGTTATAGTTGCCTTAGGGATCAAAACAAGGCCAAGGTGGAGACTGTCACTGAGTAGTGCGACGGGCGTTCAGATAGGCAATGCAGGAACTCTCAGAGAAAGACAGAAATCTGAATGCAAAAGTTCAGAGAAGAAAAAAAAGAGACAAATGTGAGTGTAGCTGAATCAAAAGTGTTGGCTTGTTCAAGTGAAAAGATATATGTTTAGACTTAGCCATCTTTCTACATCCTGAAACAGCACAGCAGCTGTATATGAGGAGGGCTTCATGCGGGAAGACTGACTTAGTGAGAGACTCAGGTAAACAACTTTTCCATGCACTAAAAAGCCCAGTGTAGATGATCTGATATGGCTAACCGATGAGGCCTTGACTTTCATTGGTTTAATGTTCCTGCTATATCTTGTTCTTCTACCACTCACAACTAGGTAGCTTGTAGCATTAAAATCAGGAACAATTCTCTCAAAATAAACCTTTTCAAACAAAATGGCCTTTCTTCGCAGTTTCTGAAACAGGTTTTCCCATGAACCAGTCTAAGAGACACTGGTTCTTTTAAAATGAGATGAACACCTATGCCTTTTCTAGCATAGGCCTGCTCAGGCATTAAGGCCCAGACTTATAGGCCCGTATTTATACTTTTTTAGCGCCGCAATTGCGTAATTTTTTGACGCAAAATCAGCACAAACTTACAAAATACAATCGTATTTTGTAACTTTGCACCGCTTTTACATCAAAAAATGGCACAAATGCGGTGCTAAAAAATTATAAATCGGGGCCTAAAGCATTGGGCTGCCAGGAAGCAGGAGAGAAGAACAACAGTTCCATTGTTGTGTCAGGAAGTAACAAGGGACCTTCACAGCAGACTGATATGCCTTTTTGTCTTTTTCTCTCCTGGGTCTTTCTAGCCTCCAATCAACCACCTTGGGTTTTTAAAGGGAGTGCCTAGTTTACTATTGCTAAGTGTTCTTGGTGTAGTCCATCAAATGTTGCCATCCTCTATACCCCTTCTTTGATTGCAATATGATCTACTATCTAGTCGAGCAGCATGGGACTTGATAGCTCAGTGTCCTTTGCAGCCAAATTCTCAGTTAGTGAGCTCTGGCCCTCGGCAATCAGATTTATTCAGCTAACCTCAAAAGCATTCCATAACCTTCTGGACACATTCCCATACTATATCGTACACAGGAGAGGGGCATTCAAGCCAGAGACTTTGGATGTGATTTATTTTGTATAGTACCAGAGCTAGTCACTATGAATGCAAGGAATGAACCCACAGGATAGTTTCTCCCACTCATTTCTTGGTATTGAATACGGTGTGGGTCTGGAATATCGAGTAGGAAATATGGTCATATCTTAATATCATAGGCAAAATATTGAGGACAGATTAACGACAGGGAAGTATGTCTCGATTTTCTAAATATAACTATATATATATATATATATGCATAATATATATATATATATATACGTTAAGCATACGTTATCATCAAGGCACTTAGATGTAGAGGTAAGAATAGTAAATCTATACTTAACTGTATGCTCTGAAGTTTTGATATGTTGGTCCTCGATATTTTGGTTTTGATATTAAGGTATCACATAATACGAAATTTCCTAGCTATCGTGAAGGAAAGTTTCAATTCTATTAAGGACACGGAGGCGAGGATTATGCAGATCTTTCTTCACTTTTTATTAAACAGCAAGTTCAAAGTCAAACAAAACATGAACAAAAAACTACAAGTTCCATGAGCCCGCCGCCATGGTAACGAGTATCCAATGAGGTGCACTCCTTCATGTTGGTATAAATATCCCGAAATGCGTCACACTTCCTCGACTTCACTGCGGAAGGAATCCTGGTAGAGTCAATTGGTTGTAGTTTCGAAACCTACAAAAGAGGTATAATTAGATGCTAATCCAATAGAACACAGAAACATACCGAAGGCAATAAAGTCATGAACCTTAACATACATTTAAATATAAAATGTAAATACATCTGAATAAAGTGCTGCCTAATGTAAATTAGAATATGAGCAGAATAACAATAAATAAAGGTATAAACGCAAGTATACTACCTTGCTACGCAGATAGATGTAATCGGGAGGGAACATACCAGCGTAATGTATGTGGGTGGGATAATCCTCGCCTCCGTGTCCTTAATAGAATTGAAACTTTCCTTCACGATAGCTAGGAAATTTCGTATTCTATCACAGGACCGGAGGCGAGGATTATGCAAGTTCAAAGCTTACTCACCACTAGTGCGGCTGCTTCATGAATTGGTTTAAAGTAAAACTTCTTAAAAGTAGAATCTGAAGACCGATCAGCAGCATGCATGATGTCCTCTAATCCGCCCCCCACTTGTATGGCTTTGGAAGCCATAGCTCCCCGAGTAGAATGGGCGCCAAAAACTTGAATATCTATTCCTGCCTCAGAGAGAATCCATCGAATCCATCTGGCAATGGAAGGAGAAGAAACCGCCTTGAACGGTCTCTTTATAGAAATCAACAATTGATTCTCACCTGGAGGTCTACAAGAACTGGTCACTTCCTCATAGACTTTGAGACATCTAAACACAGATAGTTTCGGGGAATCAGGAAAAGCGGGATAGGATACCGACCTGGTATTAGTCTTTGTCCTCCTTGCAATAGTAAACGTGACTCCTTCTGGAGTAAAGACTCGAGCGGAAACATCCAGTGCTCTGATATCTGACACTCGCTTACAGGAAATGAGGCAGAGAAGCATGGCTAATTTGGCCGACAATTCTTTCGTCGACAAATACTGGTTGTCCCGCCAAGAGGATAAAAGATTAAGAACTAAGTCCACATCCCAGAGCTCCGAATATCTGGGTTGTGGAGGTCTGGAGAGTCTAATACCCTTAAGAAGTTTACATATCCAGGGATGCTCCCCGATCGGGAGATTGTTCAGGGGAGGGTGGCCCGCGGAGATGGCCGAACGAAAAGAATTGATCGTGCGATACGCCTAGCCGGATTTTGCTAATTCTGCAAGGAAATTGATGATGTCGGTAATACTGGCCCCCATGGGATCGCAGTGTTTGCCCACACACCAACGAGACCATCTATTCCATGCTGATCTATATCGTTTGCATGTACCAGGGGCCCAGGCCTGTGCGATGAAGTTATTAGCTTCCTGCGAAAGTCGGTTGTCTTGCCAACGATGCCGGAAATCTTCCAAGCTATGAGGGAAATATGACCTAGAAGGACTAGAGGGTGACAGAAACCCGACGGATCCAGGAGTATTGAGGGAAAATCCGGGAGGCGAAGAGGACATTCGCACGAGAGTTCCAGCAGAGTCGGGAACCACGCCTGTGACCTCCACCAGGGGGTTATTAGAATCACCGTCGCCTCTTGGCGGCGAACTTGAGCAGCAACCCACGGGATAAGAAGAAACGGGGGAAAAGCATAACCCTGAAGGGTCCCCCAATGTTGGAGAAACGCATCTACTGCCGCCGCTCCCGGATCCGGACGCCAGCTGAAGTATAGGGGAAGCTGAGCATTCCAACGAGACGCAAAGAGATCCACTGAGCAGGGACCCCAACGATCCATGATCGCCTGAAAAACCGAGTGATGTAGTCGCCAATCGCTGGGATCCTGGAGAAACCGAGAATTCCAGTCTGCCCAGATATTCTGGGATCCCGGAAGATACTCTGCTGTGACTGAGATTTGGTGTTGAAGGCAAAAATGCCAAAAATCTTTCGCTAGTTCCGCTAGGGCTCTTGATCTTGTCCCCCTTAGACGATTTATGTATTGTACTGCCGATACATTGTCCATCCGTAGAACTACACATGAGACTTTGTCTCTCGTGAGAGATTTGATCGCAAATGATCCCGCCAGGAGCTCCAGGCAGTTGATATGCATGGTTAGTTCCTGCGGGGTACAGCGACCCCCGAACGAGATGTCCCCGCAACGAGCCCCCCATCCCTGGCGACTGGCGTCTGACTCGATCACCAGATCCGGGGCTGCTCCAAAAATGGCCCTGCCATTCCATGCCTCCATGTGGTCCAGCCACCAAAACAACTCCGTCCTTGCCTCCTGAGACAGGGAGATCAGCTCGGAGTACGTCACCCCTCGGCGAAGGTGAAACGCTTTCAAGCGTTGCAGGGCTTTGTAGTGTAGGGGACCAGGAAAAATGGCCTGAATCGAAGAGGAAAGCAGGCCGACCACTCTGGCTAACTGACGTAGTGAAATCTGGTCTCGTCGAAGGACTTTTCTCAGTTCCTTCTTTATCTTGGAAATCTTCGTCGTCGGGAGACTGAGAGACGCCGATCGGGAATCCACTAGAAACCCTAGGAAGATTAAAGATTGTGCTTTTATCCAAAGCTGAAAAAGTAGCCACAAATTTTCCTAACTCTTTCACAAAAGGGACGCCAAATAAATTGCCTTGGGCAACAGCCCCTGCCTCTGAGTTAGACAGTTCCCCTAACTTGGGGTCGATTTTGATCAATAAAGACCTGCGTCTTTCTGCAGAGATGGCACAGTTCGCGTTGCCCCGGAGACAAACAGCTCTCTGAGCCCATCCTGCTATGATGTCTGTCTGAAGGAGAGTGTTTGCTTGCTTGGCACGCTCCGCTAATTGAATAATCTGTGTGAGGGGACCTAACACATCAAGAAGTTTATCTTGGCATGCCCTCCAGGAGCGATCAATCCCTTTTTTTGGGATCCTTGGTATACTTGGCAAAAAACGTACACATTTTAGGGTCAATGTCAGGCGTAAAAGCGACCTTATCCGATAAAGACGGGCGTGGGCACTCCGCCCGTAGACGAGCTCGCACCTCTTTGTCCAGAGGTTGCCTAATTTTGCTGGCGACATATTCAGCTACCTTGTGGTCTGGACGTCACTCCGAGGAACGCGGATGGTAGATACCCTCCGGTTCAAACATATCGGAGTCAGAATCGCCGTGATCCGAAGGATCTGGTAGGGTAGCACCAGGACGCCAAGGGCGACCTGAGTCGTCATCCAAAGATGATGAGTCCTCATCTGAACCTCCCATGAAGCCTTTAGGGGATCCCAAATCAGGGTTCCATAGGTGGTGAAGCATGTCACCCATTACCCCGGGCAAACGGCCCTCCCGGGAGGGTAAGCGCTTATGCGCGCGCGCACTCTTGGGGTTGGATAAAAACTCACCATCCTCCAGGTGCCCCGCGTCGCGCTTGCGCTTTTTCCTGGGAGCCGAAAGGGTAGAGGAATCACCCTCCGCTCCCGTCACACCAAACATGCCCGTACCCCTGGACACCTGTTCAGTAAGTTTAGCTACAGTATCCCTAAGAGGGGCTAAAGCGTGAGAAATAGCCTGTGAAAATAAAGCGTCCACCCCAGGGGGAAGGGTACGGTGAGAGGGACCCTCACCTGGGGACATGTTGGTAAAAGGTTCATTCACTTGAGAGGATTGCATAATGAGGACTGGACAGAGTATACACCCAACAAAAATATATATAATATATAGGGTAAATCCCTACCCTCTCTGTCACTCAAGTAAAGTCAAGAAATAATGCCTTCCCAATGGGGTAATCCTTACCCAAACGGGTGTCACAGGTAGGGAAAAAACTGCACCAGAGGCACGAAAACGTGCTACTGAGGTAAAAACCCTCAATTCTTAAAGAAAATAACAAACGCGAGGTGCGAGCGCCGAGAGCTGAGAGTAACACGCTCTCTGACGCTGAAAAACGCAGCGCGCGCGCCCTCTGGTGGGTCCGACGCGTATTTAAACACGCCGAGGGCGAAACAGAAAAATGAAACGCTCGAGCGGAAACGTCTGTTCCGGACCGCTCGTAGCAACGAACGTTGCTATAACAATTAAATACACGGAAAACACAATTGAAGCAGTAACGCGAGCCAACAAACAAACTTCTAACCGGAGGCAGAAAAAGGCACTTATCTGACTCGCAGCAGTGAAGAAAGAGGAAGTGTGACGCATTTCGGGATATTTATACCAACATGAAGGAGTGCACCTCATTGGATACTCGTTACCATGGCGGCGGGCTCATGGAACTTGTAGTTTTTTGTTCATGTTTTGTTTGACTTTGAACTTGCTGTTTAATAAAAAGTGAAGAAAGATCTGCATAATCCTCGCCTCCGGTCCTGTGATAGAATTCGCTGCTCGCTATTCTAAACTACAACCATGTGTGTGTGTGTGTGTGTGTGTGTGTGTGTGTGTATGTGTGAGACCCTTTTGAAGCTGACAGCTGATCAGGCACAGTTTGTAACAGCTGTGACAACCTGTCACCCACCATATCAAAAGTTAGACTAGCTAATCATTAATTCATTCTGGCTAGCTCAGGCAAAATTTACTGTCCATCATTGCTGATACCATTAGGCATAATATATCGATTTAGACATGGGTCTGCAGCAGGACTATCGGCTTGAAAGCACTGCCTGCATTGTGGATTGAACTATGGGGACAAATGTACTGCCCCACAATTCGATATGTGACCCAAATACACTGTTTGTCCTGTCCTCCTCTTGTCTTTCTATGACAAAGCATTGCTTTTATTTCTATGCCTCCGTCACCTTGAATTCTCAGTAGGAGGACAGGTCAGACTTACAGTATCAGGGGCTGCACTTGGTAAGAAAGGGCACAAATCCAGAAAGCTAAAATGAATAAACCCTTCAGCAGGTGGAGTTTCTCTTGCTCATCATTTTTTATTTTAATCTCATGTTGCTGGCCAATATTCACAGACACCTTTTTCATAAAGTGAGCCATGTGTGTCCACGCTTGCTATACTTACTGACATTTTAAAAAGGGACAATCTCTAGTTGGGTTCTGACACGGATACATGAATAAATATGATTCCAATTTTAACTGGTATAAAGTAGCAATTTACTCTATTGCATGCAAAATGCACAGCAGTTTATGACAAGCTTTATTATTAATGCAATTGTATTCTGAAAAGGTCACACATTGCCAGTCTCTAAATATCTAGTAGGAGGTGCTGTAGAATGAGTTCAGGCAAAGAGCCAAACACGTCTTTCTTTTCTCCAAATAATTATTGTCAAACTATGACATCTTTCAAAGAAACATATTTTTAGAAGGACCTAACTTTATGAGATATTCTATTGATTTATGTGGATTGCTTACCAATTTTATTGAGTATACAGAACAGTGATGGATGCATTGCCAGAATTATTCTCAGCCACTGGTAATCACTCGGAGCTGCATCCCAAGCCATTTCTATTTAGCACACCATGACACCTCAGTTCGGACCCAGCAATGTGCAAGTCAGTATTGACTCAGCTCCCATGGAACAGTCCAGTCCAAACTACCAACCCAAGTCCTCCCTGATCTGCAACACAAGCAACCCAGGACATATTATTGAGCACGATTAGATGAGTAATATTGGCAGCCCTACATCCTGTAATGTCTAAGAATATTGCATGATGTCAAGTGCCATCATTCTAGCATATTGATTGGTGTTTATATACTTATTCTTGAATACTGACACAGTTTATGTAAATTAGAGTTACATTAAAGTGCAATATACATATTTAATGTAAAGTAAATTTCCGGTAGCTCAATTGGATGATCTTAAGTTTAATTTTTGTTTCTAAACATTGTAAATGGAAAATAAAAAAGAAATGAGTTACACAGTCAACATAATATAATGCCAGACTGTTTGCATTAAATAACGACCAAATATAATTTTGCTTATTGCATTAAAAGAACCTTTAAAAAGTTAAACTGTTAGTTAAGCACATTATGCCTTGTAAACAGAACAAGAAGCTTTTGGAAGAAAAAAACTGGAAATGCAGTTTTCATCTAAATGAAATTTGCATGCATAATGCAGATGCCTCGGCAGCCTTCATCTAACACAATTACAAGAACATTTATTGTGGGAGTAACACTACTTGTTCCTCTGTTTATGAGAACGTACAGAAATATTTTGCTAATAAAAAGGAACCGCGCATATTGTGCAGCACTCCCACTGAAACAATGATCGATTCACCCCCGAAGAGTCAGAAAATTGATAGCCTAGGCAATCTTTGCATTTGAAAGGATCTTGATCTATGAATTCAATCTCAGACTACTCTTCTCAGCTCATTCTCTGCCTTGATAGCTGTCACTTCTCCGGCAACTGAAGCCCAACCTCTCTTCTGACCACAGGGCCGAACGGGGGCAAGAAACAGAAACAATCCAAGTTGAGTGTGCAGTACTCTGGAGTATTGTTCAAATTGTTGGTTTGAGAAGCCCGTTTGTCTTTTGTTGTGAATATAAACTAGCTGCTGTTGTGAAACCAAACTTCTTTAGCCTTCCATGGCTCCCCCGGTAATCTAATTTCTCAAGAACAGTATAGTCCTCCAGTGATCAATAGCAATTACGGAGTCATTTATATCCAATAAAGTCTGCAGCGCGATGCAGCTATGATGCATTATCGCATACACATTCACTCCACGGAACAGATTAATAAACCATTACGATTCGCGTGCCTTTTATTGGCAGGAATACGAAGCTGTGGAGCTAACTGAACTTATCCAATGCAGCACTTGCTTTTTCACATAAAATGTGGCATTTGTCTTGGCTGGGCAAACATTTGCCAACATTCTTTCAAGCAATGAAGACGGTTGTGAAGATAAGTCCAATAAGGGCAGTTGCACAACACTTCTGCATACCTAAGTGTGCCGATAAAGCCAGTATCGCAGATTTTGCATATACTAAGGCCCATATTTATACTTTTTTAGCGCAGCAATCGCATCATTTTTTTACGCAAAAGAGGTGCAAACTTACAAAATACAATTGTATTTTGTATGGGTCCAAGTTCTTGAATGAGGATGGGAGCATATGTGTTCCCAGCAGAAGAACAGTGGATAGCCAATCCGAATTTAGCAAAAACCAGCAGTCAAGTCTTCATTGGTATACGCATATATTGACAACAGAAATGGATAGAATATTGGAAACCAGATCCGGCATCAGGCATTTTCCTAAATCCCTCCTAAAGCATGGAACACCCTGCCAGTGCACATAAGAGCGCCCTCCTCACTTCTTGAATTCGATGAGAAGCGTAGGACATGTCTTTTTGAGTAGTCCCACTAAGCGATAGGGTTGGGTGGGCTCACTCCTGCTCAGCACAAGAATACCCTCCCACATAACATAACATAGCATAACATACCATAATTGTTCAATCCCACTTGTACACTTTGGTGTATGGAGTATTCAAATGTGAAGCAAATGTTCATCAGACATCTCCATATTGCCGGATGTATAGCTAAAGAGATTCCACAACCAAGAAAAAAAAACGAAAAAAGGTTACATTTGCTAATTCTGCTATACCTACATCTATTTACAACATTAGAGCCTTTTCACAAAGACATTTTGGAGTATGTAAAATAGTATAACTTTAGTACTATATATGTAATATCACATGCCTTTATCAATTGGCTCCAAAACATCAGAAATGAGAATAAAATTGGAATGTGCAGGGAATATTTACATATAGTTAGGACAAATGGAAAGGACTGTACCCTTTCTCTGCATTTACGTTCATGGAGTTAGATATTTCTGAGGAGGATTCATAAACGAATATAAGTGCACACAACAGGGCACTCCTGCAGTGCTTCTTCCCTTAATCATAAATGATTTTGTGAATTGGCCCCTTTAAGTTTAGTGAAAGTTTAGGTAAAGATGAGTACTTGTGTAATCTCTGTAGATTTTCAAAGACTGCATCCCAGGGGAAATGAAGATCTACACTGAAATAGAGTGCTGCATTTCACACAAATGATGGTAAATTGTCCTCTCAAGTGTTTGAGGCGCCTGCCGAAAATGTGAATGAAGGCGCGATGCAGCTCGTTTTAGACCCAGTCACATACTGGCAAATGCCACGCAAAGTAAATGACATTTAAAGGGCACCTGCAACGTCTTTCGAGATTTTTATTTCAAGCGCGCTATTTGATTGCCCTATGACTTCATGTGCTGGGTAGAGGGGTGGTTTCTATGGCAGTGTCACTAAAGTTTGCATTATTCTACCTCATTAAATCACTTTCACAATGTATAGTTATTGACCCATTGTATTTGGAGCTTTGATTAAAAGAGCTGTAAAATAAGAGGCTGAAACATCTGGTTTGGTGGCACAGTGGACTAATGCGTTCCCTCAAGGAGTCTGCGTTGACCTTGTGGTCACAGGTCCGAGTCCCGGTGGGTTTACTCAGCCTTTCATCTTATTACTGCAGATAGAATGAGCATCACTTACGTGGGAAACAATAAACACGTGTTACTCAAAGAAGTTGGCCCAAGTGGAGAACGTATGATTTACAAGTGAGAAAGAGAATCAGTTAAAATGTGGGTTGAGCCTGGAGAGATGATAAAGAGGGCAAAAGCGCTAGGCTTGTGGATCTCTCCAGATAAAATAGCTTAGTTAATTCATCTTTAAGTTAGCTTAGCGGGTTCATGTGCGTGCTGTAGAGATTTAGGGCCAGATGTACGAAGCCTTTTGCATGTCGCAAACTGCGAAAAACACAGTTTGCGGCATGCAAAAGGCCAAACGCAATGCTCATCCCTAAATTGCGAGTCGGCACCGACTCGCAATTTGGGAATGCGACTCGCAAATAGGATGGGGTGTTCCCTTCCTATTTGCGACCGCATCGCCATTCGGAGTTGCTTTGTGACCGCGAATGCGGTCGCAAACCAACTCGCAGTTACCACCAGTGTCACACTGGTGGTAACTCATTCGCAAAAGGGAAGGGGTCCCCATGGGACCCCTTCCCCTTTGTGAATGCAATTTTTTTTTTTTTTCAGAGCAGGCAGTGGTCCTATGGAAAAACCAAATGGTTTCGGTTTAGTTTTCATTTTGCAGCTCGTTTTCCTTTAAGGAAAACGGGCTGCAAAATGAAAAAAAAAACTGCTTTATTGACAAAGCAGTCACAGACATGGAGGTCTGCTGACTACAGCAGGCCACCATCCCTGTGAGTGCAGGGACTCGCTATGGGGTCAAACTGCGACCCACCTCATGAATATTGATGAGGTGGGTCTTTGCGACCCCATAGCGAGTCGCAGAAGGTGTCTGAGACACCTTTCTGCATCCAATTTTGCAAGTTGCAAATTGCGAGTCGGTCAGACTCGCAATTTGCAAGTTGCAAAATTGGAGTTTACTACATCTGGCCCATACATTCTTGTGTCGTTCCTATATCTTGTAGGCCCGACGTGGGTCTTGTCGCTGTCTGTGCCAGAGGACTCCATCTGCAGCTAACTATGAAGTCCCAACAAGGCCTAAACAAGCCTTGCATTGCTTGTGTTTCTGTGCAAGGCGGGTGTTGCCTAGTAATGTGGGGTGGTCGGCTGTTGCTTTTAAGGTGAAGCAAAGGCTGAGTTGCACCTGGTTGGTCCCTGTCTTCAGTGGTAAAGTGATTAAAAGAAAGATGAGCTAGAATGTGACCTCCATAAATTAATAAGTGGCTGATAATACCTTACGTTTTCTTTTCATTATGTTTTCGATTATGACTTGAACCTAGTCTGGGATAATTCAATCATAACATTACTGCCAATTAGTTAAGCAATTAAAACACTCATTACTAAAAGCACGATAAGTCAATGAGTTTGCGGTGTGTGCTATAATGATGCACAGTATGTCTCGTAACTTACTCTTGTGACTGTTTATCGCTGATAACTCAGTGACTTAATGTTCATGCTGCAGTGATCTCTGTGTAAACGCAGGTCAAAGATTTGAAATTGGAAATGGATGACTGTTTACACCCTTCCTAACTGATTCAAATGAGAACAGCCAATTTGCATAATATAAAAACCTAATATGTACACTACCGAGGCAACACTCTCAGCTGGATTTTCTCCAATCTCTAGGATCGATCTCCAGCTGTACACTGTCCACCTTTAAAGTCAAAGGTCTGTAAATTTGACCTGGGGTCAATAAACGGTTTTCCCTCAGCCCCATCATTTTTTTTTTTTTAGTTCGAAAAGATTTTTATTATTTTATAATTTAACAAAAAAAAGTAGACGGAAAAAAATATTTCAGCATTCTGTACATATATTGCTTTTCTTAGGCAATGTAGAAACGTAAATAAATGAGATTAACGCTCTATATACATACATGTGTAATTCTGTATTATATTGGGTAGAGAAATAGAAAGAGAAGATAACATAAAAGGGAGCTAGAAATGTGAAGAGAAAAGATAAAGAAATAGAGTAAGATTCAGCATGACATTGCTGTGAGATACTGATTACTAAATGTGATAGATGGGTTGAGGGTTAAGTGCACTTGGGTGTGATTTGGAATTAGGTCTAGAAATGAGTGGTTTCCTGGAAGCAAAAAATGTATCCGAGGAGCCTCAATTGCTATGTGAGTGTGTTTTCCATGGAGAATATTGGAGACCAGTGTTATCTTCTCCGCGGATTTGAATTATCCAATTTAACCATTATGTAAAAACGGTTTTGTGGGTAGATTTCGAATTAGCGGTAACAGATTTGATTGCTGCTGTGAGCAGAAGGTCAAGAAGTAGGCGGTTCAATTCAGTTTTGATATTAGGATCTGGAATGCCTGTGATTAAATATGAGAAACTGTTTTCTGGCTGAATATGGATTAGTTTGGAGATAAAAAAGAAGACTTCAGTCCAGAATTTTTGGACCTGTTTTCAGTAAAAATCAGATGAGGTAGGTCTCCTTTCTCCTCCTGGCAGTTCCCACAAGTAGGTGTATCTGCTATGTGCACTGCGTGTAGGCGTGAAGGCGTCCAATAGTTATTATGTAATGTCCAAAATTTGGTTTGCAAGAGTATAGGGGTCATTTTATGTAAAGTCACTGATCTCTACATTTTTGTCCATTCTCGATCTGAAATTACAGATTTAGATTGGTCATTCCAGAATTTTAGAGCCTTTCTAAATGATTGGTAGTTTGTGGTTGAAACAAATGGTTCATTCTAGATACCTGGTGACCAGGTTTGGAGATTTTTAAAAGTAAAGAAAGGACAGAAGGGTCATCATGGAAAGAGTGAGACTTGGACAGTGCTAATTTAATTTTAATAAAGTTATAGAATTCCTGGTCCTCAATATGATATAATTCTTATAAATTCGCAAAGGTAAAAGGATTGGAGAGCGTGCCTAATTGTTTGGGTTAGTAAATACCCTTGTTTATCCATGATTGCCGGTGAAGAGTCTGACCTTTATGCCTGATATTTGGGTTGTGCCAAAGAGAAGCAAGATTGGAGGATTTCAGTTTAGCTTGCAATCTGTTATCAATTAAAAGTAGTGCATATTTGGTATTCCTAAAGACATATTTAAAGTATGGCATGTGCTTGTCAGTAGATGTGAGTAGAGTTGCCGGGTCTAGGTTTCCCAAAATTGCTTTTTCCACTTCAAGCCATAATCGAGTGTAGTTTATCGGTGGTGAGAGCCAATAGGTGCCTTGTTTGGCAAGAAAAGCTGATTGGTAATTTTTAAAATTAGGTAGGTTGAGGCCACCCAGGTTTTTGGGGAGTCTTTATGTGTGTAAGGCTTCTTTCCTTGCCAAATAAAGTTAATAATCATGTTATCTAGTTTATGGTGGAAGTCATCGGTGAGTGACAAGGAGAGCATACTTATTAGGTAGTTAACCACGGGGGATATCATCATTTTTATCATTTCAATGCTTCCCCACCAGGTAATACATTTTGGTGACCCGCCGTCTAATACATGTTTGATTTTTTTAAGGGTTAGGTGTTCGTTATGATTCAGAATGTCAATTAAATCCGACACAAACTCTATCCTTGAGTAGTTTATGTAGTTCGGTTGCCAGATTAGTCCTGAATCTCCTATCAAGGTTTAGAGCCTAACGGGTTCAGTGATTTCATCTCCGATTTGCCTCTATTTAGTTTGATCCTAAGACATGTGAGTAGTGTTCAATTGTGTTCATGAGTGCCTGCATGGATGAGTGAGGGTTGTCAGAAAGGATTAAGATGTCATCTGCGTAGGCTGCCAATTTGATTGTTTTTCCCTTAAATTCCATTCCTGATGTTTGAGGG
The DNA here is from genome assembly GCF_031143425.1 of Pleurodeles waltl. Lineage (NCBI taxonomy): Eukaryota > Metazoa > Chordata > Amphibia > Caudata > Salamandridae > Pleurodeles > Pleurodeles waltl. Next base: position 1,655,889,305 of record NC_090445.1, read on the forward strand.
TTACTGTTAATGTGTAATAGTAATGGTTTGAGTGCTAGTAGAAAAAAGGAGGGAAAAAGTGGACAACCCTGTCTTGTGCCTTTTTCAAGGTTAAAAGGCATGGATACCAGGCAATTTACAGAGGTAGATGCTCTGGGGTTACTATACACGGCCATGATCATTTTTATGAAGTCATCTCCAAGGTTCAAAGATCTAAGGGTCTGTTTTAAGAATGTCCAAGAGACTTTATCAAAAGCCTTCTCGGCATCCAAGGCTACAGCTACAGATTCCGAGGATAAATTCCTGGTTCTTTCTATGACATGGCATAATAGATGAATATTATCATTGACCATCCTGTTCTTTAAGAACCCTACCTGGGAATTATTAATTACCTTTGGTAGGTAAAGATTAAGGCCCTCATTATGACTTTGGCGGTCTAAACAGTTGACCGCCGAAGTCACGCTGGCGAGGAGACCGCCAGTGATGGCGGTCTTGAGACCAGCATTTTATGACTCCTGGCAGCTCTCTGCCATAAATTGGGAAGAGAGCCGCCAGCAGCCATACTGGCGGTCGATGGTCTAGTGGAGGTTGCTCCGCTGGCACTGCCACGTCATCACAACGGCGCCTGCCGTATTACAACTTTGTAATCAGTGTGGCTGTATTGTGGTGATGGGGCGGTGCTAGCGGAGCAGGCCCCATGGACCCAGTTCCCTCCCAGACGACTATCAGGTAAGGTGATCGACCGATGGGGGGGATGTTGAGTGTTGTGTGCGTGAATGGGTGTGTGTGTGTATGTGTGAATGGCAGGGGTGTGGGGGTGTTGTGTGTGCTTGTGTGCGGCTGTGTGCAAGTGTCTGTGTGCTTGTGTGAATGCATGTGTGCAAGGGGTGGGGGGAATGTTGTGGTCAAGCGTCGCAGCTCAGGGGGTAGGGGGGTCCTGATGGGGTCAGGGTGGGGTGGCTCCTACAGGGAGGGGGGTTGGGGAGTCTTGTATTGGTGACAGGAAATGATACTCATTATACCACGGGCAGTGTTAGGTGGTACACCGGGCCGAAGGTGGTCAACCTTCGGCCAGGCGGTCCCACCCCCCTGGCGATACAGGCTGTGAACTGGCTGCAGTGACCCCCTAGGTCTTTTGGCTAACATTTTTGCATAGGTTTTACAATCAAGATTTATTAGCGAGATTGGTCTATAATTCTTTGGTAGTAAGAGATCCTTCCTGTCCTTGGGAATGACAACAATATTTGCTTCAGCAGATGTACCGAGTATTTTCCCAGACGAGGCATTTGTGTTGTGTAGTTCTAATAGAGTGGGGTGAAGGGATTTGGTAAATGTTTTGTAAAATTTGTCATTGAAGCCATCGGGTCCCGGGGCCTTATTATCTTTTAGTGTGTTAATGGCCTCAGTGATCTCATTTTTAGAGATTGGTTTGGCTAATACCCCTTTATCTTCCTCAGATAGTTTGGGGATCTGTAATTTATTTAAATATTCTTTACATTGTTCAGCTGTAATTTGGTTATCCTCCGAGTATAGTTCCAAATAAAATTGTCTAAATGTGTTTTTAATTGTTTGAGGGTTGGTGTGGGTGAAGTTCAACTTATCTTTGATTGAAGTTGTATTCTTTTGAGTTTGTTTGTGTATTTCCATACATCTGCTTGTTTGCTGAGTATTCTATTATATTCATATTTCTTTGCAGTAAGATTGGTGAGGATCTGCTTTTCCAGCATTTTGATATGGGAGGATTCTAAGAGACCAATCTCATGTTCCAATTCCAGTAAAGATTTATTTTTTGTCTTATTGATTCTAGTTTTCATTTCTATTAGTGTACCTCTTAAAGTTGTTTTAATAGCATCCCAAAAAGTTTGTATATGTACGTCGTTGAGGAGCTATTTGTGAAATGGTCCATTCAATTCTCTTTATATTCTTTTGGTCTTTTAAAATCTCGTTGTTGAAACACCATTTTTTGATACGGGTTCTAGAATTGGTCCCAGCTAGTAGAGTATTGATGCATGCATGGTCAGAAATTATTATTGGTGAAATATTTGTTTGGTCAATAAGGTAGGTATGGAAACCTGAGATGAAGATATAATCTATTCTTGTGTATGAATTATGAGGAGGAGAGTAAAAGGTGTAATCTCTTGTGTCAGGGTGTTGGAGTCTCCATGTTTCTTTAAGGTCATATTTAGTGCAAATATCTTTTAGAATCCTATGTGCTTTAGGTGGACGATACTTACAAGTGGATTGTCTATCTATCGTGGTGTCCAGGGGAAGATTGAAATCTCCAGCTACAATTAGGAGGTCGTTAGTAGGCAGCTAGTCTAATTTTTCTGAAATTGGATTTCAGAAGTCACAGTCATCAATATTTGGACCGTATATATTAACAACATGTAATCTAATCTCATCTTTCTTTAGAGTTGTTATGACCCATCTTCCTTTTGTATCTGTAATATAGGATTCAGTACTCAGATCAGCTTTTTTGGAGATCAGTGTAATCACACCATTTTTTTTGTGGACTGCCGAAGAACAGTGTACATCAACAATCCAATTGTTTTTGATTTTGAGTGCTTCTGTCTCTGGAATCCTTATCTCTTGAAAAAGAATAATATCTCCCTTGGTTTTGTATGGATAGTTCATTATTTTCCTATGTTTTATTGGATGAGTCATGCCCTTAAAGTTCAAAAATACAATATTGATATTGTCTATTGTAATAGTATTAGCCATAGTTGTATGTTATGTGGTAGAGGTGCTATCAATGTGTATCGAAAGTATTAATTTGTAAGGAGTGTATCTTCGGTAGTATGGGCTATCATTGATATACAGCAGTTGAGTATGTATATAATGTCTGCTTTCACAATAAAGTAGATTAATCCAATTATTGCTATGTATGTAGTGAACAAAACTCATACTGTTTATAGTCTTATCAGATGGATTACTAGAGATACTATATTGGATGAAGTAGTAAAAGTCTAGTGTGAGAATCATATTCATAACAACCCTACGCTATCTAGCAAATAAGTATAAATGAAAGAAAGGTGAAAGAGGAAAGACGAAAGGAAGATGAAGAATAAAAAGCGAAAGAAAAATAAGTAATAACAACTCCCTCCCCACCCCTATGTCCCACCCCCGCCACACGCCAACTTGCTACAAACTCCATGGAGTGGGCGTCAGAAGAAGAGCAGACATCCCTCGGGGCAACGTGGAATATACATTGTGATGTGCACATCATATGCCGCTATTGTAGAATATTTTCAGAGGGAAGGTCACATAAGATTATCCATATCTGAATATTGGAGCGCTATCAAAAATTTGATACATGGATGGAACATGTGTTGGTAATGATGTAGCATAATTTGCAGAAAATGGCAAAGTGGAACTATCCCCCATAACTTGTAAAATAGGTTATACAATCCAAATTTAAGCGAATCAAGCAGAATATGTTAAAACATATACTGTCAGTTAACAAGAGCATAACTATGGTAGACATTGAGTGAGTATGAAATAACCCTGACAGGCAATCTGATAAGAAAACCAGTAGGTGATTGATTTTCACCAATTAAATCACAAAAATGTCTTAATTATTTTGACAATTCACCTTTGTTGGATAGGAAAAGGAAGCAAACAATACAACAAGTGAACTATAAGTATGATCTTAGGAAAATAATTCCTTGTTAGGAGGAAACATTGTTGATAAGGAGGTACCCTACAGATTGTCACAAGCATTCAAAGATCTCAATATTGATGAGGTTGGTGCACTTTTAAGGAACAAGAGTTAGGTTTTCCTTTTGTTTGACAGGGCTCTAGCAACGTCCATATCTTGTTTCGTCAGTTCATCTAGATAAGATTTTAAAGCATTGTGATCGTCGAAGATTTTATGTTTTCCGTCCATGATGATTCTGAATTTTGCCAGACATGCAAAAGAAAATTCAATTTTTATGTCTCTGAGTCTATCACGTAGGGCCATGAATCGTTTTCTTGTATCTACAGTCATTTTGGAGTAGTCCTGTGAAATGTAGATTTTAGATCCATTCCAGTTAATGTGGTTATTTTTGCGCATGTAGAGCAAGACTGCTTCGGCATGTTGGAACTGCAGAGGTTTGCAAACCATTGGTCTGGGTTTGTTCAGAGATCCATAGGAGCGTTTGAATGTTGGCACCCTATGTGCTCTTTCCAGTTCAAACTTTTTGTCAAATTAGAGGCCTGTAACTAGAGGTAACCAAGATCCAAGAAAGGAAGTGCATAAATTGGGAGGGGGGGTCCTCATTTCCTTCAGATCCTTCAGGAACTCCAAATATTCTCAGGTTACCTCTCCTATTTCAGCCTTCCAAGCCCTCAATGTCTTTTTTCGTAGATTTCGTTATTGATTGTAAGGAGAGAATGTCCTTGGTAGATTTGTTCTTGACGTCTTCCAGGTCACTGATTCTTTGTTCTGCCTCTAATATTTTATTGTTGCCAGTGTTAATATCCGCCCGATGCCCGTCAACTCAAGCTGCATAGAGTCCGTGTTTATTTTTGTAGAGTTAGCAAGGTCATGCACTTCCAGCAGCTGTTTGAGGATCATATCCACCGAACTGTTTATATCAGCCTTGCTTTTGATCGGTGAAACGGGAAAGGTTGGTTCAGCTTGGAACACTTAACGTGAAGTTTAGGTTCCCTCTCAGCCATGTTAAGTTCCTCTGTTTTAAACTGAAGGAATGGATTACTGTGTCATTTTTGTAGAAAATAGCAAACACAAATTGAAACTTTAATTTATTCAATTCTCACATTCACCAAAGGTTCCTGGCCTTGTATTACATCTACAATAGGTCTGGGCCAGAAGACTTCTGAAGTTGTAAGTTTACGAGACTAAGCTGTGATAACATGTTTATCAAGAGACAAGTTCACTAGAATGAGCAAATCATTTATTTTATTTGCAGATATTTTACACCTGTTTGAAACTAGCAAAGAAGAAAAATATTCTCCATTTCAGCATGGGCGCTGTTTTAAGGTCAGGCAAATCAAGTTGTACAAGCATTGTTCAAAAGATTTGAATCGATTTTCCATTTCAGCATGGGTGCCATTTTAACGTCAGGCAGAACAAGTTTGAGTGAGCAATTTGTTTTCTTTACACATTCGGTGAAGCTTGCAAAACTGGTAAATAAACTCATCCATTACTTGCCAAGAACAGCGCAAGTTGTACAAGCATTGTTCAAAAGATTTCAATCGATTAGATTGAATCCAACAATGTGCCAGGCTCAGGAACAGGACGCCGCCATTTTAGGATGTGCGCGTTGGTTATAGCGAAAGGAGACAAACTAGATTAAAACATTTAGATTAGCTCTGACCTCATCTCTGTCATTACACATGTGGCAGGACTCTTTCCGAAATCTGAAATTTATATTTGTTGAGTGTTTGTCAATCTCAGAGTGGCAGAAACAATCAAAAGTTGCTCTGCGTCGCTGGGAAAGACAGAGTCAGGCACCCATGCAATTCTCCGTCCAAGCCACACAACCCCAACCTCATAATTATTAACTTGTACATTCATCAACTAGCTAGTAAAGTTTCTCAGACTCTTCAGGGTGTGCCTGTACTTACTTAAAAAAATGTCCGTTAGAGGTTCTCAGTTGTGTGAAAAACAAGCTTCCTGATAATCGATAGAGACAAAACAACAATTATTTTTCTTATTGACTAGCCGCGTTTAGTCTACCCCCCTCCACCTCCTGATGTCAGAAAACTGAATGTCAGGTGAAGTCACAACCTTACCGTACCCACTTGAGTCAGCAAACTCTCCACCAGTTGTATTCACCAGTTTTGTTTACTATGAAAATATTGTCCATTCATAACTTCACATTCAAATGTTTGTTTGTCCAAACCCTGATTGTATCAAGGCTGGACTACTGCAATGCACTTTAGGTGGGAATCGTTTTCTGACCTTCAACAAATTCAAGCCTCAGCTTTTGGCTTCATCTTCAATCTAACTCAGAATGCTCACATCTTTTATTTTAGAAGTTTTCTTTACTGCTATCTATCCCTTCTTGGCTATCCATCCAAAGACGGATTGCACACATTGCAGACCATGCAATTCTTGGGACTAGTCCTTTCTACCTTTGCATCAAGTTTACTCTCTATAAACCACTGGCACTTTGCAGATGTTTGTCTCCTTTCCAAATTTCAGTTCCTTGGACTCCCCGTCCAAAAAAGGTCAGTTGGGAATTTTCCTGAAACCCAAACACTGGATTCATTACTTACTTGTATTCACTTAAACTCTGACCATGTAGCTGCATGAAACCTTCCACCCAAGCCTTGGAATCCCTCACAAAACCTCTACTAACCCGGTCTTTTCTTATCCTGCAGACAAGTTAAGCATCCCTTCAGTGCCAGGACATAAAGCATATCCAGGCTTGCACTTTATAAATCCCTTTAGATTAGAGATTAGATTAGAAGGGGCTATTGTGATTGCAGTACTCATTCATTAAGTTGTGGATAAGGCTCGAGCTACCCACTAGAAACCATTTACCCTTCTCAACATCATTCTTTCATGGTTTGAACCTTTTTCAAATTCCTGAAAGGGAACTGAACATCAGATGAGAATTCCAACTATTTCTATGTTCACTGCATACAAATTTATTTTTGAAAATATTGCTGAAATGGTAATTATGAAGTAGCCTTTTTTGCTTTTTCCTATTTTTCTATTACACAATGCTTTTTAAGGTGTGCAGCTTGATATAAACCTCCACACAAAGTAGCTTAAATTCGCTAGCCAAACTACATTAACTATAACTCAAGCCATTATGGCATTTACAATAACATGTATAACATCACAAACCATATAATTTGTAGGAACAGAGTGCATGTTAGAGTGACAAATTATAGTTAATGTAGTTTGGCTACCAACTTCAATGCACTGTGTAGGGAGGTGCACAAAGATTAAATAATTTGAAGTGTTGTGTAAAATATATACTTAAGTTATGAGTATAAGTTTAGTATTTACAATGTTTGTATAGTTTAAGTGTGGTATGTCTCTAAAGAATATATATAAAGCTATAGTAATTTAACGAATGCTGCATGCATGATACATTTAACATATAACTATAACTTTAGAATGTGGTTTTGGTTTGATTTGCATAGCAAAAATATATAAAGTGTTCCTAACTATGACAAAGCTTTAACCTTTATTTTTTTATTGAATATTAATGATTTTTTTATTTTAATAAAATGTATGTTAAAGCATATTGATTTCTGCCATCGAATGGAGTGTTGTTAAGTGAAGTGTCATACAGTAGAATAGAGGACAGTGTTGTATACTGCAGAGTCATACAGTGTAGTGATGCATAATGGAGTAAAGTGAATAGCGTACACTGAAGTGGTGTAAAGTAGAGTGTGGCACAGTGGAGTGGTGTACAGTCAAATTGCGGACAATCAAGTGATATAGAGTTGGGTGGTGTAGGCTGGAGTATGGAATAGTGCAGTTGCATACAGTGGAATACAATTGAGTGGAGTGGCATAAAGCGAAGTGGTATAGACCAGGGTGTGAGTGTAGAGGTGTACAGTGGAATATCGTTGAGTGTAGAAGCGAATACCGTAATGACATACAGGGGGTCATTATGACCCTGGCGGAAGGCGGAGAACCGGCGGTAAGACCGCCAACAGGCTGGCGGTCTTACGTTGTGGAATTATGACCATGGCGGTTACCGCCATGGTCATCTGCCGGTTCTCCGTTCCGCCCACCAGGGCGGAGACGACCGCCGGGCTGGAGACCTGGGTCTCCAGCCCTACGGCCGTCACTATACCGCCGGCGGTATTTGGACCCGGCTTACCGCTGTGGATTTCCAGCGGTTTGAACCGCCATGAAATCCATGGCGGTAAGCACTATCAGTGCCAGGGAATTCCTTCCCTGACACTGATAGGGGTCTCCCCCAACCCCCACCCCGACTCCCTCCCCTACCCCCCACCACCCCTGCCACCCCCCAAAGGTGGCAGGGCCCCCCTCCCCACCCCGACCCCCAACATCACTTCACCCATACCCACACGACATGCACGCAGGCACCATCTACATACTTACACGCACACACGCTGAAATACATGCCTACATCCACACACACAGTCATACATGCACACCCACATTCAAACATACACGCACACATCCATACGGACATACCCACAGACATACACGCACTCATTCCCATACACACAACACCCCGCAGGCATACACGCACTCACACACCCCCTCTACAGACACACACGCACACCCCCATGCACCCACACAACACACAACACCCCCCGTCCCCCTCCCCTCATGGACGATCGACTTACCTGGTCCGACGATCCTCCGGGAAGGGACGGGATCCATGGGGGCTGCTCTGCCGACACCACACCGCCAACAGAACACCGCCACGGCGAATCACAGGACGTGATTCGATGGGCGGTGTTCTGTTGGCGTGGCGGTGGAGGTGGAGCAACTTCCACTTCCCCGCCTCCCGCCAGTATGGCTGTTGGCGGCTCTCCATCCGTAAAAGGACGGAGAGCTGCCAACGGTCATAATAGGCCACACGGCAAACCGCCACCACTGGCGGTCTTCCGTACGGCGGTCCCTCAGCGGTCATAAGTAATACTAGTATTCGCAGAGTATAATGTTGGGTATTCCACGTCTCCACTTTGTCCCATGTAGAGTGTATATATGACCTTGATATGTTTGCCTGAATATTGAAATGGAAGAGAAAGGTTTTAATTTCTCTGCTTCAAAAACCTTTGAGAACTAAGGAAAATTACCCCCCTCTTTTACGGAGTGCGTTATGTTTCATTCAGATACGACCGAAATGTGTGTTGGTGATACTATTTGTTGTAATTAAAAGATTTGTATCAAAAAGAATAAAATAGCAGTAAACACATTACATGCAGATTCTATTTAGTAGATGTGAATGTTACATAGATATTGAAGAGACAATTTAATACACTGTTGATATAGGGTGCTACTATTTGTTGTAATTAAAGGAACTGTATCAAAATGAATAAGATTGCAGTAAACACAAAATATGATTACATGTATGTTCAACTCAGTAGATGGTAATGTTATACGTTAGATATTGAAGAGACAGTTTAATTCACTGTTGATATAGAAGGGGATTTCATTTAAAGTGGATGAAAGGTACTCTTGATTCAGTGTAACAACAGTTGAATGGACGTGAGAGATAGCTGAGTCTAATTATGGATGTGAGGTGTAATTGGTTGATGTAGGGGATACTTTTCTTTTGTATTTGGTTGTACATGTATCATTGTTTGTATACTACTATAATTCTGAGAAAGGAATGTCTATATATGATGATTATTTTGATGTAAATCAATAAAAAATAAAGAGAAGTATTGAAGTTTATCTCTGGGCTCTCTGTATAGCATGTATATATTTTGAAATGGTATATCTGTTATATTAGGGTGGTCTCATTGTTTATTTGAGTGTAGTGGGGTACACTCTAGTCCAACAGTGTAGAGTGGAGGGGCAAAGAACACAGTAGCTTAATGTGGAGTTGGGTAGACTACTATGGGGTGCAGTGTAGTGGCATACAGGGTAATAGTGTAGAGTGGAGTGGCATACAGTTGAGTGGAGTACAATGGAATAGCATAGAGTCGAGTGGCGTAGAGTGGAATGGCCTACATTAGTGTAGCATAGAGTGAAACAATATAGAGTGGAATAGTGCTGACTATTGTGCCATATATTGGCGTAGCATACAGTGGAATAGGAGAGAGTGGAGTGGCGTAAAGTGGAGTGGCATTCAATGGAATAGCGTATAATGGAGTGGCATACAGTGGAATGCCGGAAAGTGGAGTGGCATACACTGGAATAGACTATAGTGGAGTGGCATTCACGGGAGTGGAGTAACGTTGAGTGGCATACAGTGGAATAGCATAGAGTCTAGTGGCATAAACTGCAGTGGAATACATTACAATTATTGTAACGTGGAGTGGGGTAGAGTGAACTGTTGTAAACTGGAGTGGTGTATTGCATATAAGCGTACAGTGGAGTGCTATACAGTGCAGTTGCCTACAATCGATTGACATACAGTGGAGAGACATACAGTGGAATTGCATAGAGTGGCATACTGTGTAGTAGCATAGAGTGGAATGTCATACAGTGGAATGTAGCAAAATGGAATAGCATGAAGTGGAGTGGCGTAAACTGGAATGCTGTAGAGTCTAGTAATACAGTGGAGTGCCATACAGTGAACAAGCATAAAATGGATTTGCATAGAGTGCAGTAGTGTACAGTAGAGTGGCATACAGTGTAGTGGTGTAGAGTCAAGTGGCATTAAATTGAGTAGTGCCGAGTGAAGTGTAGGAGAGTGGAATAGCGTAGAGTGGAGTTGTGTACAGTGTTGTGGCATACAGTGCAGTAGTGTACAGTGAAATCCCATACAGTGGATTGGCGTAGAGTGGATTAGGGTACAGTGGAATAGCATAGAGTGGAGTGGCATAGAGTGGAGTGGCATAGAGTAATGTGCCTCACAGTGGAGTGGTGTAGACTGGAGTGGCAAAGAGTGGAGTGTATAGAGTGCTGTAGCGTAGATTGGAGTGAGGTGGACTTCAGTGCAGTAGAGAGTAGTGGCATACAAAGTAATAGTGTGGAGTGGAGTGCCATACAGTGTAGTGGTGTAGATTGCAGTGTCATAGAGTGGAATAGCATAGAATTTAGTGGTGCAGACTGGAGTGCCATACAATGGAGAAATATAATTTGGAGTGTCATAGAGTGAAATAGCATGGAGTTTAGTGGTGCAGAGTGGAGTGGCATACTGTGGAGTAGAGTAGAGTGATGTACAGTGATATAGCATTAACTCTAGTGGCATAGGGAGGGACAAGATGGCAGCTGTGTGAGATGACTGAACGTTGCTCTCCTCCTCCTCCAACCCAGATCCTCTGCCCTGATTCCTGACTTTCACTGCCGCTGCTACTTTGTTGCTAAGCTAGAACTCACCACGGACATAACTCTCTCACCCGAAACCGTCACTTTCACTAATTGGGACTGGCAACAGTTGCGAAGCGGATCACGTCACTCACTCTGTCTTTCGAAGCTGTCAGTGAGCCCAGCAGCATTTTTATTACACTGTTTCCTTGTCCACCTCAGACAACACACTGCCTGTATGCGGGCAAAAGGACTGATGGCATCCTCGTCTGGACCAGCTGCAAGGCAGGCGAAGCAGGAGCAGAGTTGCAGTTCTGGCAGCACTGCGGACGGCTCTAAGGAATCCAAGATACTCAGGCTCTGCCGTGCCTGAGAAGGAGAAGGCGAAGACGAAGGCAAATATGGCGGTAAATGTTAAGCCTGTGGTTGTGCCACTTGTGAATTACTTAAAGCAAAAACCACTGTTAAGTTTAGTCACTCATTTGATGCAGGGCAGCAGGCAGCAGCACTAGGCAGTGCCGCAATTGTGAACATAAACACAAGCATGATGAAAAATGCAGATGGAAGTGAAGGTAGTGAAGCATGCAAGGAGATTCCCTAATTGGCAAGCAATGGCCCGCCCCTCCAACCTTTGACTTTTCTGTGGTGCAATTCACTAATATGGATAGAGAACAGGATGGGTGTGGAGGGTTGGGGGCATGGAGGGACACCATCGGTAAAGGAGCGCTACCCCAGGCACCAGATGGGTTTCATGAAGGGGCCCAAATAAGCGAGATAGGGAACCCTCAAAGCAGCGAAAAGGTTATGATGAAGGAGAAATTGGCCCCTAAGTTAGGTCTGATAAAGATCCGAGGGATAAATTTTTCTCCATGTCAGGTCAATCCAGCTGGACTAGTGCTGAAGATATGGATCCCAATGAGGGGAAGAGTCGGGCTTGGAAAACATGGTGGTTGGAAGCTGGCTCTGAGACGACCACCCCTGGGGAAGGCGAAAGCTCCAAATGTGGGAAGGGACCAGAGTAGTCTGGAAGCTTTAAGGCTACTACCATGAGAAAAAAGATAAAAAAGAAAAGCCCTTGCCGATGATCACCTAGGTGTCAGCAACCGACTAAGGCCCCTAAGGACTTGCACTCGGACTATTCCTCTACTTCAGGCTATGAGGTCTCAAATATTCTCCCTACCTCCATAACAGCTACAGGATTATTCTCCTTGCTATACGAACAGAGCCTGATGACTTATTGAAAGCATAGATGAACAATACCCAGTGGAAGTTGGCCGACCTTGAGGACAGACTCAGGAAAAGTAATCTGTGAGTGTTGGGTGTTCCTGAGGGGGCTGAAGGCACAAATCCTCACAAATTTGTAGTGAATCTCCTCAGGGAGGCCTTCCCAGAGTTAACTCAGTGGGACTGGGAAAGAGAGGTTCGTAGAGGCCACAGACTGCCTTTTAAAGTGAAAAGCAAATCAAACGCAGAGGGAGCCAAGCCAAGGGCAATATTGATTTGCCTACATAACTTCCAGACAAGGCAGGTCATATATGACCTTGCTCAACTAGACCATAAACACACTACAAAGGGGTGCGATTTCTTTGTTAGACCGGATTTTTCCCATGCAACCGTGGAGAAAAGATGGCAACTACAACAATTAATTTCACCATTTCAGGCAAAGGGGCTCAGGTCTTTCTGATTAACCCAGCCAAGGTGAAGGCGGTTGCTAATGATAAGACTTCTTATTTTCTGTCTGAGGTCGAGGCCAAGGAGTTCTTGGACTCACTATGTGAAACAGACTTGGTGGAGGCTGGGCCATCTGTATATGTTATCTGATATTTACCCAATATTCATAACCTCTCAAAGGGGGAAAAAGAAAAAAAGAAAAAAAGGGGAGGGAAGAAGAGATTGGAAATGTTTTTTAGGAGGGTGGGACTCCTTCTGACATGAGGTATGCTGCTCTAATGCCGCACATTTAAGAATGAAGGGCATGAGGACTGGGGGAGGAGGCGAGCACAAATCTACTGTGCAAAGGACCGGATGGGTCCTAAGTCCTTTGCGATCCTGTGGGGGGTGGTATTGGGGTTGGTTTTGGGACAGAGGGTAGGGGTGGTCACTGGCAGGGAGTGGTGGGGGGTGGAGGAGGGTGCTTGAGATCGGAGGGTGGGGCTTGAGTCAGGAAACCACAAGGTTAACCAGCAAACTAGCGAGTATGGGCAAGGTGGCTTAATGGTGCTGCTAGGTGGAATATTCAACAAAAGAAAAGGGACGATAACCATTAGGGACAACCAGCCAAGGATATTGCAACAGTGCCAACGGACAACAGATATCCAAAAGCAAATATATGGGTCATAGGCTGAGAATATGCTCCATCAATATATGTGGTATGAACAATCCCCAAAAGAGGAGAAAGGTGGAACTGTGCATAAAATTAATGCAAGCTGATCTTTTCTGCATCCAAGAGACTCATATCCCCTGGGGTAGGCAAGGAGCACTGAAAGAACTAGGGCTGACACTCTTAGCCTATAGAAACCACACAGTGACAATGCGAGGGTGGCAGTTTTGGCCAAACACTCTATTTGCAATTAAGGTCGCTCCGTGGTAGATAAAGGAGGTCACTGGGTTATCGTAGAGTGTATTACAAGTACGGCCAAGTTTACTCTTTGCACTATCTATGGATCAAATTTTGATGAGGCAGAAATATTTGATGTTTTAAATCTGGAATTAGCGTCATGGCCACTTCCGCTAGTAATATGTGGAGATTTGCACATCACTTGGAAGTCAATAAGGGCTTGGGCATGCATGACAGTTGTCTCTGCCATAAAACCAAGGTATTTAGTGTCATCAGAAGACTGATGAAGGATCATGGTCTTATTGATGTCTGGGAAAAACTTAAGGCCCCAGACCCCGGCTACACATATTACTCTTTCCAACAACATATACTAGTATGGCTGGATTTTTGTTTTTGTCTCAGCTGCTTTGGCTTCGAAAGCAATGATAGATCTTTCTCCTTGACTTCTATCAGATCACAACCCACTACTATTGGCTAAACTGGTAACCAGATTTCTTAGACCGCGCAAGCCTGGTCATTCGATAAAAAGTTAGTAGTCGACTCAGGTTATATAGAGTATAAGCGTGTTTGGCTAAAACAATTTTAAAAAGATAATAGCAACACGGCTGCAACAGGAATGGGATGGGATGCGTTAAAAGCTGGGGTCAGAGGGGAGACTCTGAGCTATAATCTACATCTACAGAAGCTGAGGGAGACAGAGGCCAGGAGCCTTTATCAATAGCTTATGTTGGCTGAGAGGAAACTGATGCAAAGTATAATGAAGGCGGAAGAGATCAGCACAGCGCAAGCTGAGCTATCTGTGCTAAAAGCTAAAACAAATCAATATCTGAATAAGGCAGCAGCAGCCAAATATTAGAGTTATAAGACACAATGTTATGAATATGGGGAGACCACTAGCAAAGTCTTAGCCAGGCAAATAAGTCAAAGAATGGAAGATATGCATATAGTGGCTATCGAGGACTCTTACGGGTGCAAATGTGAAAAAACAAAGGAGATCTTGAAAGTTTTCAGACATTTCTATGAGGAGCTATACTCCGATGATGTACAACACACACAAGAAAGCTACAGAATTTCTAGAAGAGTTCAAATCATGTAGACTTACTCAAGAGTAGCAAATTATATTGGATGCTCCAATCTCATCAGAAGAAATACACGAAACCGTGACTTCTTTGGCTTCAGGGAAAGCTCCAGGGCCGGATGCCCTACCACTTGAGTTCTATAAGGTATTTTTTAAAGAACTACGGAGCGATATGTTAATAATTTTTCAAATGGGTTAGCAAGGATAGATCCCACTGTCCTGGAAAATAGCCAGCATGGTAGTTTAAAAAAAAAAGGATAGGCCTCCTTGTTCCCCTGGCTCGTATAGACCAATGTCATTGCTGAACTGCCAAGGGAAAATGTATGCTAAGATTTTAGCAAGCAGGCTGTCAAGGGTCATTCCTCCATTAGCATGCAAAAGGCAGCATGGGTTCATTTTAGGTAGGGGGACCGTTGACCATATCAGAAGGATTATCTCTTTATTTGACCTTGCGGAAACACATAAAACATCACTTGATTTGGTGCTACTAGACGTCGGGAAGGCATTTGATCCTGTTTCTTGGGATTTTTTATGGAAGACCTTGAAGTGGAAGGGGATCGGGGAAGGCTTTGTAACATCTATCAAAGCCATGTATAAGGCCCCCAAAGCCCTGGTACGCCTGGCAGGCTTCGAATCAGATTCAATATCCATCTCTAGAGGTACTGGGCAGGGTTCCCCGTGCTCACCGCTATTACTTGCATCATATCTACATCCCTTTTTAACTAAACTGGAGGAAAGTGCAGATATTAACCCGGTTGTCTATCATGGGGAGAGATATAAGGTTTTTGCATATGCTGATGATGTGACAGTGACTACAACGGATATGGAGGGAGCCATTAAGGAAATTGAAAGGTTAGTTAAAATGTTTGGATCATATTCTGGCTACAAATTAAACGAGGACAAGACCCAGGTGGTCTGTTCAGGTCAGACTATTATCATAGATAAGCGGGTTGTGTCTGATGCTGTATACTTGGGGATCAGAGCCACTGCTGCAGTAAGCCAGCTGGTGGAGCAAAATATGGCCCCCCTTTTGGTTAAAATAAAAAGAGATCGAGACAGAATGCACCACCTAAATCTCTCTCTTTTGGGCCACTGCAATGTATTAAAAATGAATGTTCTACCTAAAGTACTACGGCCCTCATTACAACCCTGGCATTTGGTGTAAAAGTGGTGGTAATACCGCTGACAGGCTGGCGGTAATTACCACCAAATTATAACCATGGCAGATAGACCTCCGATAGACAACCACTTTACCACAACGATCGCCAGGGTGGAAACAACAGGTACCACGGCGGTAGCCGCCTACAGCCAGGCGAAGTCAATGTTCCGCCCACCATGTTATGACCCTGGAAACCGCTACCTTTTCCGGGGCAGTACCAACAACAACAAAAGCCTGGCGGAAACAGACCTCAGAAGGGGAAGGACTTACCATTGGAGACACAAGGAACAACCACGCCACCATGGAGCCTGAGCCATGGTCTTCTTCGTGCTGCTTCACCACGAACACCAAAGACGGTGAAGACGACGACGGTGAGTACAGCCGCCTAGCACACAAGGGAGGGAGGGAGGAAAAAGAGAGTTACATACACATGCACAACACACCCCATACACACACCCCATACACACAACCAGACACACAAGAAAACAAGTTAATCCTCCTAAATCGGCTGAAGAATGCAAGGACAAAACAAATTTACTAAAGTGAGTGTAAGAAGATCAGTATAAATAATAATTTAGCCAATGTAACAGATATTTACAAATGTACAGTTCAAGGGACACTGCCCAGTCCTCAGTTTGCGTGTGCCACATGGCCACAGACCAAAGTCCAAGGCCCCACTTGTCACCTGCATCAACACGGAGAGAACACTGCAGGGGCATCAGTTGGTAAATAGGCAGGCACCCTCACCTGGGAGATGAAACAAGACCACTGGTTCTGGAGGGGACTACTTGCCCTGTGCTTGCTCCTGGGGAGTGCAAGGCCACAGTCTCTCAAGTGGGTGTCTTACCCACTGGTTCTGGAGGGGGCATCATGCCCTGTTCTCTTGATCCTGGGAAGGCTGGGGTAGGTAGGTGTCTTACCCACTGGTTCTGGAGGGGGCATCGTGCCCTGTGCTCTTGATCCGGGGGGGTGCAAGGTCACAGTCTCTTAGGTGGGTGTCATACCTACTGGCTTTGCAGGGGGCAGCACGCACAGCAGCCCATGGAGGCAGGATTACATACCGTCCGCCGGCGGTGATGGCTGCCCACTGGAGGTGGTAGTGCTGGTACTGCTGGTGGGGGGAGGCTCCTGCCCATCCTGTGCAGCCTCGGACAGCTGCCCACTGGAGGTGGTGGTGCTGATGCTGCTGGTGGGGGAGGCTCCTGCACATCCCCTGCAGCCTCGGACGGATGCACAACCATGGTTTATTGGTGGGGGCCCTGTCACAGTTCCTGCCCCAGGCCCCTTGCCCTTTCTGCCAGATGGTGCAGGCTCCTTGCTCTTCCTGGCAGCTGGGGCAGGCTCCTTAGTCTTCCTGGCAGCAGCTGGGGCAGGCTCCTTAATCTTCCTGGCAGCAGCTGGGGCAGGCTCCTTTTCCTTGAGGCTGCCTGGTGCAGGCTCCTTAACCCTCAGGAAATGTGCCCTGGATCCTTTCCCACCACAAGTGGGTATGGGTAAGACTGGGCCCCTGGACTGGGTGGTTGTGGTGCTTGGTTGTGTTTTTGCCACCCTGGCCTGATGTACAGGACGGGGGGAGGGCTAGGGAAGAGGTCAAGTTGGGCAAGGAAATGCTTTTTAGGGACATTGGGGTGGGGAGAGGGAGAAGTAATGGGAGTGGAGGAAGACGGAGTGGTTGTTGGAGGTGTCTGTCTGCTGCTTTTGGGTGCAGGTGCATGGCCTATATGCTGTTGTGAGGTGGATGGCTGGTGGGTGTCTGAGTGCTTGCGTTTGTGTACTTTAGGAGGGGGTGATAGACACAGTGGGAGATGACACAGGGCACATGTGCATGGCTGTTGTGGAGGTGTCTGCCAGTGAGGTGTGTGTTCTGCTAGGTGTGCTGGTGATGCTGGTAGTGGATGATGGTGTAGTGCATGCAGATGTGAGTGTAGACGGAACTGGGAGGGAGGTGGAGAAGGAGGAGGGGGAGACAGTGGAAATAATGGATGTTGTTGTGTCTGCAACTGGACGGTGTTTGTGTGAGTGCCTGTGAGATGAAGTTTGGTGCTTGTATTTTCCTGAACCACTCTTGTGTGTTGCCTTGTGTGCATGCTCGTCTGCCTGTGTGCTTGGGATAGGTTGGGGTTGAGGAGTATGGGATTGGGAAGAGGAAGTTGGAGGAGGGTGGGTGGAAACAGAGACAATGGCTGCCATTCAGAGAAGAGGCCAGAGCCTTGGCTGATCTCTGTTGGGCCGCCAATCAGTAGCCTCCTCACTCATGGCAGCAGGGCTCACTGGGGCTGGGCATGAGGTGCCTGGGGTGAAGGAGATGCCCACTCTCTTGGGTGAGCGGGCATGGGCAACTCGATGAGGGGCTGCTGGGAGGGCAGTGCTGGTACAGGGGGTGGCGGCTGTACCTGTAGCTGGGGTGGTCACAGAGGTGTCCGCCACCACCAGGGAGCTTCCATCGGAGGAGGTATCTGTGTCTGAACTGTCCTCTACAGTCTCCGCTGTGATGCTCCCCTCGCCCTCCATCCCACTGGTGCCCTTAGAGTCGGTGGACTCTGCCTCCTGGGTTCTGTGGGATGCAGCTCCCTCTGTCGCCAGTGCCTCTGCTCCTCCGCCAGATGATGCTAATGTATATAAGGACAGGGTGACAAAACAAGAAGGGGGTGGAAGAGAGAAAGGATACACTTGGTCAATGGCTGCAACAACACCACGCGTACACAGCACCCTCACACACAGGGAACAGCCCTACGCAATATGCATTGCACTACCAGGGAACTTGCTAGCAACCAAGGCATGGGGAAGGGCACACACTGCTAAATGCAGCACACCTGGGACCCATGCAGCCCTGACCAGTAGTGGATGCCTAAAAGCTAGGTAGCTAAATTTGCCCTTCTGCACCCTATCCAGCAGGGGACCTATGCTGCAATGTCAGGCCTGGCCTAGGGGCACCCACTGACACACATCCACCACCTAGATACCTTCCCACCAGGCGTTAGTAGTAATGATGGGCACTGTACTCACCCCCTTGTGGCTGCTGTGATGCCCTCAAGCGCCCTTCCAGCTCAGGATAGGCCACCGCCAGTATGCAGGCCATCAGGGGCGTCAGGATTCGATGGGCACCCCTTCCTCGTTGGGAGGCCATCCCCAGCTGGGCCTTCACGGTCTTCCGTGCCCAGCATTTCTAGTCCTCCCACTGTTTCCGACAGTGGGTGCTCCTCCTGCCGTAGACCCCCAGGGTCCGCACCTCCTTGGCGATGGCACGCCATATACCCTACTTTTGATGGGCACTGACCTGCAGAGGCAATACACACAAGAAAATAGTATTAGTCAGACAGTCCTGATTGTTACACTTATGGACCACCATACCCCTTCACATCACCATTTGCACACACATGGCCCAGTACACAACCAATACGCCGCACAGAGGAAATCCACCCAGCCCCCTTACATGAGGCCTTCACACACACCACCCCATGCATTTATGCCACTTGCATCGTGCCCACAGTCTACTCACCTGTTGGTCTGAAGCCCCATACAGCAGTCTGTACTGGGGTAGGACCCCATCCACCAGTCTCTTCAACTCTGCCGAAGGGAAGGCAGGGGCCCTTTCCCCAGTCACACGGGCCATGGTAGGTTCCAGACATAGGTCACAGCAGCACATGCAGTGTAGGTCCTCTCCTGTTGAAGGTTAGCTAGCAAGTGAGGAATCAGATACCGTCACCGCCGGCGTAGATCACTATTGGCCACTGTAACCCGTAGGGCCCAATGTTACCCAATGAGGGGTTGCATGGAGGTCCACGACCGCCTCCCGCAACCGCGCCCAACGTCAGCGGAAGTACCTCACTTCCAACTGTCCCTCCACACAGGAGAAGCGGACGCCATGTCAGGGGTGGGGGGGCAAGCCCTGGATAAATGCTGAGTCACTGTCTAAATTTGGCCATACTGGACAATTCACACTGACCCATTACAAATTAACAGCATGCAATGTTCTGTTGTAGCCCGATTGTTCATTTTGTGACCGGCACCTCACTCTTTTGCCCCATAAATTGCTACCGCTGTGGATGAATAGGAGATGAGACATACCCCCGTTTACAGACCCCTGGTAGACTTGGCAACACTGGGGGACAGGCACATTATCCTTATCTATAGATAGGACAGGGCCACAATCACAGAGCTGTGTGCCCAATTAGAGCCTGACCTGATATCTGATATCCGTCACCCCACTGTGATACTCCCTCCTGTGCAAGTTCTATTTGTGCTCCATTTCCTGGCAACTGGGTCTTTCCAAGTGACAGTGGGCTTGGCAGCTGTAATGTCACTGCCGATGTTCTCAATTGTGCTGACAAGAGTGTTGGCTGCCCTTATCAAAAACATGTGCAGCTACATTGTATTTCCCCAGGTGGAAAATTTGGCCACAGTTAAGGCCAAGTTCTATTCAATGGGATATATCCCCAACATAATATGGGTGATTGGTGGTACACATATTGCATTTGTCTCCCCGTCAAAATGAACAGGTGTACAGGAATCGTAAGAGTTTACACTCTATGAATGTACAGATGGTGTGCTTGGCGGACCAGTACATCTCCCATGTCAATGCTAAGTATCCTGGTTCGTGCATGATGCCTTTGTCCTGAGGAATAGAAGCATTTCAAATGTGATGGGCCAACTACAAAGGCACAGGGTGTGGCTAATAGGTGAGCCCTGGTCCCAATCCAGTATATGTTGGTGTATGGGTATTGTGTGGGCTATATGGGATAGTGTGTTGCTAAATGTTGTCCCTCAATATTTGCAGGTGGCTCTGGTTACCCCAACCTATCTTGGCTGCTGACCCCTGTGAGGAATGCCAGGACAAGGACAGAAGAAAGTTACAATGAGGCACATGGGCGACCCAGAAGGATTATAGAGTGTACCTTTGGCCTCCTGAAGGCCAGGTTCCGGTGCCTCCATCTAACAGGTGGATCTCTGTGCTACTCACCCAAGAATGTCTGCCAAACAATAGTGGTATCCTGCATGCTGCACAACCTTTCCCTGAGACGCCATGTGCCTTTTCTTCAGGAGGAGGAGGCTGGAGATGCCCTTGTGGCAGCAGTGGTCCCTGTGGACAGTGAGGATTAGGAGGCAGAGTATGAGGATGAGGAAAACAGAACAGCAGTCATCAGACAGTACTTCCAATGACACACAGGCAAGCCAGTGTTACTTCACATTTCAGTGTAATTATTTTTGATATCTGTGGCACTGGCATGCTGTTATTTCCCACCTCTATGCCCACTTACAGTACCCTTTGGCAATTCATTTTACAGATGTTGGTGCCTCACAATAGTTCCAGGTCTGAACACTGCAGCCAGCTACAGGCCATTAACATATGCTCATTTACTGTACAGTTGATTTGCATTGTTTGAACCTGGTTAAATGAATACATATTTGAAACATTTGACATACTCCATACGTCTATTTTTTTCAAAGGTGTTTATTGAAGTGCTAATTAAAAGAGGGGCACGTGCAATGGGCTGGGGTGATAATTAACGAAAGTCCAGGGTATTATTCCAATCTATTTGCAGCACAGATGCATTGTCCAAGGGGACATAGGAAGTGGAGCAATGGCAGTTCAAGGTGGACAGGGTGACAGAGTGGGACACAAGGGTGACAATCAGAAGAGTCTCATTTCCTGGCGGGGGTCTTGAAAATAGTACTGGCTTCAGTCTGGATCGCAGGGACTGTTTGAAGGGTGATTCTCCTTCTGCAGGGGGAGGGGTGCTGGTGGCCTGTTGGTCCTGTGGTGGGGCCTCCTGTCCACTAGCAGCAACGGAGGTGGAAGGAAATTCAGATGTCTGGCTAGTGGAAGGGGCCCGCTGTTCTGAGATAGCCTCCCTCATAATACTGGCCATGTCTGCCAGCACCCCTGCTATGGAGACCAGGGTGTTGTTGATGGTCTGCAAGTCCTCCCTGATCCCCTAGTACTGTCCCTCCTGCAGCCGCCTGTTGTCCTGCACATTGTCCAGGATATGGCCCATTGTGTCCTGGGAATGTTGATTTGCTCCCAGGATCTCTGCAAGTGCCTCTTGGAGAGTTGGTTCCCTGGGCCTGTCCTCCCCCTGGCGCACAGCACTTCTCCCAGTTTCCCTGTTATACTGTGCCTCTGTCATCTGAACCGTGTGCCCACTGACCCCCAGGTCCCTGATTGTCTTGGGTATGAGGTGTGCCCTGGGGTCCCTGTTGAGGTGGACACACTGCTGATTGAAGTGTCCTGGGAAGATAGGCATGGGTACCCTGGGTGGGTGCTGGGGTGGTGTTTCCTGACTGGGCCTGGGTAACCAGCTGTCCAGAAGTCCCAGATGGGCCAGGTTGGTCATCCAGATCCTGAAGTCCAGAGTTGATGTCATTACTGTGGGCCTCTTCTGTGGGGGGGCTGGATATTGTTGGCACCTCCTCTCTGCTGACATTGGCTGGGGTACCTGTGGGGATGTAAATGCTGTGTTATTGTTTCTGTGTCTGACATATTGTGCATCCGTGACTTGTCCTCTTTGGTTGTATTTGTCCTGGCAGTTTTCACTTGTGTACGTTGGTATGTGGTGGGATAGCTGATTCCCTCTAGTGTGCATGCTTTAGTGATAGGTGTCCATGCAGGGCTGTGAGTGGTGTCCATGCATTGGTAGAGCATGCAGGGCTTGGCATTGGGATGAGTGAAATGTGATGGTGTGGTGTGTGGGAAGTGGTGGTGTGATGGGAGTGAGGGTGGGGGTATGTGATGGCATGCAGGTACGGGGGTAGTAGTATTATATAGTTGACTTACCAGAGTCCAGTCCTCCTCCTACTCTGGCCAGGCCCTCAGGATGCATGATTGCTGAGTCTTGCTCCTCCCATGTTGTTAGTTGTGGGGGAGGAGGTGTGGGTCAATTGCCAGTCCTCTGTACAAAGAGTTGGTGTCTTGCTGCAATAGAACGTACCTTCCCCGTAGGTCGTTCCACCTCTTCCTGATGTCATCCCTGGTTCTTGGGTGCTGTCCCACGGCGTTGACCCTGTCTACGATTCTCCGCCATAGCTCCATCTTCCTAGCTATAGATAGCTACTGCTCCTGTGCTCCAAATAGCTGTTGCTCTTCCATGATGATTTCCTCCACCATGACCCTTAGCTCCTACTCTGAGAATCGGGGGAGTGTTTGTGGTGCCATGGGTGTTGTGTGAGTTGTGTAGGTAATGGTTGTGTAGGGCGATGTGTTGGGGTGTGTGATGTGGGTTGCGTGGGTGGTGTATAGGTATAAGTATTGTATGGCTCTGGTTTTGTCTGTGGTCTGTGGTCCTGGTGTCTGTCGTGTGCCAATACTTTGTAGTCGTAAAGGGTTGTGCATAATGTGGGTGTGTGTTTTATAGTGGTGTGGGTGTGTGGGTGTGGTGTGTGTATGAGTGTCTGGTGTGTGTTGTTTGAATTGTCCAATGTGGAGTTGTTTTGTTTGTGTGTGTGTATTTTGAGCGTAGCGGTATGTACCGCCAATGGTTTACCGCCATTGAATGTCCGCCATGGTGATTTATGGGTCATAATGTGATGGGTGTAGTTCTGTTGGCATAACGGTGTGGGTTTCGATACCGCCACTTTATCACTGACCTTTGGACTGGCGGAATTGTGTATGTGGCTGAATACTGATGGATTGATGTATGTGTGTCATAATATGGTGAACGGATATCCAGCGCAGCAGCGGTATGTTGGCGGCAGTCAGCGTGGCGGTAAGTAGGATTTACCGCCAATGTCATAATGAGGGCCTATATCTTTTCCGATCGATCCTTCTAGAGTTTGCAAGAAGTTGGTTACTCGTGCTAGAAGCAATCAGCAGCAATTTTATGTGGGGTTGTACTAAACCTAGAAGGGCCATGAAACATATGACTCTCAAGATCCTGAGGTGGACGGGCGGTTCCTACCTTTACGCTATATTATTACGCCTGCTACATGCAACATATTAATGTATTGATCACTGGAGGCACGGAGGGGTGCAGTCATGCAGAGTCTCCCGCTGTCTATGAAATGTTGCTGGGCTCTGAGGCAAATGGTTGGCTCCTGAAATATATAGAACCCAACTTTTACAAAAGAACAAGATTTAAGGTTCTACAAACTGCCCACAAGATATGGGTACAGCTAAAACAGCGGATCTCTGAAGGTTGGATCAACTTTCATACTCCACTGTCCCCCTCATCACTCCCTCCCTCTATTTTTAAGTGTCCTGTTTTAGATATTTAGAGACATCGAGGGATAACTACGATTGGGGACTTATATACCAACTCCACACTCAAATAATTTACGGAGTTGCAGGCCCAATATAATCTGCCCTTGAATCATTGTTTTAAGTTCTGGCAAATTCAGAATTTTCTCCATTGCCATAAAATGGAACTGTCCCCAATGGATACAATTTCAATAATAGAGACAATCAAGCATAGGGATAAGATAGGAATACTCTATAACTTATTAGTAGACACTCAGGAGGATGATCTTTCGATCCAGAATGAAAGATGGGGTATGCGATTTGGTATAGAAGGGGCTTGGTTGGAGGAGTCATTAGAGCTGTCAGAAAATACTTTCTTTTCAGCTAGCCTGGAAACTCAACACTACAAGACGCTATTCAACCTTTACCATACGCTAGCTAAGGTCTGTAAGTGGGGCAGCTCCGATGGAAAATGCATTCTCTGTTGGGTGGTCAGAGACTGAGATTATGCCTATGTATTTTGTTCACCCCAAGTTGAAGCTGCTGTTTTATGAAGTAGAACAGTGTTATTATTAAAGGGTGGGTTTATCTTACACATACTTTAGTGTTATTGGGGGTTGTGGACTCGGCAGAAGAGAACGGATATGTGAAAAAAGAAAGGTATTTCCTTTTTATGGCCATGGTAATACTCTGGTTATGTATTGCCTCAGATTGGATAAAAGTAGAGCCCCCAACATTGGAAAATTGGAGGGCAAGATTCTTGGCTTTTCACAGTATAGAACTGAGTTTATATGGACTAAAAGTCTATAAGAGGAGGCGCTGGGGGGAACGTATCTGGGCAGCACTGACTAAATGGTCCGAAAGATTTTGTAAGTGAGCCAGGGACATTGTATAATTGATTGTTTATGCTGAACCTGCTGCATTCTCTCTGTTCTATCTTGCCTGATTGTGATTTTGGTCTGGCTCTTGTATGCCTGCCGTAATTGATGTATAAGTGCTTCTACGATGTAAGGTAGCCTTGCCTGAAAAACAATAAAAATATATATTTTTTTAAAACTGTAGTGGCATAGAGTAGAGTGGCATAAAGTGGAGTGACATACAGTGAAATAGGGTAGAGTGGAGTGCCATAGAGTGGAGTGGCATTCACTGGGCTAGCATATAGTGGAGTGACACACAATGGAGTGGTGTAAAGTAGATGGCATGCAGTGGAATAGCATAGAGTCTATTGGCGTAGAGCAGAGTGATGAACAATACAATAGCGTAAAGTGGAGTGGGGTGGTGTATAGTGTTCTAAACTGGATAAATACACAGTGTAGTAGCCTGCAGTGGAGTGCCATATAGTGATATAGTGTAAATTAGAGTGGCATAGAGTGGAGTGACGTACAGTGGAATAGCTTAGAGTGAAGTGTCACAGAGTGGTGTGATGTAGGCTGGAGTGGCAAAGAGTAAAGAGGAGTAGAGTGCAGTAGTAGCATAGAGAGGAATAGTGTAGAGTGGAGTGGGGTAAACTGCACTGGAGTAGAGTGTAGTGGCATACTGAGTTATGGTGTAGAGCGGAGTGGTGTACAATGGAATTGCATAGAGTTTAGTGGCATAAAGTGGAGTGGTATACAATAGAGTAGCGTAGAGTGAAACAACATTGTCTGTAATGTTGTTTAGTGAAGTGGCACATAGTGGAGTAGTTTAGAGCTTTAATGGCATAGAGTGGAGTGTTGTACACACTAGAATAGCATACAGTGAAGTGGCATACACTGGAGTGGTTTAAAGTAGAGTGTTATAGAGTGAAGTAGCGTACAGTGGATTGGGTTACAGTGGAGTAGCACACAGTTGAATAGTGTAGAGTGGAGTGGGACGCAGTGTAGTGGCATACAGTGTAGTGGTGTAGACTTGAGTGGCATAGATTGGAAAAGTGTAGAGTTGAGTGGTGTAGAGTGGAGTATAGTGGAGTGGAATAGCATAGAGTGGAGTAGTGCACAGTGTAGTGGTGTACATTGCAGGAGCATACAATGGAATACTATAAAGTCGATTGGCATAGAGTGGAACGGGGTATAGTGGAATGAGGTAGAGTGCAGTGGTGTAAAATGGAGTGGTGTACAGTGGAATAGCAGATAGCAGAGTGGTGTGGATTGGAGTGGCATAAACTGGTGTGTCATAGAGTGGAATGTGAAAGAACTGTGGCCCTAATTAAGACATTGGCGATAAATGCCACCTACTGCAGCGGTGACGGCCACCAAAAGACCGCCGCCGCGGCTAACATCCGTCCTCCAAATTATGACCACAGATGGCTTTCCGCCACAAGAAGGGCAGAAATCCGGCTGTCGCCATACTGGCGGATGGTGTTAAGGTGGCGCTGCTACCACCAGCAGCGCCACACCAGTAGACCGCCGCCAGCCATATTATGACAAATAATACAGCCTGGCGGTGTTCTGATGGCAGGTGCTGCTGCCGGTAGCAGAGCCCCATCCCATCCCGTTCCCTGCCGGAAGACCCCCTGGATGCAGGTAAGTTGGGTTTCCGACAGGGGAGGGTGGGTGCGGGGTGTTGTGTGTGTGTGTGTGTGTGTGGGAGGGAGGGGTTGGTTGCATGAATGTGTGAGTGTGTGCACAAATGTGTATGTAGTGTTGTTTGCAAGTGTGTGAATGCGTGTTTGAATGTGAATGTGTGTCTGCGTGTCAGTCTGAAAGTGTGAACGGATGTGTGCGAGAATTAAATGGACACATGCGAGAATGAATGCACGCATGCATGCGTGAGTGTGTGTATGCGTGGTGCGTGTCTGTGAGTGTGTGTGAATGGGGGGATTGGAAGAGGGACATGGATGGATGGAGAAGTGGGGGGCATCTGGATAGTGTTTGGGGGGGTGGGTGAGCCTCCTATCAGTGACAGGGAAGGAGTTCCCTGTCACTGGTAGGGCCTACTGCCATGGTTTTTGCCACTGGTGGTACAATAGTGGCTGCCGGGCTAGAGATTCTTATCTCCAGCCCGGCGGCTGCTACCGCCATGGCGTTCGGTATGGTAAATTGGCGGGTTGGCTGCAGCCCACCAGCCAATGTCATAATATGGCGGTATGCACCGCCACCCTGTTGGCGGTACTACTGCCACATTATCACCACCTGCGGTGGTCATAATGACCCCCTAAGTGTCATAGAGGGGAATAGCATAGAATGTAGGGTCAAAGAGTGGAGTTGCATACAGTGGAGTAGAGCAGAGTGTAGTAGCATACAGTGGAGGGTCTTACAGTGGAGTGGCATACACTAGAGTGTTGTAGAATGGAGTGGTGTAGAGTGGAGTGGCGTAGAGTGGAAGAGCATACAATCAAGTGGAGTAGAGTGGAATGTTATAGAGTGGGGAGGCATATAGCGGATTAGCATACAGTTAAGAGGAGGGGAGTGGTTTAACATTGAGTATAGTGGTGACAAGTAGAGGGACGGAGAGTGGATTGCAATACAGTGGAATATCATAGAGTGGGATAGTGTAGAGCAGAGTGTTCTACAATGAAATAGTGTGGACTGCAGTAGCATACAATGGAGTGGCGTACATTGGAATGTCATAGAATGTAGTGGTGTAGAGTGTAATACCGTGCAGAGGAGTGTCGTACAGTAGAATGGCATATACTGAAGTGTTGTACAGTACAGTGCCATACAGTGGGATAGTGTACAGTGGAGAGGTTCACATCACAGAGTCATAAGGAGGAGTGATATTGAGCGAAATTGGATAGAGTGTGGTGTCGAACAGTGGAGTTGTGTAGAGTAGAATAGCATAGAGTAAGGTAGCATATAGTGGAGGGGCCTACAGTGTAGTGGAGTACACTGCAGTGTCATAGAATAGAATGGACTGGCATAGAGTGCAGTAGTTTACACTGGAGTGGTTTACAGGGTAGTGGCATAAAGCAGAGTATGATAGAATGGAGTGATCAAATGCAGCCCATCCTTTAGGGCGGAGAGGCCACGCCTCCCCACCTTTTGCCCCTCATGAAGAGTGTCTGTCAGGCTGACAGACACTCTTCATGTTCAGGTCAGGCAGCCAGGAGCAGACATGCACGATTTGTGCAGACTCCTCGCTGCCTGAGCTGAACTTTTCTGGGCTGAGGAGGTCACTGCTCCTATGGGCGTGACCTCCTCGGCTCAGCAAAGGTGCCTCAAGGCCCTCCCCTGGGTGACGAGGAAAGCGTCACCCATTGACTTTGACCTGGGCGCTTCAGGTTTAAGCCGTGAAGCGCCCAGGGCAAGTGTCAATCAGTGACACTTCGTCACAGAGTGGGGTGGGGTCAGCAGTCTCACTGACCCAATCCCTTCTGTGATGAGGCTGGGACTGCTGCCTTCCCTCATTGGCTGGCCTAAAGTCAGCCAATGAGGGAAGGCAGCAGTCCCAACCCTCCTGGGACCTCCGAGGCTGAAGGTAAGTGTGTGTGTGATCTTTTTAAATGAATGTTTGGTGCGCGTGTGCATGTTTGAATGTTATGAGTGTTGTTAATGGATGTGCGTGCCTGGGTGCGTGTGTGTGTGTGAAAGAATGAGTGTGTGTGTGATCTTTCAAAATGGATGTTTGGTGCGTGCATGCATATTTGAATGTTATGAGTGTTGTTAATGGATGTGCGTGCGCGTGTGTGTGTGAAAGAATGTGTATGTGTGATCTTTTAAAATGAATGTTTGGTGTGTGCGTGCATGTTTGAATGTTATGAGTGTTGTTAATGGATGTGCGTGCGTGCGTGAAAGAATGAGTGCGTGTGTGTGTGATCTTTTAAAATGAATGTTTGGTGCATGTGTGCATGTTTGAATGTTATGAGTGTCAATCAGTGACACTTCGTCACAGAGTGGGGTGGGGTCAGCAGTCTCACTGACCCTATCCCACTCTGTGATGAGGCTGGGACTGCTGCCTTTCCTCATTGGCTGGCCTAAAGTCAGCCAATGAGGGAAAGCAGCAGTCCCAACCCTCCTGGGACCTCTGAGGCTGAAGGTAAGTGTGTGATCTTTTCTAATGAATGTTTGGTGCGCGTGTGCATGTTTGAATGTTATGAGTGTTGTTAATGGATGTGCGTGCCTGCGTGCGTTTGTGTGTGAAAGAATGAGTGTGTGTGTGATCTTTCAAAATGGATGTTTGGTGCGTGCATGCATGTTTGAATGTTATGAGTGTTGTTAATAGATGTGCGTGCGTGTGTGTGTGAAAGAATGAGTGTGTGTGATCTTTTAAAATGAATGTTTGGTGTGTGCGTGCATGTTTGAATGTTATGAGTGTTGTTAGTGGATGTGCGTGCATGCGTGTAAGAATGAGTGTGTGTGTGCATCCCGCCCACCCCCCTCCCTCCTAAAGCTGCCGGCCACCACTGGGAGTGGTGTACAGTGGATTAACATTCAGTGGAGTGGCATACAGTGGATTCACGTTGAGTGGAGTGACATATAGTTTAGTGAAGTAAAGTGGAGTGGGGTAGAGTATAATAGTGTAGAACGGAGTGTTTAGAGTGGAATGGTGTACAGTGGAGTGGGGTAGCGTGGAGTGTGGTAACAGATGTAGCTTGAATGTAGGTGAAGGGATGTAGATGTAATGTGCTAGGAATATAGATTATGATGCAAATGTTTGGTAGTAGGTGCAAATAGTATAATTATTGTTAATATTTAGTAATAATATATTGTGCTGCATTAACTTAGCAGTATACTACAGTGCATGCTGCTAAGAAGGCAGTAGGTGATTGGCTAATGGCTGTCTTTACAAAACATAAACGGCAGCCATGTAGTTTTCAGCACACATTTGCTACATTATGGTTTAGGGACCGATATATAGGTAAGTATTAGGCTTTATTGTTGTTCCTTACCTATGTTCACAATAGAAACTCAACCTACCTTAATAGCAAGTTGTGTTCGATGTTGTTTGGGCAAGATGTGTCTTCTAGAAACAGATATTCCCATATCTCCCCAAATCCTTCTATGATCAAGAGAATATATATGTATCACTCTCCGTAATTTCAACAGCCGATGGAGAGAAAAACACAATGTATCAGCTTAGTCTGTGTGGTCCTTCCAAAAGTCTCTCAAATTTCACATCTAAGTCTCAATATTCTAAAGGGGAGCACAGCATTAAGACTATGTAGAAGTTCAAACCACAAATACATCTGCATATTGCCTTACCCAACGTTCCCTTAATTCTAGCTGACAAACAACATCTTCACATTTACTAGACTTATGAAATATGTATAATTATGTAACATCTCTTTATGTTCTTCTCTCTCTTTTGTATTAGACTATACCTTAACAGAGTCTTTTTCAAAAGAATGAGTCCTTTCCACCACCCCCAAAGAGTAACCAATCTACCCAAGAGAACTTTACATAAGTAAGTTCATACAAAAGTTTATGTTATACAATTGTAGTGTTTGTTTCTCCAAAAAAAAAACTTTTCTGATATTCTAGTTCTGAAACTTACACACCAATATTTACATATATACATTTAATGTATCTTATTGTTTTGTTGTGTTTGACATTCCTTCCAACAACTGCAGGTGTCAGTGCTGAAGAGATGGTATACCAGGCCCTGAAAAGTATATTTATCCACCAAGGATGGTAAGTATTTTTCAGCTGGCTATAGTAATTACATGCACCTTACCACAATTATGGAATGGGTAGCTATTGTTCAAAATGATTTGCATTTTGTTATCTCTTCAGAACCTGCTGCATTTACTAACAGGATTCACTTGAAGCAGAGTTAAGTGAACTTCAGTCACTGTAGTAATTGCTGATGGTACAACAAGGAAAGGATATCTACCCAAAACAGGCAGTGTAATTTCAAGCAATCTTGCACAAACAACAGGACCAAAAAACTCTTTTAAATAGTCTCTAACGTATCTTTAATCTACCTCGGGTGCCATGACGCACCATACTTCAAGGTTGAGGGTGGGGCAGCTCCCAAACACTAGATTGCTTTTTCTAACTCTCAGCGGGATATGCTGGGAGCCATTTCAGCGGTGCCGCACGACCGATGTCAGGACATGTGGTGGTAATTGGAACGCTATTTCCACTTTACAAAAGTGATAATAGTTAGAGAAATATATCTATGAGTTGCTAGATATTTTTCCTGCAGTTCAGGGAGAACTGTGCATTTTTTTGATCGACCAATAATTTATAGGTATTACCATGCACTCCGTGGACTTTTTGTGGAGTTAAATATGCTAAAAATTTAAAACACACTGTAGTGTACTATATTTGTAAAATAAAATGTAGTACAGTGTATTTTCTTTATTTTTCCATTTATTTTAAGTGCTGTACTTCATAAGAAGTACCGGGGTACTCCGTACATTTTGTTAAAATATATAAAAAATTACAAATACTCTTCCTTATTAAGGTTGATATTTTCCCCTACCTACTACCACTTTACTAAAGTGGTAGTAGGTAGGGGAAAATATCAAACCTAATACTTACCCATATCTAAGGGCAGAGCAGAACCAAAGTCTCTCTTAACAAATGATAGCCTTTAACATTAGTAAAGTCAACCATTAACCAACCACATAATGCCTTGTCATGCCTATGTACTGTGTTACTTCCACGAAATACCACAAGATTTTACAAAAGGACCACAATAACAGATATCAGGAGTTAAAATGCCTCATTACTGAAAAATACTTCCCCTAATTAGCTGTAGTACCCAAAAGGATCATCTGCACACCTTAAGGTGTAACCTTGACAAATTTCATGGAAGTCCATCAGGCCGTTTGGCTGCTATGGGTTAGTACAAAATCTGCAGAAAATTACACTGGTGTCCAAATCTGTTTTGGGACCCCTCCTTGTATCTTTGCTCCCCCTTGACCAATCACCGCAAAACATTCCATCCTCTGACAATGTGGTATGCCTAGATTTTGTTCACCCGGTTTTGAACTTTTTACTGTGGGTGAGTCTCACTACCTATGTCTCACCCACAGTAATCATATGGTAAATGGACTGTGCGTATTCACCGCCAGTGTTTACCTTTTAAGATGAAGCTACTGTCCCACAGCAAAGAAAAGGATCACTTGGTTAGTTACACATGAACACATGCATGTTTTAGACTACTGTTGTGCACAGCCCAGTAACTGCACCCAGGTACCGTAATGCAGAGGTGACTCTGCAGGGTTAGATATTAACAGAGGTGCCTAGCTTCTAGAACCTTCCAACCCAATTTTAAAACTCTTGTAGAAGGGAGAGAGAGCTGTTAGCTGTTGGACTGTGAACACTAGAACTGCGACTGTGGCAGCAGGCATAGGCATGTGGAAGCACAAACTATCTGACGTCCTAAAGGACTAAGGGCTCTACCCCAGCTGACGCCAGGATCATTGGGTCTGTCCAAGGGCCAGTGATGCTGGCCCGCTTACACCACTTAATAACTCATTAGGGAGGATCTGGACTTTTGTGCCCCAGAAAGAGGACTAGAGACAGAGGAAAGAAGGAGAACTGGCGCAGGAAGGCAGTAAAACAAGCTTTCTGTGGAATGTGCCACCTTGGAGGTAAAGAGGCCTGCTGAAACTACTCCTGGTGACTAGAACTCACCGCCAGGAGAAAAATGAGCCTGGTATCTTTGAAACTCGCCCTGAGTTATGCCCAATATCATGATTTGACCTATGACCCCCCCAAAAGGAAGCGTGTAGGGGCTCTTCTGCATTATTAAAATCTGCCCCCAGGGTGGGCCAGGGCCCATGGGACAGCACAAGATAAACTGAATTATTTATGGGGGGGGGTTCATGCACCAGGGACCAGAGGACAGCACAAATTTACTGAATTATTTGTGCAGAGGGGGTCCCCTTCTAGCTCCAATCCTTGCCAGCCAGGGACAAAGCAAGGTGAAAGGGAACACCATTGTGCCCCCCCCCCCCACCATGAAGAGACAGAAGGCCCCTATTTCTGGCCCTCGGCACGTGCAGGAAGATATGGGGCACTATTGTGCCTCACCAGTGGTGGTGGCCTTGTTTCCACTACAAGTGCCCTTTTCTGGGTAGTGAGCCTGTGTTGCTGCACCCTGCCCACATGGAATGGTCAAGAAAAAGATGACTGGCAGCTCCGTGCCAGCAAGAATGACGCCAGATGCGTGAGTAGCAGTTGAGCTGTGTGACAGTGCGCTCCCCATGCCACCCCAACAACTTTGAGGACAGGCAAGTCTGGACAGGCCCCGGCATCCCCTAAAAAAATGTAAAAAAATAAACAAAAAGGAGGCAAGCAGTGTAAGGGTGCCGGAAGGGAAACACAACTCTCTGCATCGCAGAGGGAGAGCCACTCATTAGTTATTCACTGCGCCCAAAAATGCACGTGGGCTAATTTACCTAAATGTTATCTTCGTGTGGTGGCCCCAAGAGGACAAGGGCACCACCAAGAATATTACAAATGTGTGTGGGCTGCAGAAGTACAGCAGATTCACTTCCCTTATATTTCGGAAACTGACCACAGGTTTGCAGGGTCAAAAAAAACGATGAAATCCCAGGATTTTTATCATTATCTCAAGAACACTCAAGTCTTGAGCTTTTGCTCGAGAGTTGTGAGTGCAGCGCTCTCTAGGGGCTGCTTCAGTGTCTGCATTTAATGTAAGAAAGTGCATAAAAACCCAGACATATATATTTTCAATGCTTTATAACTATATATATGTTTTATTGACATTAATTATTGCTTTTACACATGGTTATGGAATGCAGGGAAATGAGGGTGGGTATAACATGTGGGTTATTTGTATTTGCATTCAATGCTGTGAATGTTTGACAAAGTCAATATACTTGCCTTATATGTAGTTATGTTCCCCTGACCAAGCCAATAGGCCTGCTTTATGTAAAGTGATACCTCTATATGGTGATAAGCTATCTGGTGTAGGTGAGGGAGTAATGTGATTGTGGAGGACATGGCCCTGTGGGAGTCAAATGTGATTTCATAGTAGCACAGAGCTAGTTCTATTTGCCTCACATATATATCTGTGTAAATGAATGCTTAGTATTTAGTAGTGTGTGTGATAAATTGACTTTCCCTTCTTATAAAGTGAAAGCATTGATTGGACAAAAACATTTCTTGAGATTTTATTGTGTTCCAGCAAATTGTGATTACTAGCCCACACCACCTCCCCTTCATGGGGCTAGGGCTGCTTTGTTTTGCTACCTTGAAATGGTCAAGCACTACAATGGGGTGCTTGATTCCCAGAAAGGGTAAATTGAGGACCTATTACGTGTGTGTGAATAAGAGGTGAGGTGAGGCCTTGAGTGAGTTATGATGCCCCTCCCTCAACAATAGTAACAAAATAGCATATTTTACTTTGTAGATCTGCAGGTAGGGTTTATGCCATGGAATTAATTAGTGTAGTGTGTTTTGTTTTTTAGCAGACTTTAACCAGGATGCAAGTGGTTACATTTGTGCAGCAAGGTAAACCACACTCAGGAACTATCATGAGTATTAGCAGAGTTGTTCCCATGTGTAAATCTATTGTTTCATGTAATCTTTGAGGCAACATGTCAGGGTTGCTCTAGTGTGGTAATAAACTTCAATTTTATCTTTGCGCTGTAGTAATTAATGTGTGAATCTGGGTTTGTTGGTAGAATTGTTTCTAATAATGCGTTTTGGCTACAATTATTTTCTTTGCCACAGCTGAAAGATATTTGTGCTGTGGCATTAAAAATAAACGTGGCCCAACAACATTTTATTCTGAGTGACTGTACTAATAAACTTACAGTCTACTACATTTAAAATGTTACCACATTCCCACATCAGAGTAAATTTGATTTGAGGCTATAGTTTTGAATACGTAATTTCACAAAAATAGAATGCATTTCCCTCACTTATGTCAGTCTGTGATCTTCTGTGTGTACATCGATTTATACAGCAGTCATCCACTCACCATGCTGTTTCTTCTCCTTACCTGTAATATCTAGGCCCA
Source organism: Pleurodeles waltl (assembly GCF_031143425.1). Classification (NCBI taxonomy): domain Eukaryota; kingdom Metazoa; phylum Chordata; class Amphibia; order Caudata; family Salamandridae; genus Pleurodeles; species Pleurodeles waltl. Next base: position 1,655,923,978 of record NC_090445.1, read on the forward strand.
TATTTATACTTTTTGACGCAAAACTGCGCCAACGCAGTTTTGCGTCAAAAAAATTAGCACCGGCTAACGCCATTCTGAAGCGCCATGCGGGCGCCGTATTTATTGAATGACGTTAGCCGGCGTTAGCCGCCGGCGCCGTCTGGTGGGCGTTAAAAAAAACGACGTACACCAGGCAGCGCCGGCGTAGGGGGATATGGAGCTTGGGCGTCAAGAAATGGGGCAAGTCAGGTTGAGGCAATTTTTTCGCCTCAACCCGATTTGCGCCATTTTTTTTCACTCCCAACCCCCATAGAAATTACTCCTGTCTTAGCAAAGACAGGAGTCATGCCCCCTTGCCCAATGGCCATGCCCAGGGGACTTCTGTCCCCTGGGCATGGTCATTGGGCATAGTGGCATGTAGGGGGGCACAAATCAGGCCCCCCTATGCCACAAAAAAAAAAAAAAAACACTTACCTGAACTTACTTTAATGTCCCTGGGATGGGTCCCTCCAGCCTTGGGTGTCCTCCTGGGGTGGGCATGGGTGACAGGGGGTGTCCCTGGGGTCATGGGGGGGCACCTTTGGGCTCCTTCAGAGCCCACAGGTCCCTTAACGCCTGCCTTTTGCAGGCGCTAAAAAACGGCGCAAAAGCGGCCGTACGTCATTTTTTTTGACCCGCCCACTCCCGGGCGTGATTTTTGCCCGGGAGTATAAATCCTACGCACATGCCTCGGAGTCGATTTTTTAGACGGGAACGCCTACCTTGCATATAATTAACGCAAAGTAGGTGTCCACGCTAAAAAATGATGCTAACTCCATGGACTTTGGCGCTAGACTCGTCTAACGCCAAAGTATAAATATGGAGTTAGTTTTGCGTCGAAATTGCGTAAAAAAAAACGACGCAATTTCGGCGCAAATGGAGAATAAATATGCCCCCTAGTATCACTCTGGCACCCACACCAAGGCTGGGAGAATGGCTCAGTTACTCGAAGGTGCACTGCTCACAACTATGTTATTATGAAGGTTATGGTTTTGAATCCTGCAACAGTAGGTGCAGTCTTCCAACATTTTGATGTGGGTAAAACGAGTGTCTGAAACCTAATTAGTAAAATAATGTTGTTTACGAGTACTTACACTTGGCAGGAGTGCAGAGTTTAGCAGTGTATAAAAAACTGAAATCTAAAAAGTATTGCTATAAAAAGGTTATTAGGACCCAGATAAATTTAAGGCAGTTTTTGATGGCAGGAGACTTCCAGCAAAAATATCCTACTGGCAAGGTGTAAGACAAACTTTAACTGGTGATGCTAGGCATGAGGTCTCTAGTTGGCAGGGGTATACACTCAGCCCAAGTAGGGATCAACAAACTAGTCAAATAGACACTAAAGGATAATTTGTGCTCACCCTCTGGTGACCCCACAGAGCAGTCAGGCTTATCTAAAGAAGCCATGTGTAAAATGTTGTGCAACACACACACACATGCACACACACACACACACACACACACAGCAACACAATGAAAACACCACAAAAAGTCTCCTCACCAGGTTTAGGAAATCAGACAATATTTTTTTAAATAAATCGAGATCAAAATGACAAAAATCCAATGTATAGAAGTCGAGTTATGAATTTTAGAAGAATAAGAGTAAAAGTAGTGCTTAGAAGCAAATAGCTCTTTAGGAGTTACTTGAGGTCATGCTGCACCTGTACAATCGTTCAACAGTTCAAGCTGACTGCAACGGAGCACGGGCCAGGTACAGGAGACATGTAGGCCTGGGAACCTGAGTACCATGATCCTGGTTATAAACACGAGAAGAGGGGCCGATGTGGCGGTAGATGTGTCAGAGTCACTCTTGCAGTCGAGGGATGGGTTGATTTTCCCCATGTGTTGATGGCGATGCATTGGTTTCCAAAGATTAGCATTGAAGCCGCAATGCATTGATTCCTAATCAGATCTCCACGCTGTCGAAGGGATGCGTTGATCCCCCTTGGACGATGGCGCACTGCAATGGTTTCAGTGCTGTGTCAATGCCAGTGCACCGGGTGCCACTTTCAGCAGACAGAGAATACATTGTTTGATGCAACGGTTCAGGAGATGCTGACCAGGCACCATGTGCAATGCACCAACCTTCCACCTGCAACAGGGTTAATGCGTCAGTTGTCACTTCCAGCAGACAGAGGATACATCAATTTCACTGGTGTAAGTATTTGGGTCTACTTCCAGTGACCCATGCACAGGAGGGGAAGATCCTTTGATATCCCTGAATCTTTAGCAACAGAAGGCAAGCCAACAAGTCCTTGGAGATCACTTTAGGTTGGAAGGCAGAGTTCAGCTCTACTTCAGCAGGGCCCGAGAGTAGCAGGCAGCAGGACAGCACAACAGAAAAGCATTCCTTCCAGGTCAGCAGTCCAGCATGATAACAGTCCTTGTGGCAGCAGAGCAGTTCTTCTGACAGAGTCTAGTTGTATTTCCAGAAGAGTAAGAATTGGTGGGGTCAAAGACCCAGTGCTTATACCTAAATGTGCCTTTGAAGTCAGGGTGACTTCAAAGAAGGGCCTTTGAAGTTCACAAGTATCCTTTCTTCCTCAGCCCTGGCTCGAGACTATCTGTGGGGGGGTGATCAGCCTTTTGTGTGGTGTCTGGTCACTACCTATTCAGATGTGAGTGTCATTCCCTCCCTCTGTTCCTGCCCTGGAAGAGCCATCAAAATGCAGATGAGGGCAGATGAACCTTCAGACACACTTAACTTTCCTGTATTTATGGCTGTCTAGAGTGAATGCACAAGGGTTATCTGTCACCCACTCCAGCTGTATATTGGAGAGAGGCTGCAGGCACAAAGAGCTGTAAGAACAGAGAAATGCCCACTTTCGGAAAGTGACATTTCTACAACAGTAATGTTAACTCTAGGATTCATCATTACCGTTCCAAAGATGTGAAAAATGACACATTCACTCCTTACTCATCACAAATTACAGTTTAAAAGAGTATTAAGGAATTCTCAATGTTAACCTATGAGAGGAGTAAGCCTCACAGTAGGAAAAACAAATTTAAATGTTTTTCACTACAAGGACATACAAAACCTAAAAGTACATGCCCTACCTCTTACCTCTTACATCTTACACATTACCCTGTCCTATGGGCTACCTAGGGCCTACCGTAAGGGGGGCGTATGTGTAATAAAAGGAATGTTTAAGGCTTGGCCAAAGGTTTCAAATGGCAAGTGGAAGTGGCAGTAAAACTGTACACACAGGCTCTGCAGTGGCAGGCCAAAGACATGTTTAAAAGGCTACTTGTGTGGGTGGCACAAGCAGTGGTGCAGGCCCACTAGTACCATTTAATTTACAGGCCCTTGGTATATGGTATACCACTTTACAAGGGACTTACAAGTAAACTAAATATGCCAATTGTGTATACACCAATGTTACCATATTTAAGGGAGAAGCATATGCACTTTAGCACTGGTCAGCAGTGGTAAAATGCCCAGAGTCCTAAGGCCAGCAAAAAAATCAGCAAAAGCACAGGGCACGTCAGCAAAACATTTGGGGGAAGACCACCCAAAGGCTGACAGGTCTAACAAGTGAACAACCAACCAGTCTTCTGAATTTCACTTTGACATTCACACAATCTGAACTCTGGTGAACTCATCTGCTCATTTGCACTCTTTCGCACTCTAATGTCTCCCCATCTCTCTTTGGTGTTATGTCATGTACCTGTGAGCGTTTCCAGGTGCTGAGTAGGGAAGGTCTGATGGGGGAGGAGGAGACCAGGCTGTTTTTATCTGGAAGAGCCACGTCATGCGGTTCTTTCTGAAGTCCATGAGGGAGGAAGAGGTTCTGAAGTGTCCCGGGAGGCATTTCTAAGTCATGGCTGTGAGGTAGAAGAAGGAGCGTCCTCCACTTCTGGCCTTTTTGATGCAAATGTGGTGTGCTTTTGCCAGGGATGCAGGTCAAAGGTGTCTGGTGAGTTGGTAGAAGTTGAGACGGTGCTTGAGGTACGCTGGGCCTGCGATGTGGAGAGCAATATAGGCATGGGCGAGTAGCTTGAACTTACATCTTTCCTGGACTGAGAGTCAGTGGAGGTTGTTGAGATCTGGAGACGTGGTTATTTCGCAGCATGTTCAGGAAGATTCAGACAGCGGTGTTCTGGGTGGTTTGGAGTAGGCGTAGAACATGGGCTGGAATTCTGAAGTAGAGGACATTTTCTTAGTCAAGTCTACTTGTGATTAGAGCCTGGGTGACTGATGGTCAATCAATCAATCAGTTTTTGTAAAGTGCGGCTACTCACGGTGCTGGGGGGGAGGGGACTCATCCGAAGATCCACATCTTGAGGTTCTCCCTGAAGTAGATGAGTGACGGGCTTTGTCTGAGGTGCAGGAGAGGTTGTTCCAGCTCTTCTCTGCAGTGTAGGTAAACGATCATCCTCCAGCAGTGGTTTTGCAGATGCAAGGGACGGTGACCAGGGCCATCTGGGTGGAACAGAGTGATCTGGTGGGGGTGTGGAAGGTGACACAGTGGTTCAGGTAGGCTGGTCCTGCGTTGTGTATGGCCTTGTACGTGTGGGTGCAAAGCTTGAAGGTGATTTGCTTATCGACCAGTAGGCAGTGGAGGGTCCTCAGGTGTTGGAAGATGGGTTCTCGGCGAGGTAGGTCAAGAATGAGTCTGGCGGCAGCGGTCTGGATGAGTTGAAGTTTTTTTACGTTCCTAGTTGAGGTGCCGGCGTAGAGGGCATTGCCTTAGTCGAGCTTACTCGTGACTAAGGTGTGGGTGACTGTCCTGCGACAATCTGCTGGGATCCACCCGAAGATTTTCCAGAGTTTGCGGAGTGTGTGACAGCAAGAGGAGGCAACAGAGTTTACCTGGGAGGTCATGGGTAGGAAAGAGGTGAGGATTATTCCTAAGTACCGGGCATGCTTGGTCAGTGCAGGGGGTATGCTGAGGGATGTGGGCCACCAGAAGTCATCCCAAGCTGAGGTGGCATTTCCAAAGATGATGAGCTCTGTCTTGTCGGAGTTGAGCTTGAGGCAGCTTTCTCTCATCCAGGTGGTGACAGCTTCCACTCCTGCGTGAAAGTTCCTTTTGGCCGTGTCTGGGTCTTCAGTGAGGGAAATGATGAGTTGTGTGTCATAGGCATATGACACGATGTTCGTACCCTGGCTTCTGACGATGGCAGCATCTGGTGTTAAGTGAGATCCACTTGAAAATCTTGCATAGCATTTGCAGGATTTGGAAGCATGATGACGAGACGGCGTTGATTTGTCTGCTCAAGGAAAGGTTTGGGTCCAGGATGATCCTGAGGTTCTTGCCATGGTCCTTAGGTGTGGGTGGGTGTCCAAGTTCAGAGGGCCACCAGGAGAGGGTCCCGGGGGAGTGGTTGTTGCCTGAGATAAGGACTTCAGTTTTGTCTGTATTGAGCTGGAGGCAGTTGTTTTTCATCCAAGCAGCACTACTGCTCATGAAGTTGGCAATGTTTGCTTTGACAGAGCTGGCTGAGTTGGCAAGGGAGAGGATGAGCTGAGTGTTGTCAGTGTAGAATACTATGTAGAAGCCATGGGCTCTGACAATGTCCACAAAGGGCATCATGTAGACATTGAAAAGTGTTGGTCTGAGTGATGACCCTTGAAGAACTCCTCAGATGAGTTTCTTTGGTACTGAGGTGCAGGAGGGAAGTCTAACTCATTGAGTTCTGTCTATGTGGAAGGAAGATATCCATTTGAGGGCTGGTCTGCCACTACCCAAGTGTTGACATTTCTGACTAGTGAGTTGTGGGAGACTGTATTGAAAGCTGCAGAGAGGTAAAAGAGGATGAGTGCTGCTCATTCTCCTCAGTCGAGCATGCTTCTGATATCATCAGTGATAACAATGAGGACTGTTTCTGTGCTGTGGTTGGTACAAAAAACAGATTGAAAGCAGTCTAGGATTTGATGGAGTTATAGTTAGTCTGCGGGCTGGACATTGATTGCTTTCTCCATGACTTTAGTTGGAAAAGACAGGAGAGAGATTGTGTCAGTGGCAGCTGCTGGGTTGGAGAACTCCTTGGTGATGGTTAGAAGTTCATTGGCCTTGTTAGAACTGGTTTCGAATCTGAGAGTTAGAGCCTTTTTCTTTCCTAGATGTTGGCTGAGGGTGGATTTTGTGGTGGTGTTTTTGTCAAATCTCCATTTTCTCTCAAGTTGTTAGCAGTGATGCTTGGCCTCTATGAGGTCGTTCTTCTACCAGCAGGGTTGTTTGTTATTTTTGGAAGTCTTGTTTCTCATGGGAAAAGAGTGGTTGGCATAGTCGGTGAGCCATGTATTGAAGAGATTGGCGTTGATATTGAAGTTCCCAGTGTGATTAGGTGGATGTTCCTGGAAGGTCTTGGTCCAGCTTCTTTAGATATTTTTCCCCAGTGTCTTCATGGTGCTTTAAGTGTTTCTGGTGAGGTGGTTTGGTGAGCGGGTATCTTGAAATGTATGATGTAGTGGTCAGACCATGTGAGCAGGGTTGTGTGGTTGGTTGTGATCCTGTTGGAAGAAAAATTGTGCCAAGGGTGTGGCCTGTTGTGTGGATTGGTCCTTGAATGAGCTGGGTGAATCTGAGGTTTCTGAGGTTGTTGAAGAGGGCTGTGGAGTTAGGGTCTGTGGTGTTTTCCAGGTGGAAATTGAGGTCCCTGAGTAGGTAGTTGGTTGATCGAATGGAGACGGGAGCGATGAAGTCGCAATTTATTCATAGGGTTCCACTCAGGGGCCCAGTGGATAGTAGTTGAGGTCTCCCTTCAGTGTGGTGCTGTAGTCCATTCATACTTTAACCTGGAGGTGTTCCATGAGGTTGGTTTTCAAGTCTGTGGAAGTAGTGCAGTTAATCATGTTCTTATAGATGTCTTTTAGTCCTCTGCCTGGTTTGTGAGTTCGGTCCTGGTGTATGATTTTGTAGGTGGGTAGTATAGCTGCGGTGACTTCCAGGTTGGAGGCTCGGTTGAGCCATCTTACTGTCAAGAAGATGTGGTCAGATGTGTTGCTGATTAGGAGGTCCCGAATTTCTGTAGAGTGTTTCCAGAGAGATCGGACATTGAGGAAGATGGCAGACAGGTGGTGTGGGGTGGTGGTGATGGAGTGCATCGGTTGTTTGGAGGTAGTGGTATCGGAGCTGAGGTGTCACAAGTGAAACTGCAATGGATGCAAGAGAAAGGGCCTACTGTGGTGCTGGGGGATGTATGGCAGCAATGTGTTTGCAGGTGTGTGGTATTGAGGTCACAGAGGATGGCGGAGGAGTAGTGGCAGCATTTATCGACTCCGGTGGCAGTGGAGGCTATGGTTGTGGTGTTGCATTGGAGGGTCGTAGGGCCAGGGTTCCTGGTGCTGGGTGTGGTCAAGGCTCAGAATGGCTTGCCTTTGGTGCACCAGCAGCACACCTCCATTAAGTAGGTCCTGGGTGGATTGGCCTTCCGTTGGCAGGAAGAACCGTGAGTGGAAAAACCCAGACAGAGGCGGCAGTGTCACTTGGTCACATGTGAAAACTGGATTAGGCTGGAACAAGCAGGAACTGGAGGCTACAGGTAAGTGGCAGTCTAGGGGCCCAGGTGCCTACTCATATTACTCATATCTCTCTACACTATTCCCAGCGTTTGAAGGTGTTTTAGCACTGGGTAGCACATTTTACTATAGAAAAAGCATTGCAGTCGTTCATTCAGCTGATGGACAGCCATGAATTTGGGCTTAAATGGTGCATAAGGAATTCCAGAAGAGTGGGAGAGATGAGCCTTGTTATAGTTTTTAAAACTGCCTATCACTCAACAGTCGCCTGCGGCTATTTGTTTGTATTGACCACAAGGCACATTTATCCTTATCGATAATGCTTATCAGCCTTGCATTTTCCTAGGCTCTTTCTATACTGCTGTCTGCTGTTTCTGCTTATTGCACTCCAACCAGAGTGATCCCAGGCCCATCTCGCCCATCTGTCACTCAGGGTGCTAAATGTTAGAAGTTTAAACTGTGTTAAATGGAACATTATGTACCTTGACAACTAAGGCATTTTCAGCCAGGAACAATAGATTAAAGACAAACCTGGACCATCCTTTTAGTACTTTCCCCATTTCATGGTTTTATGCAAGTATTATTGTTCCCAGGTGACGTTGGCTGGAAGCTTCAGCTGCTTCGATGCATTTACATGCTGTGTTGCACCACACTCGGCTGCATTCAAGATGGCAGGGTGGCTGCAGGTCCATCTGCTATTCCGAAAGCATATGTAGGTGCAAACATGGCCAGGCAAGCTTTCTGGTAACTTTTTGCAGCATGATGGGTAATAAACTACATTCTCCAGCGTACATAGTCCTGAGGTGTCCAACGTTGGTCCACAAAGGCAAGAGATGTATAGCAGAATTTCAGGATAAACATTGGCCAATCATGTTTGCCTTGTTTGTATGAAAGTTCATCCCATGTGTGAATGTCCGGCAAATCCGTATCCAAGATTACCAACTGAAAAGTAACACATTTAATACACATTTCCCATTTTTAATCATTTACGAATTATTCACTGTGCTGGGCCGCATTGCTGGCTCTGATCGTTTAGTACCTTTTCTTGTTTTCATCTTAATGGCTATTTAGTCCCTGGTGGATAGCTCACCAGCCTGCCCGTTCAGCTGAGACATTGGGACATATTTACAAGCCCCTTGCGCCACTCTTGCGTCATTTTTTTTTATGCTAAGGCTGCTTGCATTGCGCGACTTTGTAAACTCTTGTGCCACATTATGCCTGTGCCAGGCATAAAATATGCAAGTGGGTGTTCCAACACAGGGAGGCCCGAAAAAATGGTGCAGTGAAATTTACAACATTTCACTGCAATATTTTTTCTGTCAATTTTAATGCCCGCTCAGAGCAGGCCTTAAAATGATACACCCATTTTAATCAATGGGCATCCCTGTGCTTTGCTGCACTAGCATCAAAATGTTTTACGCTAGTGCACCAAAGCACCACAGATGCATCAAAATATTGGCGCTATTGTCTAACGATCACTCTGGTGAACTGTATTGTAAATACGGAGCAACCATGGTGTTGATAGGTGGGGCAGGGACGACGCAAGAAAAGCGGTGCCACTTTCTTGTAAATATACACCATGGCAGCAGCGGCTCGCTGGGGTTACAGGGGGCGGGGCTGGGTGGCACGCGCACTGTGGGGGAGGAGGGGTGTAAAGAAATTTTAAATAAAAATAATAATAAAATAAACGTATCTCCGCTCTGCTTCTCGCTGCACCGCCCCTCTCTTCCATTCGGCAGGCAGTCACAGGCTCCCAGCCTGCCCTGCGCCAATCCTGATGCTGCTCAGAGCAGCGTCAGGATTGGCTGAGAGCACCCAACCAGGGCACTCCCAGGCAGACTGGGAGCCTGTGCAGGCTCTCTCTAGCGCTAGGCTGGAGACAGCCTTCTGCCATGTATGTTTGACCAGAGCCGCGACGGCCGGCCAAACATACATGAGCAGTGAGGGGTGTGCACAGTACACTCCCCTTACTGCTTGTCACCCCAAGGTTCCGCCCCTTTTACAAGGAAGGGAAAATAAACTGCATTTATTGTCCTTTCCTTGTGAAAGGTTTGCAGCTTCTGCTGCTGGCGGGGTGGGGCGACACTCCTCCGCCCATACGAAGGAGCCACCACTGCACCATGGTCTTTCACACCCTTGTTGGAGGGCTGCCTGCCTTAGATAAAGATTCTCACCTGCCTGGGTAGATCCAATAACAATTATGGGAACAAGGGTAGAGTTACAACCTCAGTTGAACACTGTCACCCAACTTTAAAATATAATAATAAATACTTGAAAAATTCATGATACTGCATGTGTAAAATGGAAGGAGAAGTAGACATTTATACACGTCCTTCTTTTGGGTTCATGGCACAATGCAGTTGTTGCCATTACTTTCTGAATCCTATTGTTGCATCACACATTTTGAGTGATGGTGGTGTATGCTGGTATAATAAGCTAACTGACATTAACCATGCACACTTTTATAGTTATTTATTTACTTATTATTTTACACTTTCATATAGCATGAACCTACCATAGAGGTGTACGGCTGTTTTGAAGTATAATCAAATGTAAAGAAAAAGGTTTTGCATCCATTGAAAAGAACTGCATGGAGAGGATGTGGCCAGAGCATGATGAATCACTTTTCATGAATATGCCCCTAATCTCCCTGCACCTACCAAAAATTAATATGTCCTTGTGTAATGTAACTGGTGTTCATGTAAAGTGCTCTGGTACCTTCAGGTCGAGTTTGCTCTGTATCAAAGAGCAAAAAAAATAAAAAAGAGATAGAGGTCTCAGAATGTGAGATTCAGCAAGCATTCATTGGTCATATTAATGAAAAGTGCTGCATCACATCAAGATACACCACTTTCCTTGCGCCCCCCCCCACCCAGCGCCATGATTTGTGTGCCATATTTATGATAGGGCGCACGTGAGGGAACTAGGACCAACACTTTTTTAAACTAATCCTGCAGAGTTTAAGAAGGCCCTTGAAAACAATGGGAGCCTCATTTTAATGCCTGCCTTATGCAAGCGTTAAAAATGACATGAAAAATGGCGCAGTGGAATGTCATAGATTCTACTGCGCCACTTTTGTGGGCCTCCTAACACCGGAACGCCCCCTTGCATACATTGTGCTTGGCACAGGCATATTGTGGCCCAAGGGTTTACAAAGTGGCGCAATGGGTGCATTGCACCACTTTATACATAGGGCACAGCGTTTTTGTCAACCTAATGACCCATTAGAGTCAGAAAAATGGCGCTAATGAGGCGCAAGATGGAACAAGGGACCTCTTAAATCTGGCCCAGAAACACCATTACTGTTAGAATTAAGGAATACATTTTGAAAATTTTATATAACACAGTGATGGCACTGATAATAGAAATAGGCGATCAAGTGGTGATAAAAATAGGAATTACCTATCATTGTGGCGGAGGAGCGAGAGGAAGGACGGGGATAAAGAGGGAACGCGAAGAAGGGAACAACAAGGTGAAACAAGTATGCAAACAGTGCAGAAGGCCTGAGATTAGGCGGGATTCAAATTACGGTGTGTTTCAGTAGAACAGCTTTTATTTTTTGTTTGCTAATTATGAGACTTTTTATTGACATCTTATTTCAGCCAGAAGGGAGTTTCCGATAGACAGCTGCAGACGAAAAGTAGAGAATGATTGAGAGACTGCCACGTGTCTTCATATATCCTTGTTTCCTATTTGTTTAGTCCCTTTTTAAGTTTTGAGGGTGGATCGTAGTTAAATGGGTTGTTCAGGGTTAATGCCTTTTAATGCCCCCTAGTTCAGCTCAGACTTAAACAGTGCACTGCAGTTCGTTTAGTACTGAGAGGTGTGATCAAAGTATCTGGTGTGTGACATCAATGTGGCCTCTGAATATAGGATGGCGGCGAGACTTCCGCAAGGGCTGCACTTCCATAATCACTGCAGAATGTTACCATCATTTGAAGCACTAGAAAAAGCTCTCTTGGAAGTTGAAATGGCTTTAGTTTTTTAAGAAGAAAAACCTAGCTTTCGTCAAGTTTACAGTGTGCTCGATCTCCAAGAACCTTGTAAGAGAGTGATGGTATGTGTGTGTCACAATACCGATAAAAATATTGTCTGACATTATTATCTTGGCCTAAATATAATTTACAAAGATTTCAACGTACAGGATGTAGATTTTCTATTATTAATTCGAATAGGGTAATTCTGGGCCAGATGTACTAACATTAGTCTTTGCGATTACTAAATAGCGAATTTTTGTGATTCGCAATTTGTCAATCACAAACACTAATGTACTAAAATGTGTTTAACACTTTTTGCTATTTCTATTCCCAGTGGGTCCCAAATAGACCTACCTCATGAATATTAATGAGGTAGGCCTCAGTTTGTGACCCATTGATCATCACAAAAGTCACAGGGATGGTGGCCTGCTGGGTCAGCAGATCACCATGTCTGTGATTGCTTTTAAACAAAGCAATTTTTTTAACAAAAAAGCAATCCCGTTTTTCTTAAAGGAAAACAGGGTGCATTTAAAAAAAAAAAAAAAGTTTTCTGTTAGATTTGACAACCTTGGGGTGGTCTTCCCCAAAACCTTTTGTCTGCTTGACTAACATTTTTGTTGGTTTATTTTCTTTGGCCTTAGGACTCTAAGCACTTTACCACTACTGCCCAGTGATAAAGTGCATGTGCTCTCTCCCCAAAACATGGCTTAATTCATATATACCTAATTAGCATATTTAATTTACTTATTAGTCCCTAGTAAAGTGCACTACATGTGCCTAGGGCCTTTAAATTAAATGCTACTATTGGATGTGCAGCACTGCTTTGCCACCCAATGAAGAAACACTTTAAAACATGTACCTGGCCAGGCATTGCAGCCTGAATGCAGTGTTAGAATGCCATGTAGGCTTGGCAATTTAAACCCCTTGCCAAGCCTTAAACTCCCCTTTTACTACATATATGTCACCCATAAAGTGAGCCCTAGGTAGCCCAAAGAGCAGGGTGCTTTAATTAAAAGGCAGGACATGTACTTTTAGGTTTCTCATGTCTTGGTAATGAACAACTCTCACATTCATTTTCCACTACTGTGAGGCCTACTCCTCCCATTGGATAGCATTGGGGATTCCTTGCTACATTAATTAAGCTGCAATTCCTGATTGGGAAGGAGTAGACCTATGATGTTTAGTACCTATGGAATTGTACTAATAAATCCTCTTTTATGGAAAAGTCAGATTTATTGTTACATTTAAGAAAGTGTCACTTTTAGATAGTTGCAAAAAGAACAGATAATCTGCAGAATGCTGAACAATATCAAACATTCACCCCCAGTCACAGATCTGGGCCTAAAGCCATGGTTTTCTGCCCAACACACCATACCAGTTTGGACCCAGCCACATGCAAATCTATCTTGACCCTGCTCCCCATGGGAACAGTCCTGCCCAGTCTGCCAGGTTTCACTTCCTCTCTGAACAGATGACACCCTACTAGTGTTGTAGCTTCAAAGGAGGAATCATATCTCATATCCTGGCTGAGCAAAACTTGATTTATCCATGGTTTCAAAACAGTGCTGGAAAAGAAAGTAGGACGATATTTGTTTGCTGATTTTTGCAGGCTAATGACAGATTGGTTTTACATAAGGGGCCATGCAATACAGAACACACTTCTGGAGGCACCCGTGGATGTACTTTACCAGTAAATTAAAATATGACAGTCATCGATACGTGTTGGTGGATGTCATGTAAATGAAGGAATCCTCATTTTTGTCAAATACTGGATGCAGCAAAGATCTCTCTTGCTTCCTCTATGATTGTTTGAAGAAAGGATGGCAACTTCCAGTAGCCACAGTGCCCTGCACTAAACATAAATACTAAAAGTATCTCGTGTATCTTTACAAAGGCTACATTCAGTAAAAGTCTCAAAAGCAGAAAAAATCCCTGGCAATATTTATAGTTTTGGATTGAAGATGAGCGTTATTAGATTTGGAAAGCAAGACACCAAAACTACCTTGAATCATTGTAGAGAAATAGTCAAGCATAAAAATGAACTGCAGAAAACAGACCAAAAATGATGGACAAAAAAGTATCTAAGGTGGGTAGTAAACACTACAAAAAATAGAGGACTTAAAAGCACCCTGGACAGACCAAAACTCCTTTCTATATGAGTAGAACAGGGAATGACTTAAAAGGAAAATGGTTGACTACCATCTTAGGCAGGGAAACTCTGAGAATACACGCTGAGAAGATGGCCATCTTGGTGAGGAAGACATATAACAGTAACTATCCGCACTGTCACAGGAAAATAGTGTTGTCATTGTGTGGGAGGCACAAGAAGAGGGGCTGAATGTTCCTTTTACCGTTGATCCATCCATCCATATCCCCTGTAATTCCATACTCCTTCAGTCCAACTCCCTGGACTATGCACAAAACAGCCCACCATCAGTGGAAGCCATTCAAGCTAGCATGGCAGTGACCAGCTAATGCTAGTCCACAATCCTGGGTGAAGCAGAAAGGAAGTCCTTCCTGCATATCAAGTTCTCCATCTTTCCATCTACTAATTTAGAAACAGGTGACCATATCACTGCCTCCAGGAAACCGAGGCCACTCTCAAGTGAGTTAGCAAGTTGGTCTAGTGCATATCCCATTCCTAAACTTATATTGGATCAACCACTCAATCCACGAGTAGCACAAAATCACTATTAGAGAATGGAGTGCACCATAACACGCCTTCTTTCCTTCAGTGATCTTCAGCTAAGGGACAAAACAATTCAGTGGACTCTCCTCCTCCACCAGTACACAACACCCCCAGCACAGCTTGCGGTCTTAGCCACCTTTTCAAAGACCAGAAACCTATATACTCTTTAAGAGTGTGGTAGGTCACAACATCAGTCTCTGATGGGTGCTGACTGCTCATTCCACAACTAGGAAATACAATACTTGGATAAATGGTGAAACTTAGAAGCTCTACATTAGCTTGCATTAGTGCTTTGAAAGAGTCATGTTATGTATTTTCGTCGAGCCCTTTCCAACTTTTTATACAGAGCTACATCACTATTTGAAGGGTCCTTTACCACTTTGAGAATCAGGACACCATTAGAAATTCATGGGGGTTTTCCTCACCACCATCAAAGTGGTCTGCTCTTAGTCTGTTGTTATGTTTCATTTGGCATATCTGTGAGGCATACTGCAGAATGGCTGTTGAGGTTAGAATAATGGGTGTTAAATATAGTGAAGACTGATTCGCTAGAGTCTGATGTGGATTACTAAACTGGGAGAACCCAAAACTGCACAGATATTGAAAAGATCTTTATGTGTTTAATAAGAATGTGGAAGGCTCCATAAAATGGGTACCACGCAATTACTGTATGAAGGAGCTCACATTCTTTTGCCCCATGTCATCTTATATAGCCCTGTTTTTTTCACAATGGTCTGGTGCTTTACTTTTTATCTTTGCTCCTATAATTTCTGACACTCATAAATGTTTTATTTTTCTCCATATTTTTCCCCAACATCACAGTAGGGAATTGCGTTGTTGATTGACTGGGATGTAAGCCCTGGTCAAGCAGCAATCACAATCACTATCAGAGTGAGGCACAAGCCAACCCTGAATTTACCTGTGCTGAACCCTCTGACAGTTTGACTCAGGGCAGTCAGGCTTAATTTAGAACAGTGGTGTGTCATAAGGCCCCAGAGCCCCCGTGGTGCAGAAAGGGCGAGCTCCAGGGGGGTCCCTCAGAACAAGTGGTAGGTGGTAGGCAGGGGAGAAGGCCCCCCTCCCTGTACTTTACAGGGGGGCCTTCAAGTTTTGTTATGTCACTGATTTAGAGGCAATGTGTAAAGTATTTGTACAACACTTCAGACAGAAATAAAGTGAAAACACCGAACAAAAAGAACCCTCACTAAGGGCCTGATTTAGATCCTGGTGGAAGAACTAATCCATCACAAACATGACAAATATCTTGCCCGCCTTATTACGATCTCCATAGGATATCATGGCATCATAATAAGGTGGATGGGAAATCCGTCATGTTTGACATGGAGTATTCTCCTTCACCGAGACCTAGACCAGGCTCTAAGTTAGACATATAGAACTTTCTTTAATAAATAAAACAAGACCAAAATGTCAAAAATCCCATTCGTAGAACTGGAGATATTCAGTTTAAAAGATTTTTGTAAAAATAGCACCAACATGTATAAAGCAGCAACTGTGAATATCTGGTCACCCTGGAGTCAGAAGTTAAGGCCAACAACCACAATGGAGAGTGGGTTGGTTAAGGGACCCAGTTAGGCTCACTGAACAAAGTACCTTAAGTCCTGGTTTGTGGAGGATTGCAAGGATCTCTGTCGAAGATGAATCCCTAAGCTCAAATGATCCGTAAATTTTGAGATGAGACAGGGCTGTAATGTGAGTGCCTGCATCGTCATCGAGAGTCCTACCGTTTGGGCTTACAATGTATAGTCCGGTGTCAAAGTTGCAGCATGCAGTCAGGGTGTTGCGTCTAATACTGAAGAACTGTGAGGCTCTGATGTGGAGTTCTGTGTCGTCATCGAGGCTGTCGTTAACAAGGAAAGGGAGGGCTTGCACTGGGAATGCATTGTGCATTGGTGGTTCTGAAGGCGTTGCTGGCTGTGGACGTGATGACGGGCTTAGGGATGAGTCCAATCCACAAAGTAGCTGTGATGGATCAGCTCTGCTTGGGTTTATGCCACACAGTAGAGGAGATGCGTCAGTTTCCCTGGCACCACAGATACTGGCAAAGCACCTCAAGCCCACTTCCAATGGTCCAGGACTGGGTTGGAACCACTTGGCAGGGTACATTCACAGAGGGCAGATTCCAGGTGCAGATGCAAGGTTGTTGGAATCTTGTTATGTCTCTGAGGCTTCAGATCAAGGGGACAGCCAACTAGCACTTGTGCCTCTAAGGGTTCTGAGTTCAAGAGATGCAGGTTCAGTCCTTCTCATCCAGCAAGAGGGCAGTAAACAGCTGGTCAGCACAGCAGGGCAGCAGTTTCTTCAAAGTAGCAGTCCAGCAGACTGGCAAACCTTGTAGCAGCACAGCAGTCCTTCTTGGCACAGCAGCCACAGGTCCAGAGGTGTACTGAAGAGTTGGTGTCTGAGGTTCAGTATATATACATCCTGTTGTTCCTTTGAAGTGAGGAGCAGCTTCTAGAGACAGGCCTTTGGTGTGCACAGGTGCCCTGCCTTCCTGGGCCTGGCTCCACACTAATTACAAGGGATATGCAGCCATTTGTGTGGAGACAGGACACAGCCTAGAGGCTGGGCCAAGCTACTCCCTCTCATCCTACCAGTGATGAACTGTCCAGTCACACCTAAGCTCCATACTGTGTGCCACTGTATATGAGGAATACACAAAGCCCAACCATCACCAACACCCAGTCATGTGACCTAGGGACAGGCTGAAGCCACCAAATGGCTAAGGGAAGAAAATGCCAACTTTCTGAAAGTGGCATGTTCAGAACTGTAATTTAAAATCTTCACCATAAATTAGGATTTTAAATTGTAAATCCAGAGACACCAAATGGGAAGGGGTACCTGTCCTTATTTGCAAATTACTCTTATAAAATGTAGTAAGTCAATTTCAAAGGTATCCTATGGGGTAGTTAGGCCTTGCAGTAGTTAAAAACCAATTGTAACAGTTTTTTCATGACCAGGACACGTAAAAATTAAGTGTACATGTCCAACTTTTTAAATACACCACACCCTGCCCTTGGGGCTGTCCAGGGCCTACCATATGGGTGGTTTGGATGTATTAAAAAGGAAGGTTTAGGGCTGGAAAATGGTTTACTTTGCAAGGTCAAAATGGCAGTTTAAAACTGCACCCATAGGCTGCAGTCAATGACTCAATCAGTCAGCTGATAGAGTGTGGCTTGTCACTAGTTAGGGTATCCAGGCGCTGACAGGCTCTGGAGGCTCAGTAAAAAAGCCAGGTTTTCAGAGTCCAACTGAGCTCCTTAAGAGTAGGGGAGGTGCAGAGGAAGGCCATTCTAGGCTTTGGCTGCGTGGTAGAAGAAGGAGTGTCTTCCTGCTCTGCTGCGTTGATTGTGGGGGAGGGGGTGTATGGGCCAGCACAAGGAGGTGCAGAGCGGAGGTGTCTGGAGTGTTTGTGGAATCTCAGGCAGTGGTTGATGTAGGTGGGTCTGGAGTTGTGCTGTATGAGGAGCTTTACCTAACTGGCATTTCTTCTGAACAGGGAGCCAGTGGAGTTTTTTGAGATGGGGGTGATGTGAGTGATTCAGGATGAGTCTTGCTGCAGTGTTCTGGATGGTTTGTAATCTTTCAAACTATGTGGGCCTCAGTTCCTACAGAGAGGGTGTTTCCGTAGTCCAGTTGACTGGTGACAAAGGCTTGGGTAATGGTGCATCTCACATTTTGGGGAAGCCACTTGAAAATCTTACGTAAGGTGCAGGATGAAGAAGCAGGAGGATGGCACTGCATTTCCTTGGGTCCTCATGGTGAGTTTGCTGTCCAGGATGATACCGTGATTCCTGGTGTGCTCAGCTGGGGTTGGAATGGGTCTCACTTCTGTGGGCCACCAGGAGGAGTCCATGGGGGAGTTGTCACTGCCAAAGATCAAGACGTCTGTCTTGTCTGTGTTGAATCAGTGATTCTTGTCATGCAACGGTGGATGTTGCTTCTGGCAGTAGTGCAGTTTTTGGAGAGGAAGAGGATGAGTTGCATGTCATCAGCGTAGGATATAATGTTGAGTCTGTGGGATCTGATTAAGTTGGTAAGAAGGGACATGCAGATGTTGAAGAGGCAAGGGCTAAGTGATGCGCCTTGAGGTACTCCACAGATGATTGATTTGGGTTGGGAGGTGAAGGGTGGAAGGTGGACTCATTGTGTTCTGTTGGTGAGGAAGGAGGCAATCCATTTGAGGGCAGCTCCTTCAATGCCTGTGTTGTGAAGTCTGGGAACAACTGGTGTGGTGGGAGATGATGGTGAAGGCTGCTGAGAGATCGAGGGGATAACTGCGGCTGTCTCTCCTTAGTCTAGGAGGGCCCGGGTGTCATCTGTTGCAACGATCAGGGATGTCTTGGTGCTGTGGTTGCTGCGGAATCCGGACTATGACTCATCCAGGATGTGATTGGGTTCCAGGTAGGTGGTGAGTTGTTGGTTGATGGCTTTTTCAATCACTTTGGCAGGGAAAGGTATCAGGGAGATGGATCTGTAGTTCCTGAATTTGTTGGGTCCGCTGAAGGTTTCTTCAGCAGGGGTATGATTTCTGCATGCTTCCAGTCTTCTGGGAAGTTGGAAGATTCCATTGAGGTGTTGAGTAGGGTGGATAGTTCAAGGCCATTCGTGGATGGTCCTAGGTTGATGATGTAGTGGGAGCATGGGTCAGATGGGGCTCCTGAGTGGATGGATTTTATGATGGCAAGGGTGTCTTAAGTGGTGAGCTGGTTCCAGTTGGGTAGCCGCTGGATGGTCATGTATGTTGAAAATGTTTTTAGGCTTGAGTTGAGTTTGACGTTTCTGTAGATTTTGGCAAGGTTGTTCTGGAAGGAATCTGCAAGCCTGCTGCATAGTTGCTTAGAGGGAGAGATGTTGTTTGTCACAGTTGCAGGGTTGGTGAATTCCTTGACTATGCAGAAGAGCTCCCAACTGTTGTTGGAGTTAGCTTTGATGTGCGATGCCAGGGATTGTTTTTTTCATTTCACATAGTTGGCGGTGGTATAGGTTGAGTGCTGATTGGTAGATGGTTCCGTTGGCTGGGTCTTTGTTGCTGTGCCACCTCCTTTTGAGGTGCTTGCTGTGGCACATGTCTGTCTTGAGTTCTTCAGTGTACCAGCTGGCATGCTTGGTGGATCTTCTGTGTTTCTTGTTTTTAATGGGGTCGACAATGTCAGTGCTGTCAGTGATCCAGGTTTGAAGCTTCTGACATCCTGGTTCACGTTGTTGTGGTGTTTGGGTGAATTAAAGGAAAGGGTGTTGCTCCATTCAATCTCTGAGGCCTTGTTCTAGCTGCAACTGGTGGTGTTGGGTTGCATCAGATGGGGGAGGGAATGAGGGTCATGATGATGAAGTTGACAATTATGTGGTCAGTTTATGTGAGTTTGGTGGTGTGGCTGTATTTGATGTGATCTCTGGAGGTGAATACGCTGTCTAGTATGTGTCCTGTGATGTGCGTGGGGTCGTGTACGAGTTGGGTGAGGCCAATGATGTTCAGACTGTCAAAGAGGTTAGTGGAGTTAGGGTTGGTCATGTCATCAAGATGGAGGTTGAGGTCACACAGAAACATGTAGTCCTTTGAGACAATGGTGGGGGGGGCGATAAAATTGGTGATGAGCTTGTAGA